>NC_060260.1:12217857-12531785 GCF_021901455.1 Neodiprion lecontei
TTCATAAGCACAAGTTTAAAACCACGAAAACATTCTCGGATAGATCGGGGGGATTAAAATTGAGAATATATCAGAACAGGCACGAATTTTCTATAATGATTAGCTAAAATACATGAGCTGAACAGAGGATTCTAAAAAATCATGAAGCGTAAAAGAATTAATTAATATTCCAGTTTGCAGCAAAGCCGTTACACTTTGTATGATAATTTTTTTCCGGCAAGCACCATTCGTGTCCCTGCAAATGTTTTTCCCGCACTTTATCATAATGTTGGAGCTCAATCGTCGATTATACATTCTAATAGTAATTGAGTCAATTTGATGGGATTTGAATAAATACAGCTCATTTGCCTGCATAAATGGAGCTTATAACTTAAGTTACGGCTGATTGCAAATGGTACGCATATATTTAGCACTTGAATACAAATAACGAAAGATGAAACAAGCGTAACCTTGCAATTTTATACAAAAACATTTTCGTCTAATTACACCGAGTCTTTATCGCTTTAGACGGTGCCAATATTTTTTACTTCACACCAACCACACGCCTACGAGATTGCTCATTCCAGTCTCATTACAAGTTTAATTTTATTCCGGAAGGTACTAATCCTGACAGAGTGAAATAAACGCGGTTTTTCTTGATCTACTTAACGTATACCTTTTGGTGAGCATGAATTATTTCGAATAGAATTGAATTTAACACAAGCGTGGCGCTGCGGCCGTTATACTTACGATAATTGGTGGTCTGCTCTTTAGTCTTTGGATCACATCGGCATTAAGAGGATTATTCGAATCGTAGCAAGCGTTTTGTCAAGCAGCCTGTTCTGTACAAGGCTAATGTCAGTGAATACCCATCCCCATGCCCATTTGCCACCCTCAAGCTGCGAAAATTATACCAATTTGCAACATTAGAACTCGAAAATGGTATACAGTTTTCGTTAAGACCTCAATTATTAGTCTTGTTATGCATTTCGAACAAGGCGTACGAATGGAAAGGAATTCTTGAACCAGCAGAATAATTTTTGTTCAAGTCCATTCGCTTCAATCTAGTATTCCTCATTTTTTGACAATTATATTGCTTCGATTCAACAGTTTCGATTTAATCAGTGTGTCAAAATGACTTAATGTTAGTCAAGCAGATTCATTGATTCATCAAAAGCGTTTCTTGCCGTGATCGAGTGAACCTTTTGATATGTTTCCGAAATCGAATCGACTAAATATCATTTCATTTGAAATTTATGCATTGTTCCTTCAAATCGCACGTTCGTTGATGTAAACAATTCGGTACTTCAAACAAGATAAGTGGTTTTTAGTTACTTAAAAACGTGTCCCCTCTTTCGATACTTGATATCAAGATTCACCGATTTTTTCACATGTTCTATTGACCATTTCGAACAACTTCGAGTATGGATATTTGCGAAATTCTTTTTCATTAAAAAATAACATTTTCGAACATGGCAAAGATTTTGCCGGAATTATTTTTTGACGTGGGACATCATTTCCTAACCAGAACCGCGGACCAAAAAATTCTGCAGCCTCTTAGCAGCTTTAGCAGCAGCTAGAATTTCACTTACGGGTCCCCTTAAAATCATCGACTAGCTACCATGATAGAAATTGTACATACAGTTTATTATAAAATTATATCACCATGTTTCTCCATGTATCCTGGTAGCTTGTAACAAAAACTGTTTGTAAGAAATCGATTTAAAAAAAAAAAATAAATTATAGTTTTTAGGACAAAGACTGTCGTTATTTAAAAAAAAAAGGATTCAAAATGGCGATTCGAGGGCCACGGGTTGAACGTTTTGGCATGAAATGCTAATATGATAAGAGTGGAATGTATAAACAGGTGAATATTGTATCATTATTTGAAAAACAGGAATTAATTAAGATTAATTAAAATGCTTTGATGTCTAGTCGCTTTGTTGTCGCTAATGGAATCCGATGAAGTGGGACGCACTTGATGTATCACGTATTTTCATATTATGACCGTTTTGTCGATTCGCATGTGAAATCGATAAATTCAATTCCTCTTGCGTATAGAAAAATCACCATTTACTTCCTGGACCAAATACCGTGGTTTCTATCTAACCTCATTTTCACCCTTGCGTATACTGGCTGATAACTTCAAGTGTTGTATTATAAATACATATAGAAAGCTTCGCTTAAATCCATTGAAAAGAATCTACGAACCAAAGTCCGGTGCATATACAAAATCTCTGGGTATATTCGCTCCAGTTTGTACTCGGATACTTATCAATGGATTCGGATTCAAGTTGAGATTTAAATCTGAGAATCGTAGCATTAGATTTTGGAAATGTAACATTTTTACATGTATGTTACGTACCTTCTACCATGAACTTAGCCAGAAATTACAATTAACGAGAAAATAGCTGGGCACAAACCAGATACATAACGCGTTATATGACGTTTGATAAATCTTACATCAAGGTTATATAACTGTGTTTCCTTTGAGGCGAGAAATGGACGAAGCGGCGAATTGTAAACGCAGCAATTTCTCACTCTTTCACCTAAAGTACTTCTTGCCCAGCGAAGTTCTCAAAGAACAAACTGCAGATCTACAATCGATCAACGTCCATCAATCGTAATTGCACGACGTACGATAAAGTGGCTGTGATGTCATTCAAAAGGGTTGGCGATTCCACCTCATTTCCCATTTCGCGTACTTGTTCTTTTCTTTTATATCAAAGGTGAATAAATGGTTTATGGCATCGGAAAGTAAATTTCATGTCCATTCGGGGCACTTTGCCGAGTCGTAAACGACACTGGAAACTTTGTTGATAACGCCGACAATTTTTCGTTCTGAATTTAACCATCGAGATATTTGATTAGTTTAGAAGTTGACTCACGCGTTACGCATTTTGTGAATTTTCAAAGAGATACGAACGCGATTTGTAGTAGCATATCTATTCTAGCTTCAGTTTAATTTCACTGATTACTAAAAACTTTATTTTTTGCATATTGTGATTTTAAATACTCGCTTTTATCACTTAAAATATGCGCTTAAAAGAAAATTTCGTAGTGTAATTCAATGTCCTAGTAATCTGGTAGAAGGACTTATGCTCGAATCGATGGAAACTTTGACCATTTGCAGTAACTTTGCTGCAAGGATTTATGCGTGACATTTCAGGTAACGGAATTTTGGAGTAAATACTACAATCTACGAGCTGGCGATAGTGTTTCATTCATCCACATTTCACGATTGATCAGAAACAGATTGAAAATAGTAGAGTTTTTGCTGGATTTTCAGTTCAGCCTCGAACATGAACGTTGACCAAAAATCGAAACTTGTCATATCACTGACTGTTTATCTTTTGTAATGAATATTTTTTTTTTTTTTTAAATATATGAAATGACGAAAAAAAAAATCACAAATATAGGTATAACAACTTAATGAAAAGAAAGTCTTGCGAAATGTTTCGTTTATCCTTAACAAGAAAATTGACATGTAGTTCTACAGGAAACTGCTTTAAAAGTGCAATCACACGATCAAGTTTCGTCACGGGGAAATTAAATTAACTCAATCATGTTTTTTCGGGTTCCGTTTTCGTCTGTAATTGGTTCCCTTGGGGTCTCATCATGCCTACAGGATCTAACTTATCTGTGTCCATCTCTAGCGATATCTTGAACACAGTGTTATTCTCATTAACTTCGTATCTGATTTTTTGCATTCTTCCTCAATACATGCGGCAAGAAATATTTGTAAGGAAAACGGCTATACTTGTGTTGCTGTAGCATAAATGTGAAAAGGTACAGCCAACTTCAATACTCGCTGAAAAAGTAATCCGATCTTCGGATGATCTTGTACAACTGCACTAGTGGGCACAACGAATTTTGAGGTTATTTACACGGGTTGAGGAAACTTTCAAGTCAGTTGAGTCTCTAATCTCATCCCTGAGTTTAGCAGGGAGAATATTTGTCGTGGTTGGTAGTCAGGAGAAACGTATCCAATATGTATTCAGGATGAAACACAAGTCGTAGATATACCGTGGTTTTGTCTCTTTTTCTTCCTATCTGATATCATGGGAAAAGCAAACGTCCTTCGTACGTGAAGCGAAGAGTAAACAATTTAGCGGATCTGGTAGATCTGCGGCGGTTTCGTTTATCGGCCTTGTTGGTATTCCGGGACCCTCGATTTACATAATGATCAAAAATTGTCATGTAAAATTTGTCATACCTGTACTGTGGCATATCTTAAGGTCATGTACTACTCCTACCTTTACCGACCGAGCAAACAAGGAACGGTCGGCCGTGCGCCCAGCTGATTGTGAGATCATCTTTCATTCACGAAATTATAGTCATTTTTAGTTCTCGTCTGGCGACCTCAATATTTCATGAAAACAGTCTCAAGATGGCTCATTTTACTTCTGAATCTTTCCGGATCGCGCAAAGTATCTCAGTTGTGCACTTTTTAGCCCTTGAAATGCGGGAAATGTGGGAATAGTAACACGTGTCAAAAAAACCGTAAATTTTTCAAGGCTTTTTGGGACGTAAGTTTACTGAATTCCGCTACAAAAGAGCGATGTACCGTTTAAATTTAAACCTTTTCCGTTAGTTTGTTTATTTGCTGTAGGAAGAAAAAGGGTGAGTTTCCTAGGTCAATAAGGGTAGAAGTATAACACAACCTTAAGTTACAGTGATATACTGTTCTGAGAAAGCCCCGTGTAGGACCAATGAAATTAACGCATCCGTCACGCTACTCCAGTGAAACACAATCGAGGCGTAAAACACGTAACGTATAAACCAAACTACCGAAGTTAATGTCAGATCAAATAAATCAGATCTTACGCTTTGCGGTAATTCGTCAGATTCGTAAGGGTCAACTGAAAAACCGAAAATATCAAGTATACCTGCACGTCCGTAATGTGTTAAATACCGTAATACTGTCAATTTTTTTTATCGTACTTGACTTTTCGTTGAGCGCGTCGATTTTCGTAGCGTCGGTAAGCGCTTGGAGTCTTCGGAGACCCCATTTTGTTGATTAAATATTTTCATCTGGAATAGAAATATTTGGGTTTTATACTGAGAATTGCGTTGGTCTATAATGCGTCCGGCGATAAGGATTTACAGGTCGCACATATCAAATTTATTGCTTATCATAAATAAACAATATCTTATCTCAGAAGTCGAAGAACTTGAAAAATTCCACCACTAAGGACGATATCGCATAAAAATGATTCTCTTTTAACACAGTTGTTAAGCGAAGATATAACCAAGCAAAATAATCCATGGCGCAAACTTTTTTAATAAATGAGTACCTACAGTTTTTATTGACCTAGAAAAAGCACATGTTTCGATCGACGTAAAGGTACATGTAATGAGATGAACAAACTAAATGAATATTTATCAATTTCCAACGTTATACCATTAATACGATCTTCAACTTTCGATATAATTTCAGTTGATACAAAAAGGAAATGACTCTACGTATAGTTCTCATTAATACATCACGATCAGTAAGCGTGCAATGACTTTATTGGAAGGTTTCTGATAATGATAGCGCCAGAAACATTCTTTTGTAGCAGCGGAGAAAAAAAATAGAAGGCTTCGATCTCCACGATCCCCACGCGCCTAACGAAAGGTTAAAACCAAATGTGGAACTTGGAATTCAGTAATTCAAGTTTCAACTAAAGAAAAGCCGGTGACTCAGATTTTAACAGTACTGGAATGGAGACATCACATTCTTTGGGTAACCACAGAGCGTAGATTCTCAACAACATAAGTGCGTAAGCGCATTCCTAGCCATCACTGATGCAAAGTAGCAAAGCTTCTTTTTCCCCGTTAGTTTATTGTCGGTTTTACTGCGGACTGACTTTTTTTTTTGTAGGTATCCTCCATTCCCTCCTTTTTTATGATCACTCGCTTGAATGGGCCACGTAAGCGGGAAAACAGACGATATCGATTCGGTCTCTACTTGCTTTAGTTCCAAAAATGCTTTCACATATCAGCTGCATCTTCTCTATTATCACGGCGCACTGTTGACTATAATGATTGTAATATGTGAAACCATTAAACCACAATATGAATGCCCGGCGAATCTACAAATATCGCATTTAACTTCGTGCATAATAGAAATATTGAGAGAACGTAGAAATGCAATTTTATAACAGTAGTTGCTTTACTTTTTCACGTATTTTCTTACTTTTTTTTTTTTTTATCAATGCGAATAGTTTACTACAAGATTGCATTTTCAGGAGCATCTCGACGCGTCGCATCTTCGTCGTGGCGTAAAATAGATCAAGTAAAGGAACGTGAAATTAAGAAACGTTTATCATTTGTTGCGTAGCTGACTTATAATCTTCGGAAACGAGTGAACGGAAAAAATGTAGCAATTTTACAGTTGATGTATAATCAACCAACTGGAATATATGACCTGGTACAGACATGACGTGACTGATATACATTTTTTTACAAATATATTTTACTGTGTTCAGAACAGGACTGCTCTTGGACACACCGGCTATTATCAATCGGACCGGGTCTCAGAATATTATAGAAGAATACTGTCGAATGCTAATATTTAGCGCTGATACACAATAGCAACGATAAAATTGTAGTAACTACTAATATTAGCTTTAAATAATGACTACAATATACTAGCTTTGTATAGTCACTATTAAATTGATTGGGAGTAGAATGAATATTATTACTAATTCGTTTTTCAACAATTATATCGAAAATAGATCAAAATTTACTAATATCATTGAACTTTGGTACACTGCCTTCGGACCGTTTTGACCTGATATTTACATTTGAACCTCATTCAGCTAATCATAGCAGTCTTCAAAAAAGTTTTGAATGAAGTTCATAACATCTACCAGAATTCCGAAATCATTTAAAATGTTCACTCTCTAATAATCCAGGGTGTTCTAGATTTTGATCACCGTAAAATTGAAGTTCATGGAACGACTTAAGGCTCCAATAAATCATTCGATTTGATCTAATCCTTTTTCTTGTACAAATCCATACGCAATGCCTGTTTATTGACACTGAACGATACGTTAGAAGGTGTTCTGTACGATAATACACTGTCAATTTCAATTTGTGTACTGAATTTTGTTGGTAATGTCTAGCAGTAAGCAATCCTGATATGATTTAGGAGTTCACTAGAAGAGCTTTCACTCGCACACGCACGTGCACCGACCAAAGTGCATTACTTGGGATGACAAGAAAAAAGGAGAGGATAAAAATTGTTTTCATGTGTTAATGTTGGCCCTCGAAATTTCAGAACATTACATTTGTATTCAGGTGTTTATACTGAAATTGAAATATCTTACGTCATTACTGTAACCGTAAAATAGTGAGTGCAGAATATTAAAGGATCGACATATTTATTGTTTTGTAAATATGTCTAATTTGACAAAAAATACGGTATGAATGAGTTATCACAGAGCTACATCCTATATCTGTTTAAAAAGTGATTTTGATTTATCAAGAAACGAAGTACTTGCAAGAATTTGATTTAAAATAGAGTTGTGCAAGTGTATCAAATTTTATTTGGCCTCGGATATTTCAACAAGAATAATGAAATCAATTTTCACAAAGGAGATATTGAATTTTTCGAGTGTCGTTACAATCAAATAAACGGTGGAGGCAAAGCGTTTTTATTCTACACAGAAGTTTATCTCCTAAACAAAAGTATAATTTTAGAACTGAAAATTATGTCAACAGGATTATGGATAAGTTACCAATGCGTGTAAAGCTGATAAATTCAACTGTCAGTGAAATGTTATTTCATTCTCACAATTCCGACACCGTTCATTGCAAAGTAGGTACAGTCCCAGACCAAAGTACTCAGATTTCCAGAACAACAGCTTCGTTGCGTACTCCGTCAAGTGTTTAAGAATATTCAAGCAATTTCAGAAAAGCCTTCCAAGTTCCATTGTGGAAACTTTGAAAAAAGAACGAACCTCTCTGGCTGAAGTTTTATTCGGACAAACAAGCGTTGGAAGTTTTATTACAAAGTACTATTCGCTCGTTGGAAACTACATGACTACTTACAGCATCACGGTGAAAGCTTTCAAGGGGTGCATTCTTGCCGTTCACACAGCTCAGTTCCAGATTGGTTTGTGCTGCCGAGAGTCAACGTCGTAAACTATTATTCAAAAGATCTTGGATTTCCATTACTCTACCAACTTTTCCTCCTCCTCCTTTTTCTCTTTCTCTCCATCCCTTCTTCTCTCTCTCTCTCTTTTTCTATCTATCCACCTACCTCTATGTATGTATATATATATATAATTATATATTCTGACGGATGTTAGACGTGTCTCTACAACTTTCAGCATTCGTTGGAGCATTGAACGATAAATCAGACAATCCATTGGCCCGACCTTGACGTGCGCAAACTTTATCAAGATATAAAAATAGCTTCGCTACTGATCAAAAGCGTGAGCTTTCGTTGGATAAAGGTCACAGTATATGTGTTTCATCGATTACTCATCTCACTTCTATAAATAACGCGTGGCATGTAGACACGTGACAATCTTTCATACTTTCCAGTCTGGTAATAATTGTCGTATGTTCTGCGGAGGTGTTTTTCGCCCAAACCTTATCATGTTTTATTATTTACTTCAAAGGCTGTTATATTAGACCTTAGGAATAGGATCGTATTACAGCGTGGGAAAGCCTCTGAGTTATTCTTGGTATATTCTGATACTTCTCTGAGAGCCGGCGAAGCACAAATCCTTCCATAGGATCCCTTTTTGAGATTCGAGGACCGTCGGCGAGGAACAGATACGTATTTACTCGCCCTACAACAATTTATCCGGCGTAGTAGCTATACAAACGTATATCGTCAAGGCTGCTATGTAGCCAAGGCCGTAATACTTCGGTCAAAGGAAAAGCCTATTCGGACAAGTGTTTGGTTCGAATGCCAGCGGTTGCTTTCACGACGCTTGTGGATATACTTTCATGGAACGTAGATTTTCCAACATTTTAAAATCACGATTCCTTGTGAATTGTGAATTGTGAATTATTCGCGAAAAGAAGAGACTTCTGGTTATTTTCGGTATAGAGGTTAAACATTTTATGACGTATAAGTTGATATTAATTTTTTGAACGCTTCGCTTATCATATCTAATTGTGCATATAAATTTGATAAAAGTTCAAAAATTTTCTTAAGGAAAAAAACTTCTATGTGACTAATCCTGCCGCAGAAATCGGTGACGATATGTAATTACTATAGAATGACATCATCTAAGCATGTAGGAAATTCTCTGTCAAGTGGACTTAACTTCTCGCAAAATGTTTACAGGAATTGTTTGAATAATCTTAAATCATGATGCCACTCGAATAGACTGTATCATTTAAAAATTTCAGTTTTCGGTCATTAGATGTTTCATTTAATCAACGACATTTGAACCGTTTTTTAACCGAAAGCTGTAGAAAAGTGTCGTCTCCAGCGAATAGCACACTCATTTGATTTCCTGAAGCTACATCCCCAATTGTTTAGAAGTAAAAAAATTAAATCAATGGATAACTAATCGCTAAAATAATTGAATCCTTCATACGGTACGAAATGTCCAGTCATCAGATCTTCTCTTTCCAATGCACAAGTTTGTATGTTTTTGAGCTATTTGGAAGCTTCCGTCATTTTTCAATTTTGCATTGGTTCCATTTTTTCAATCTAGAATATCTCGAGCTACCACTACCTAAAGTTTAATGCCAGTTCTTTGTTTAGGATGACGAACATTTGTTCAAAGTTTGAAGCAAATCAAAGGTATACTGGTACTGAAGGAAAAATGGTATATTGTGTTACAAGTGCGGAAAGTCACCGATTTTCGAGTAGTATGAAGTTTGCAACGTGAGTTAAAGACGAGTATTGCGTTAACACTAATGCTCGTGTAATTGCAGTACTCACCTTCGATTCGGGCTTCCAGCTTCATGCTCGTATTTATTAGTTAGTTTCCCAAAGTGTCAACCACCCCGGGTCAAAAACTCAACCATGAGGCCCCGGCAAGGCCAGCGCGAGAATCCCCAACCGGCTCTAATCAGTTCTGTTCTCGCATCTAATTACTCGATCACATGTACATTAGAAACACGATCCAACGTCATTTAATAATCAAATCAATCATTATGAGCTTCGATTCGTCGAGTTGATAGCCCCATGTTCGCACAGTTCACTGTATCACTCTCGCACACGTAACGAGCTACTGTAAACAAGACTCGCGTGTTGTCTCTTCCGAGTTTCGACTAATACTGATCTGGTTTTGGATTCTTCTCCATATTCTCGTCTCGCTCGCTCTAGCGGGGATCTTATGAATTTTGGACTGTATTGTCTTGTTGACCACTCACTGTAGTGTGCGTGAGATTAGCGTACTTGGATTCATTCACACGCACATCGTAGTATTATAATACATTCTGTCCCTATACTAATCTCCAGCTGATCTATAGCGGTCGTTCACCCCCTCGCCTTACCATAGCTTTCTGTTATTACATATGGTCTCAAGTGATGCTCGTCCAAACTGTAGTGTTATTGAATACACTTCTTAATTTTTTACACATTCTCAGGTTGAGATCGCGTTAAACATCGGATCATAACTTAATAATCACATGGGGCAATAATGGTCTGTGGCAACGGCCGATTACGAAATTATAGGTTATGAAGGACTAGTTTTAACTGTTGTTTTTGTCTATGCATCGGTATGCGTCGCCAACAGTGGGCTTCATAAAAAGATCATTTTACGAATCTGGAATCATTCATAAAAAGTGTTCTTTGATATTTCGATGTTCTGAGGAGATTCTAAAAAATTGCCGGAACGTTTCAAGAAAGTTCACAAGGAATGTGTAAAGGGAAGAAAAATGTAGCTGTAAGGTTTATTGCTTTTCATTCGAACATACAAAATGATACAAAAGGTTTTCATTTAGTTAAAAACATGTGTTTCAATTGTTTTATATATTTGTTCTGGTTTTACATAGTAGAAAAATAGACGGAATAGATTCAAAGAAAGACATTATAAAGATTTATTTCATTTTACATATACAACGATTTTTTACGCTATTCTGATAAGTTATATTTGTACATATTTATAGGTAATGTTGCCTTTTCTACTACTTTTCCTTTCCATTCTTTCTTTAATAGTGCGATTAATTGGAGCGTTTTTTATTACCTACAAGAGTACTGAATTCTATAATCAGTTTTTTATCAAAACCTTCGAAAATGGGAAACACATCTAAACTGTCAACAGCTCTTAAATGAAGTTCATGAGAAAGAAAAATGTCTCTTTCGGCAAATTTATAAAAAGTTTAAGCACATGAGGTTTGAATACAGTAGCTTGTGGATGGGAGAATACCGATTCACGAAAGTGAAAGTATGCTATATTTGAGAAAGAAGATTTTTGTTGGCATAATTGTAAATATACTGACCTACACTTTTTAGAATGAGTAACCAAAATATATTTCCGATTTCTTTCACATTTGGAAATATGTTCACATTACACGCGTGTACGTCGCAAAAAGACAACAAAATAAAACCAAACTAGATCAAAATGTCCATTCACGGATATAATTGGAATATACTTTACGATCGGTATAAGAATGATTCACGTATCGCGTTGAATGACTTAATTGTTTATCGAGTGAATCAATAAGAAAAAAATGTTTAGTAATCTATGATAAATTACTTTTCTGCTATCACCTGGCAAGCAACTATGATCAGTTAGCATGGTATTTAGGCAATTAGCTTCATGCATAATAATTCGAGGATTAGACTCATTACAAGATTTCAGGGCTTATATCGATGGCCCCGAAATTTAGTTTTAAAGTTTAACGAGAGTTCTCCAAACGAAAAATACTTGGTTTCTAAGTTTCCAATGGATTGTCGGGGTCGTTATACTTACAGTAATTTTACATTGATAAACTTCCAAAACTCAAACAACAGTTCGTGGTGGATTGAAGTGTTTTGCCGAGTAATTTTACAACACTACGAAAGTCATTGATATGTTCGACACGAAAAACCGGTTCAAGGTTTGCTAAAAGATTGTATTATAGATTTCTATCGTTAACAAAGTTACGTCCAAACCTTCACTTACTGTAATCTATGCAGAAGGAATTAAAGATATTTAAAAAATATACATCCATCTGTAAGAAACGGTTTTCCAAATTCTTATTCACAGATAAATTTTTAAAATATGCGGCTGCCAGAGATCAGTTTAATAGGGAAAGATACTACAATAAAAAGGGAAGGTTGGATTTTTCGCACTAGTACGGTAAATTCGTGAGTCGGTTGGTACATCACGGAGCGTATCATTGTATACTCTGTCGATAACTCAGCAACCAAAGATAATAAATTTCATTGAAACAAAAATTAAAATTTAACTCAGAGTAATACTCTGAGTAATACTCTGAGCTTAACGTTGAATCGTGTACCGTACTTGTTGCGCTCTGGGTTGCCTATAAATCGTGGATTATCATGTTGATGGGTGCAGTACTCTCAAGTCTTTGCGATTTGTGCGGGCACGACTGTTTCGGGAATTGGA
Organism: Neodiprion lecontei; assembly: GCF_021901455.1. Classification (NCBI taxonomy): domain Eukaryota; kingdom Metazoa; phylum Arthropoda; class Insecta; order Hymenoptera; family Diprionidae; genus Neodiprion; species Neodiprion lecontei. Next base: position 12,230,352 of record NC_060260.1, read on the forward strand.
GAAGACGAGTGATAAGAGCGGTGATCCTGACAGAGGGATGAGGGAGATGAATCACGGGTTTCCCTAAGGGAATTAAAGTGCAAGTCCATGGCGAACTGATGTGTTGTATAAAGCGTGGAAAGTAGCAGCAGGTACCATGGACTCCGGATGATCCGGAAGGTGAACACGTGGCGAGTGAACACGCCATAAGACGGGCGAAAGAGATAAAGAACTGAAGATGAGCACGGGTCAAGGATTAGGGCAAATTGAGACGCAGAAGTAGAGGACGATATGGTATTTTTTTACTAGTCATTTTAGGGTACAGGGCACCTGGTGAGGACTGAAAACAGCAAAACGCTGTACGTCTTGCAGCAAAGTTGGGCACCATCTGCCATCCGTTTCGTGATTGGTCGGTCCCTGGTGACTCTGGAGGCTTGGAAACTTTTTGTACGTGAAATGTTTCATTGTTTTCACTGGCTGGCCATGCTGATTGGTTGAAAAAAAGTGAAAGTGGCACAACCGGGAAAGTTTTTTTTAATGCTTTGTCGGATTCTTTCGGCTATTAGGTCCGAGTGTTCGCCAGATGTGGACCCGCTAGCCGTAGTCTAGACACACAGTTTGTCACTGGACGAAAGTTTTCTTTACGACTTTGAAATAGTAGATATTTCAACGTATGAATGTCCAGGACTTGTAACTGGAACTGGCATTGTTACTTCCACTGTCGGTAGTACTAATACTGGCACTGGCACTGACACTGACATTAGTACCGTTATTGTTATATATTATCAGTATTCTCATTTGCACGGTTTTTAAAAGTGAACGTTTTGAAGTTGTCCTTATTCCGTTGGATCTTTTTGGAACGGTAATATTGTGCAAGAAATATCTGGAGACGCTATTGGAGATAAGATTGATCAAATTACGGCCTAATCATATTAGCTTTAGCAAATGCTGACATTGTCATAATTTATTTTTGCACCTTTTGAAAAAAATTGCTATGTATTACAAAAGTAGTATAAAAAGTATTAATATTACCAACAGATTGATCACCCTCTGGGAAAGAGAATTACCGTTCAAGATAGTCCGAAGATAGTTCTCTTACGAATTTGTTTGTGAAAATGCTTGATGTACAAGTACAAGATCAATCTATCGATAGTGTAGGTATGCATTTGTAAAATTCAATGTATAGTTAAGGTCCACCGTATGTTCTACAACGTTTCTTTTTGCCTGCGTTTTGCTTCGCAAATGGGTTGTCCTTTCTATGTCAAGGTTGCCTAGTTTTTTACGATTTATTTCGTACCATTCAATATGACTGTGCAGTCCTTCTATCGGGATTTATTCGATACGATAGTACTATAGTTAATTTTCTCTCGTGGATGACTACCGATGGAAGGATGTAACCCCGTTCACCGCAGTAATGATGGTGTTAACTCCTGCTGACTTTGGGAACTAGACGTTACAGTTTGCAATAAGTTGCGAACGCGTTCCGCAATTCAATGTATAATATCGTTGTGAAACTTGCATCAAGCTTAACAGAGTTTTGGAAAAAATGCAGTCGTTAGTTAGTAATAGAGTAACATTAATGGCTCAGATCGATTAGTTATCGTCCCCATCAGTATCAGCTGTGCTATGCTTACGAACATCAATGGTACGCAGGTGCAATCGCAATCACACCAATGCCAATTTCCTGACCACAATGGTTGATGCCAAATATTGAGTAGACAAATAAGTGAGAATTCGTGACGGCAAATTACTCATTGTCAGAGGTGTACAGAGTTGTATGTATGAAATTGTGCGTATTAATTATTTTGAGGGGCGTTCATTCACAAGATTAAAATACGCCTTATTATATACAAGTGTCCATATTCAACTTTAGTTCGACAATTTTTTCTGTGATTAGTCTCTTGTTAATATAATAACAATATTTTCCTTCTTTCTCTTATTGAGCTTTTATTTTTCTTTCTTACTGTTCAAGGAGGTTCCGGAGTTTATTGATGACGAAGTAAGCTGATTTTTGTCGACGAATTTTTTCAGGCCGTTGTACCAAGTTTTTGTTACATAAATTTTATTTTCGTATATATTTTTTCACCTTTAGATACTTGTACGTACTTGTTAAAATTGTTATGTTTTTTGGAGTAGATCTACTCGTTTCTTACGTCGTTTGGAACACTCTCGTAGTTGTAGAGAATTTTCGTCAGGGTTTGCTTTTGATGAGGGAATCCCTAAAAAAAATTAGTATACATGAGGCACCAGACGAGAGGCGAATGAAACGGAAATAGGATGGAAGGAATCTCGTTATTCATTCATTTCACATTTTGGAAGGATTCGGTAGTCACGAACGGGAACAAAGGTAGTGACAAGTTCCGACACCCCATTACTTCCGATTCAATTCCAATTCTATACTCGACTACGAGATTTGTAGCATCCGAGCAGCAGACCATCCATTAAATCGAGTAAAAATTCGATCTTCTCTACGATTGCTTAACGTCTGTGAAGCAGTCTCACTCATGTCCATCCATCACATTGTACGAATCGGTAAGTTTTCCTGCTCTGGGTAAGTAAGAAGACCAAAGTAATGAATATCAACCTGCAAAACTGACACGCAGTATATATTTGATGAGAGGCTGCGGAATACTAAGCAGGAGGCTTGAAATTGGAAGCACGTGGTCCACAGCCATGTAAAATACTTCACAGCAGTGCAGCTCATTATTAGTTTGGATCAGGATCAGAAAGCAACTATTATCAGTCAACTTAGACTAACCACAAAGGTATCCCAGATCAATCTCTCAAATTTTGTTTCTTTTCTAATATGTTATAGTAGACTAAAAACTAAGCAACACATATTTTTTTTCATCTGCCATTAAACACTTTAAGGGGGTAAAACCACCCTCCATAGTTAGGCATGTCAAGCGACGATTCAGCAGTTTCGCCCACAAGAACATAATATTTTCTAAAGAATCCAACCGGAACCGGTTTCTCATAATAAGAAATGAAAAATGTAATTTTCTCTATTGAAAAAAACATACCAAAAACCGCCCCTTGACATGCCTTACTTTGGAGGGTTTTTTCACCTCCTTAAAGGGCTTAATGACAGATAAAAAAAAATACGTGTCGCTTAGTTTTTAGTGTACTATAACATGTTACAACGGAAATCAAATCGGAGAGATCGACTTGAGATACCTTCCTTGTATAAAGAAGACGATCTCAGAACAGACAAGAGGCTGAAAAAAGCTTCGAGAATGAACGTACAATGTTTCCAAAGATTGAATAATGTCGGAATTTAACGACTGAAATAAAGCTTAAGGATTTCTTCCGATCCAACTTTTTCCAGTCGTAAAAGGATAACGAGGAACAAAATCTCTTTAGCTGAAATTGTTTAAACTATAGCCAGAGTGCATACAGTAATTAGTAATCGTAGCATTGAACACGCTACAACATTGTTAAAGACTGGCTTGTATTCATACCGAAAGCTAGCTCGCACGATTGGTGTTTTGGACTGTTATCTTCGTGTTAACTAAATATTAAACAATCATGCACACAACCAGAATTTATCGAAACTGCGAATTAAGTTTAAGCAAAATAATTAGCTTATAATCCAGAGCGAAACTATGTATAATATGATGTAACAAATACTGTATGATATTTTTTACTGTCGGTCAACAATATCCCAATCCTTTGGTTATCCTTCTCTGTATCTTCCCGTCGTAAGTTCTCGGCATCTGCGATCAAATTGATTGAATTATGCCTGAAAACTTTTAGGTCGAGAAAATACGAAAATTGTAGGACGGAATTCAGTTGTGAACTTTGATCGTTCTTATATTACTCCTCAAACTAAATATCCAAAGTCTTTGAGAGAATATTTGCAGTTACGCATATAACCTGAATTTTCTAGCGAGAAATTCTGCGCCACCCTTGAATTTATTCGAGGTATTTTATTTAAATCGAACGGATTTCGGCCAACTATTCGAGTAAGTATTAATTCTTAATTTTTTCAATTTGTCCAAGTTGTGGTTCTAATTTCAAAAAATACCTACGGACTTGGACATTTTTTTTTGTTTTAATTCAAATGAATTTCTATTGACTTATTCAAGAGATTTATTTACCGTCAATTAAAATCAGAATCGCAATTCAATCACTTGTACTCATTTGCTAACGCAGGTAGAGAAGAAGTGCAATTACATTTTTTTCTCTTCCCTTCTATTATAGTAAACGGAAATATTCCACTTTTGGACTGTGAAAAAAAAAAAAATGTAATATCAGTTTGGATTTGTTAATTTTCTGCGGCAAATCTGCTCCTTTAAAAAAGTAAACATTTTTTTCCGTCAAATCTTTGACTTCTTCCACTTCACCTCAGTCTCTCTTGTTAGATCCTCAGACGAATGTTGAACGATCCATTCCCTTTAATCCCGTTCAGATTCTCTCTTTACGCCAAAAAAATACGTTTCTACCATCCAGACACTGGACACGAGGGAACGAATATAAATTTATACTTTTTAACTGTGGTCTAGAACTAAACTCTGCAGGTACGCGCAATTTCATAACCAGACGTAGGTACATATTTCAGAAATGTTGTCGAATATGAGTAAAAATCACCGTTTGATGGCGTACAATAAGTAACAATCACATCAAGTTGTTAATTACCCTGTGTCCACCTATACGTTCCGTATCTTGCTTTGAAATAATTTACCAGTGTGTTACAAATAAGCGAGAGAGCTTATACGTTCTCTTATTATATTGTATAATATTTTTTGTTTTTTAAATTAGGTGAACTGTCTTTTCAGGATATAATTATTAGTATCAATGACAAGTGAAAAGACTCATGAGATGATAATAATAAATGAAATGATGGAAGCAAAACGGAAAAAAAGAGAAGAAAGCTTTGGATTGTAGGCGGTTAAAACGATATGATAATGTAATCGTGAAATTAACAGCTGAATTAATAATACCTGTGAATAAATCGAAGGATGATGCCTTTGAGTTTAATTATTTGGTTCGTTACGAGAAGTTTCATCAATTTATCTCGAGATAAATTGGTGATTTGTTGAAGAAGTTTCTGTTTAAGTTTCGTAAATTTTGAAATCTTTAGCTGGTGTTTAAATCCTTGTCCTTAGGTCTTTGGAAGACTTTTCCAGTTAGATAAACTAAAGTTGCCAGAATCTCTCTGATGAACTTTTACAACAGAGGTAGAACGACTTAAATTGAATAATGAATTCAAATAAAAACTAGTCCAGTGCAATTGATGATACCAGCGATATGAAATTCGTACATAACTTTATTGGCTATTCATAAAACGTCTCCATTTCCACCCTTCTCCTTTTTCCAAGTATCCCGTGAAAAAAGCTTTGTTTATCAAACTTCAACTTATTTTCTATCAATCAATCATTTACAAATCACTCTAAATTAACTTGGAACTAATTTACGAACTGTAAACCAACGAATAAGCTTTTCCTACACGCAAAATCAGTAATAGTCGTAATCCGTGAATAAAAATCAAAAAAAGACACTTGAAGTCAGTTGTGATTTTCAAATCTTTTTACTGCCATTGGACTCCTATTGTCGTGAAGTCAAACAACGATGCTAAGGTATACGAAACGTTTTTCGAATGTCCAAACTTTTACGCACGTCAACGCGGTAAATCGCCGCAAGTATAACCTTCTAATACTTCGAGGCTTTCATATTTGTATTTCATCCACGTAATTCTTCCTGCCGTCCAATAGTGGTCCTCCCTTAAGACTGGGTGGCGATATATATCATGGATGTACGTGAAATAAACGTGCTAGGGTGCACTTTGGTGCTTTCGTGTCAGGCTACAATATATCTACTTGGAGGATCAATGCCTTTGGTAGTAGAAATGCCATGGAGATATGGTGTTCCATACAGGATATCTCTTTCAAAATGATATCTCAATCTTCACTACAGGTTTTTCGACCGTGGAGTTGAAATGGCAATTTCGAAAAGTTCCGAAAGCGCCGAATTTCGAATTAATTTTTGGCGAAACTTAAAGTGAAGAAAATGAAACTTTGACGGAACATCAAAATTCCGAAAGTGCGAAAATGAGAAAATTTTTCAATTTGAAACATCGAAATTCCGAATGATCGAAGATTTTCAGATCTGTGGAATTTCTGGCTTGGTGAAATTCACCACTCTGATCTTTCTTTGTTTTAGCTTTTCGAAATTTTTTCGTTTGGAATCCTGGTCATTCTGATTTTCGATTTTTTTTATTGTTTACACCCACTCGCTGAGTAAACTACACTGTATGAGTAGATTTTAATTTTCGGAATTTTATTCCATCGAAACTTTATTTTTTGGGAGTTTTCTCTATCGGAACTTTACTTTTCGTAACTTTGCTCTATCAATACTTGAATTTTCGGGGTCTTGCATTTTAGAACTTTGAGCCGTTAGGTTTCCCACCACTCGAAATCTCGTTGTTTCGTAAAAGTTTAATTTCTCTACTTCAAGTTTCACCACGAAATAATTCGGAATTAGGCGCTTTCGGAACTTTTCAAATTCAGAACTTCAACTCCGTCCCGTTTTTCAAATACTCTTCTGTGGTTTTTCGTATTTGAAAACAGAATGATTATCTTTTTACCGCAATTATCATAATCTACAATTCGTCTGTGATTTATAGTGAAGCATCGACAAAAAGGCGATCGCAATATCACAACTATTTTGTATTATTATTTATGTTCTAGGATTGCCAAACGAATTGAGCGTTTTTTGGCAACAGTATCCTTGGCCGTTCGGATTGGGCTTGTGCAAGATCAGAGCTTTTGTGTCGGAGATGTAAGTCGTAACGTTATTTTATTACGCACATTGAAAGTAAGGTCATAAATGTTGCTGAGCAGCTTCGCTAAAGTGGTCAGTCAACTGTACTGCCTGTCAATGACTATGCTTAGGACGAATGTTTATTTTATGTCATACCAAACAAGTTGACCAGACTGCTTATTGTTAGTGAAAATAAAACTTTAACCAAGTGTGGAACACGATTGCTAAGTACTTGTAAAGTGGAGAATCTGAGCTTACCTATAATCCAATTCGATCAATTTCTTAAACTTGATAGTGATAATCCAAAATCGACGCTCAAAGTATATTTAAAGGTTTTTACACCAGTCGACATGCAGATACGGGTCTCGATGACCCTCCTTTCAATTTGACACCCTGCAAACTTGTTGGAAATTCAAAAGCAATAAAAGCTTCCCCCTCCACAGAGAATATATCTTATAAGAACGGTGGCTGCGATATCCCTTCTCATGGAAAACTGTCATCTCGCTACTTTGCTACATTTTACGTCCTACGTGTCTCTTGCATGAAATACGTTTCCAATATCACGATAAAAAGCTGAATTTCCGATGTCACTCGAACTGAGATAGAACTTGGAGGATGGAAAACGTTACATGTAACAGAATTATACTTATTATGGAATGTATTAGATGTCAAATTATTCGGTCCATGGCCTTAAACATATTAAATTTTTTTTACATGGTAGTCCTAATGCCGAGACATGCTAAAACAAGAAAGCAAAAAATTCAACCATCGGTGTTGAAAATTAATTAAGCTATCTCAAAAATATTCATCATGTAATTTTTAAGAAAATTTATCCGAATTCTATGACATAAAATAATGGTTTTAACATCTCGGAAATAAGATTCTGGGTTTTTTCATCATTGACAGAGGAATTTTAATTTTTCATTTCAAGCATGTTGACAGAGTTAGAGGTGAATTTTTTTTTTTTACAGCCAATTTTCTCACGGTTTCTCAAAATCGAATAATAACACACTGCAAAGAAAGTGAAAATAAAAATAACAACTCATTACGTCGAATTTATTTAGATGGAAAATGAATAATTCAACAAGCAATTATTACACCGATAAACACGAATTTTGAGTCTGGTTTCTAGATATCAAATTTTGATTTCTTCCACGTAACTAATAAAGAAAAAATACTTTCATCAGATAAAGTTTGCTTTTGTAGAAGCCAGAGCGATATTTCGGATTTTAGGAAAAGTTACCTATTTTCTCAAACATTTATTGCAAATAACAACCGAACAAACTTGAGTTTCACATATGATTTAAATCTCTTTTATTCAAAAATAATAATCAGCACTAAACTACAAATGTAAAGTTATTGATAAAAAAAGTTGAAAAATAAATAGTTTTTGTACTTCTACGTTTGTACGAACCTTCTTGTATCAAACCCCAAACGTAATCTCCCACGTTTTCAAAACGTTTTCCTTGTTCTTGTTCTTCCGAATAGGAACCCATATCAGCTATCAACCAAAAACTTCAAGACTTGTTTATCAACGTAAAAGAGACAAAAGCAAACCTTACAATTAGTAAATGAAGATTTTATTCAAACCAATATCTACTCATTTAAATGAAAACTCTAGAAATTTTTTTTTTCTTTTTTTACCTGTGATATGTTTATCGAAAATAGGTGGATGTAACAGTGAATCCGATCGAACGAATTTACTAGAAATGATAAATTAACAAATTTAAGGTCCTCCTATGTCTCGGTATTGACAATCGTGGCTTTTTCGATGGAAAGATACCTGGCGATATGTCATCCCCTTCATCTGTACGCCATGAGTGGACTGAAGAGGCCTATTCGATTCATCTTGGCTGCCTGGGTGGTTGCTCTCGTCTGCGCTCTGCCCTTTGCGGTCTACACGACGGTTTACTACGTCGAATTTCCTCTAGGTATTTATTCCCGTAATCTTATATTGACACTTGATTATAGATCAAACACTGCTCGAAGAGTAATTCTCTTCGCTTGAGTGTAATTGGCATGACTTTGATCTCGAATGACGTGGTTATTCAAGTCTTAAGTATTACACGCGAACGGATCAAGAACTTTTAAGTTTCTGCTGCCCTTCAAGGGGTAACAATATCAGAACTCCAAACTTTCAGGTTCGACATGGAATTTCAATTATCAATCTGGGTTCACAAAACAAGCAGTTTGGATCGATTGTTTCCGACATGACCGTGGATGTTGTATCAAGTATTTTTTTAAATTGGTGTTTATTGAAGGGGTCCTGGCATAGAGCAACAAAGCTTTCGAATTATGCTGATAATTTTGGGAAAAAAATGCAATAAACATTTGAGAATGTTATATCTAACTGGCACAATTTAATATTGATGTGAATATTGTTAATCGCAAGTAAGTGGCTTAATTTGATATTTAATCATCAGATTGTAAATTGAATAGAAACTTTTGTTTTACGCTTATATACTATACAATCAATCCAAACATTTTTGGAAGTTATCGTTTTACGAAACTTTATTGATCATTGAAATTGCAAAAGTTTGAAGATCCGTTATCAGTGAGGAGATTTCGGGACTTTCCAGTCTACAACAGGTGATACAATAGAAAAGTTGTAGAATGTTCTAGAAATCTACTAACGAATTCAATACAGTCATATCGATCGTTGAGGTTTTAGTGTCACAGTTCGAAATGAACGCATCATTTTTATTCTGCTTTAAATTTAAATCTGTACGATTTACTCTCGGATTAGCATTGGCTCAGTCATCGAATTTTCGTTCTTTTGTCGTAAAAAATACAGATAGCGTGGAAATAGATTTTGAAATGACAATTTTCGGAATTTTGTATCAATTTATAAATTTCAATATATTAAGCATGGGTGTCAATGATATATTTATTGCAATACTTTTACCCTCACGGACTTTGAAAGTACCGTTGAAACGTTTGCCTAGATTGGGCAATTAAGTATTCAGGATATACTGGTGATATTGCTGTGCATGAATCGTGTAGCTTGCGTCAGTATAAGAATATGAAAACATCACTTTCACCATTCTTAATTGTTTTGATACGAAATTCCATCAATTTTACTTACATTTTTGGGATTCACTCGAATAAACTCAGCATCAATGGCCAATTAAGTACACGAAACAATGAAATAAATATTCGTAGACACATAATATTTATAAAATTACAGTCGGATCCATCATTTTCTCTGAACGCATTTTGCATTCATGCTAAAAGAGTCCTAAATTTATTTAAAGTTCAGTCAAGATTCTCCAGCAGAACACAAATTACTAACTGCAAATTATAACCTTCATATTTGCTCGTTAGTTAATGACTAGTCCTTAACCGGGTCAGTTTAGTTTGATCCACGTAATGATCTTCGTAAGCTTGAAACAGACCTATACACGGTTTAGCAAAAATTATTCCGGCTTTTTGTTGGCTAAAAATTTCAAGTATTTCACCAGAGATGCAGGAATATAATAAACATTCTTCGTGAAAAATGCATTTTCCTTATTCATGTCACACATGCATTAAATGAAACATTTGGAAAGAACAATTGGTCAAATTACAAGTCTCTATTATGCACGTTAAAACGTATAAACAGTGTGCTACGTATAGCTTGAAAATTACATGTAATTGTCCACATTTCATGTTTTTAATCATTTTATTGGCCTTTGTATTATGTAAGGTAATGTTGAGATCTGAAACTAAAAAATGCCAAATAGCCGTTACCGGATTTGTATAAAATTGGACGATGTAATTTTCAAAGTGAAAAAATCATCGGAAAATGCGTGAATGTCATAGATATAATTTTATTGATTCAATTTAATTATTAGCATCAATATTATTATTATTATTATTATTGTTATTAGATGTGTTGGAGAAAAATATTCTTCGTACCTTCTCTTTTGGCATGCAAGTATCGATATTTTCTAATATCCGTGGAGATTTTACTTTTCAACAACTTTAACCTCATTTAATTTGCTGGCAAAGTTGCAAAGCATCATTCGTACAGCTGAAAATAAGCGAAGTGACTAATCATTACCGAATAATAAATTTAAATTCAAGATTAAATGTTAATTTAATGCCATTATTTAGACTCTTCCTAACACACAGGGATTATTCCACAGCGCGTGAGGGCTGCAACAAGTTAATTTTCCAACTCCAATATCCGCCTGGCTTTAGCTGATTTTACACGACTCGCGTACTCGATCAATTTTCGTTATTCGTATGGATTCGACGATGTGTGTCGGGGACGTATTCGGTAAATCAGATTATTCGAGTTAATGTGACGGCAAATGTTCAGTCATTCGCATCGTTGAAATTCGCTACTTATCCCTACAAGCTGTACTTTATCCTGTGACAAACATTTACTGAATTGGAAATGATAAGGTACCGAAAACTAGAAAATATCGAATTTTCAAAGACACGAAAATCTAATCAAAATTTACAAATTCCAAGTACAGAAAATTGCAAATATAAAAGTGTCAAATCATAGTACGGCAAAATCTAGAATCTGCATATAGATTCTGTATTATCGAAACAAGTTCTGACGATTCTACATTTTGTCATTCTGTATTTTGATCTTTCTATTTTTTTACCTCTTCATACGTCGACTTTTCTCCGTTTTACAATTCCACAAGTCAAATTCTGCTTTCTTAAAAACTCGATATCACGGCCCTTCCATTTTTATGTTTTCCATAGTTTAATCCCTCCCCGTACCGATTTTGTCACATAAATACAGCATAGCTGTGGCCCTTATAAAATTGAAAAACTGTTACTCTTGCATTGGTCACATTATCGAAAAATTACCAGCGTACATCGCAATCGTGCGAGTGAGGAGGTTTTATTTGCAAACGAAAATTTTCTTTCTTCTTATTATTTTAAGCCTACGATAAATCATCCATTTTTCCCCGAGAAGGGAGTATCTACTCAACTCGGGATTTTTCGTCATCAATTTTCCCAGTCACTGAGAAAAGACAAGAAGCTCACAATTACTCACATTCATGAGTGCTAATCGTTTTACAGGATCCAAACGTCACGTCGAGGATTCGGCGATCTGCGCCATGCTTCAGCACAACATGCCACCTTTTCCACTCTACGAATTGAGCTGCGTTATATTCTTTCTCATACCCATGCTTCTAATTTTGGTATTATACGTCAGGATGGGTCTGAAAATACGAAACACGTCGCTCGGTCGAAGTATCGAGGGATCTGTTCACGGTGAAACGAGGCAAGTGCAGTCCAGAAAAGCGATCATCAGGATGCTCAGTAAGTTTCAACAGGAAATATATAACGCCTTCACGGTGCCCTGACCGTTAAACTTGATAAGCCAATAAAGAACCAAATCGCTCATCTCATTAATATAAGCTCCAGAAATTTTTCCTTGTCTGAATTAAGCAGCCCCGTAAAATTGATAAATAATTGTAAAGTGAAGCTTTTCACTAGAATTCATCGTCTGAAGCATCATAAAGTGAGGCTTTAAATACTCGCTGGGAGTTTCGCAAGCATTGTCAGCTTTAGCTTTGATTGTTGGGTATTTACTGGCTAGGCATTTCCACCTTTGCCTACAGAAAAGTACTCGAAATCAAAGTACTCGCAATTGACTTGAAAGCATCCATCCGTAATTTTGAAGCTCACAGCTTTAAGTGCTAAAAGGTATATTAACAGTTGTGATTGAAACGCGGAATATCGATTTCCGGTAGGTCATGTTTGTTTGGGAATAACGATATGGGTTGATGAGAAATATGAAACGTAATTCACTTCTCTGTTTGAAATTTGTTTGGGAAGCGATGTGCGTTAATGAGAAATATGAGATTTAATTCAATTCTCTTCTGGAAACAAATGGAGCAGCAAAAAAATTCAAACATTGGCCGTACTTTTTGGGTGAGACTGTGGGGCTAAATTTATGTGATTAGCCCCTTTTTCGTACAAATTATCGAATTCACTGTTAACTAACTAAACATACTTTCCACATTGAATATTTGAAAATTATATTTCACATTTATATTTGGATTGTCGGATCCATAAAAATGGAATCAACGAGTAAAATGGTCTCGATGAATTTGAACAGAAAAAAATGGCACAGTTGTCGGTTGGAGAAGATTAGAAATTCAATTGAATACAGAGACCTGTAATAAACTTGCTATATTCGGTCAACTGTGAAGCTGATTTTTAATTTTCAATTCTCTCGTACCTACTTTTTTCACGGATTCCTCACACATATTCACTGTTAGGGGTCACCAACAATTTGCGTGGGTTTGTTTTCTTTTTTGAGGGGTGGGGTCGGAATTTAACTGTACATAATTTATGGATGACCTCTTTACACCTACACATGCAGAGCTCAAATTAATACCAGATTCAATATTTCAACGTCTCTTACTTGGCTCGTGGTGTATGGAATTTTGTCATGACGGTTTCAATCTCGTTATAACGGATTCTGTTCTTAAAAACTGATACTTTATTGCGATGTGGAGAAGTTAACGAATAAAATCCGTTAAATAATTTGCAACTAAGATTCTTTGCAACCAAGGTTCTTTTTTTTTTTATTTCAGGCACATTTCTTGAATTGTTTCAATTGCACTCACATTCATCCGTCATCATTCATTCAGCAATAAAATTAAAATCAAGATGTAAATATGTATAAATAAAATTAGGGCGTAAAGATTATTGGTTAAATATGTATATAAGTGTGAATTTGATAGTTGAAACTCATAATTAACTTTTATAAGTATGTATGTCAATTATTACTGGTTCTGTTCATCATCGTGTCACCCAGCTCAATCTATCTTTCTACTTTCCGTTGAATGTTAATTATTTTAAATCCCAAAAGGGTTCGTAAATTTTTGTTTAACAATTTTAGTACCATCACAGACTATGAGCTTAAATTTTTCTTCTTGATGCCCAATATTTAATTTATGGAAAGAACAATAAATTTAGCAGACTTCGGCGAGGATCGAATGATAGATCTATCGATTTTCGTATTAGTTGACCAGAGGCTGTGAAGATCAGCAATTCTTTCACCTGTCTGCTTCTCATTCGCACCCAAGAAACAAGTGTTACACAATTTTGAACTACATAGCGTGAAGTTTGAATTTCATTATGTGTAGTCTATTGCCTGTTACTCGATGAATCGGAAATATGATATCTTAGCGTATGATAAGATGATTTTCATTTCGCCAAAGATATTCTCAATCGATCTTCCATGACTAAAAAAAAATCGCAGTAACTCCACCACCCTCCAGACCTCAACACCTATGATTTTTTATCCCTTGTGGAATTTGGTTGCGACAAATAAGAGAACCTTCCCTGATTTTCTAAAAACTTTTTGAATTCCCGTTCCACAGTTTTTCGCAGCCAAAGTTTGACAATTCTTAAAATTCGAGTATTTTCAATCAACGATATCTCGGAACTGGAAAGACTTATTAAAAAACAACCGTGATCATTACATTCTTTTTGAATCCAACTTTTGGTTAAAGTAAAGTAAAAATTTTGGAATCACGTTTTAGTTACCGAAAATTGATTTGAAAGAGAAAAATCTGTATTATGACAATTCAGATATTTTTTTTTTTTGATCAATTTGTTTTCATGAAATTCATTGAAAAAGATGGTATCTCTGCTGGTTGGGAAGGTAAACCGATTACTACGTACTAAAGCGGTCTTTCTTCTGGGCCCTTTAATTGTTAACCGTGCGACGACATGAAAAATTCTAAAAGAAACGAAAATAGTATATTGTCCAACAAGTAGGCAAACTCGGTATTTTCGAGCTAAGCGTAACCTTGCAATATGAGTCGTAGTTCCGCCGAAGACGAATATTGCAAAATACGTGAGGCGAAAAGACCGTTGCGTCATTCTTACACACGATTCTTTACATAACAAGAGTGGGTACGTTACGCGTTCTTTCGCGAATCGCGAAATTGAGGTTAAAGTCGCGTAATGTCAGATTTGTTTGTGACTGCGCATGCGCGCAGGGCAGAAAAGCCCACTACGCATGCGCATTCGCGGTCGCACTCTACCGTCATAGAAACGGAGACTTTGTGTACGGAAAACATACACGAAAAACGCGTAAAACATGTTCGCGTTAAATGTATAAAATAACTTTCTGCTCAAAAGGTGCTGTCGTCGTGATGTTTTTCATTTGTTGGGTCCCTTTTCACGCGCAACGCTTGCTCTACGTGTATGCGAGGAATTCCGCTTACTACGTAGAAATAAACGAATGGCTCTACGCACTGGGAGGCTGTCTTTATTACTTCAGCACCACGGTGAATCCAATTCTCTACAACGTGATGAGTGCAAAATACCGAGGTGCTTTCAAAGAGACGCTGTGCTGTGTGACAGGAAGTCCGACCTTCACCAGGGACGAACTTAGCAGTATGAGGGATACCACAATCTGCGGATGCGACAGTGCTACTTCGATGCAGCTTATCAGAATTCGCAGTCTCCGTTACACTCGGACTGTAAGGTAAGATTTTCATTGTGTATAGTTTATTTTTCCTCAAAATTTTGGTCTAGATTATGTGTTAGAATTATAGAGGGTAAAACACGTCAGTTTATAATATTCGTACAAACTTACTTGTTACTCAATATAATAATACACCTCTTGCTTAAACATGACGGCCGTTAAGCCTGACATATATAAATCGATCACGTTCAATGTATTAAACGTTAGGTGTCGCTTCAGGCTCATTTACTTCGCTACTCTTAACACCTCCCCTCTTTTACATTTGTTATACAAAGATTGTTTAAACATCCGCGATGTTTCACGCCTTTCAGACCTTTGTTTAGCACGTCAGCTGGCATCCTTTCGATAGCTAAATACTCAACATCAATAATCCCTATTGTCTATAAGTATTGCGAACAAAATGATGTCAAACGTCTATCTGATTCGTTTTGGGGTGGTAGCAACTGTTTTCTACAAGTCTAATCGCATCCTGGATGTCATTGAATAATGTCACGCATTCATTGTCCATACCAACAGCATTCAATATATTGCGTAGGCACAAAGCTTCTTGAGTGGCTTCTGATGTAGCCGTATATTTCGTCTCGGTGCTGGACAATGCAACAGTCCCCCGTTTGCGTGCCTCCCAACATATTGAAGCACCCGCCAATACAAATGCATTTCTGTTCTCTTGTACATCAATCCATAATCATTCGTGCCTTTTAATATTTCAACACTCCTTTAGCGGCTTTCCAATGCTCTACATCGTAATTAGTATTGAATTGGCTCGGGTAGTATACAGTATTAGCAATATCTGGTCTCGTGGATACAGCTAGACACATCAATGCGCCGATTAAACTTTGGTACAGGTATTGGCTCGACTTTGTATCTATGTTACGCAGTACTGACGCCACCTTATACGGTCCGAGAAATTTTTGATGGAATTTTTGTTCTGGAGCGAACTGGGTTTTTTTAATCGCTACAAGGTCACCACTTTTGTAATTTGTTGCCTTCTTGCGCCGTTTGTCGTATTGAGCCTTGTTCTCGCTCTGGACCTTTGCGATATTCCTTTTCGCCTCGTCTCGCATCTCGGTTCGATTTTCGTCAAATGCAGTCAAAAATTCTTCGTCAATGATTTTCTTGAGTTTTAAATTTTCTTTACAGCGCATCGTTCGACCGATTAGTAATTCGAACGGAGTCCTATTGATACTTCGCTGGAACGATGAGTTTATTATTTGCTGCGCCTGGTCGACAAACTTATACCACTGGGGGGATCTTCTTCGGCCTTTTTCGGCAAAATTGGGATTATCGTTCTGTTTACGAGCTCGACTTGTCCGTTTCGGCGCGGGACGCCGGCTGTAATCAACACATGTTCGATGTTTTCGTCTCGGCAATATTGTTTGAAAACATTGGCCGTGAAGGCCGTTCCTCGATCCGATATTATTCGCCTCGGATTTCCCAAAATCGTCGCTTGTTTTCCCAATCTCGTAACTACTTCGATTGACGTCGTTGTTTTGGTGGGACAGAGCCAAACAAACTTGGTGAACGCGTCTACCACCACCAGCAAATGTTTGTAATTTTAATTCGTTGAAGGTAAAGGGCCTAGATGGTCGATGTGCAACGTGTCCAAGGGCGAATCTCCCTTGTCCATAGGGTTTAAGAACCCTTCACTTTTTCCTCCCTTTCTCTCAGCGAGTATGCAGCTCACACAGCTGCTAATCACCCGTTAAATTTTTTCGCGCATTTGCGGGAACCAAAATTCACGTGACAACAAATATTCTGTTTTTTTCCAACTGAAATGTCCTCCGTCGTGAGCTTTGCCGATCACTTCGTTTCGCATCACTTTTGGCACTACTGACAGCGTCGCACCATCTCGCACTCTGTACAAAATTCCGTTTTTTACCTCGAATTTTTGCTCGTCTCCGGTTTTTACTTTGTCCATTATTTTCGCGATCTCCGAATCGTATTTTTGAGCTTTTGGAATTTTCGCACTTACGGAATCAATGCTCATCTGTATTGTCATAACATCGACGGGGTTTTGGCTGAGCGCGTCGACGTGTTTCATCGACGTGCCTGGTCTGTGTTCGATTGTATAGTCGAGCTCCTCTATTGCTAACGCCCAACGCGCAACTCGTAAACAAACGTCTTTTTTCGCCATCGTCAAGGCAAAAGCTCGGCAGTCTGTTATTATTTTCACTCGAACACCGTGTAGATAAACTCTGAATTTCTTCAAAGATTTAATGACCGCCAAAATTTCGAGTTTGTAACTCGTGTAACGTTCTTCTGTTGGCGTCGTTTTCCAACTCGCGTAAAACACTGGGTGGAGTTGATTATCGTCGATATCTTTCTGAAAAAGGATTGCACCTAGACCGTGTATACTCGCTTCGGTATGAAGCTCTGTAGGAGCTCCCACTCGATATAGTCTCAACACGGGTTCTTCGGCGAGCGATTTTTTCAACGTCGAAAACGCTATCTCTTGTTCGCGCCCAAGTTCGAATTTTTCGTCGTCTTTCAACAACTTAGACAATGGTCTCGGGATCAACGCAAAATTCGGAATAAATTTTCTGAAATATCCCGTGAGCCCGAGAAAGGATTGTATCTGTTTCAGCGTTGTGGGTTTGGGGAAATTCATCACAGCTGTCGTCTTATGTCCACTGGGTTTCACCGCACCGTTCTCGATCACGTGGCCGAGGTATTCAACTCGATTCACTGGGATTTGACATTATCGCCAATTTATGTTTAAACCGTATTCACTCGCTTTTTTCAGCACTCGCATCAGTTTTTCGAAACCGTCGCGTTCGTCTTCGTCGAGAACGATTATATGGTCGAGGTACGCCAAAACCGTTCCGTCGGCAAGGGAGTCACGAAACACTGCGCGTATTAATTGTTGAAAACACGTGGGCGAATGTCTCAGTCCAAAGGGTACACGCAAAAACTCGTATTGCCCATCGGGCACGATAAACGAGGTATAACCGATACTGTCGTCTTCAACCGGCACGTGAAAAAACCCGTCCTTCAAATCTAAACAACCGAAAACGTCCGCGCTCGATAATTTGTCAATTTCGTCTTCGCTCACCGGCAAAGGATACCGATCGCGCACGATTTTTTTGTTTATCCGTCGATAGTCCACACAGAGTCTTGGCTCACCATTTTTCTTTTGCACCACAACTATTGGACTCGCGTACGTCGATATGCTTGCTCTTATTATACCTTCTTTCAGCCACTTTTCGATTATTCCGTTTACCACAGCACACTGTTCGAACGAAAGTCGCCGTGGGCTCTGGAACACTGGGACTTCGTCGCTGAGAATAATTGTCATTTTGACACCGATGCTCTTCGTCTTATTCGGCTGGTATTCTTCGATCGTTTGTCGGATTTCATGTTTTATCTCGGGATCCTTCACACGATGCAACGAGATAGCGGCATTCTCTTTCTTTGACTCCCCATTGTTGACGTTTATGTACAGCACTGCGCGCCAACCTGGATCTAGTCTGTCTTCGGCTATTTCTGTCAATCTGGTTAGCGTCGCCTGCCTCTGCTTAAACTGCACTTCGGCAAAATCTGATAGTTCACCACCAATCAGCAAATCGTGTCCGGTGTATTCGTCGGGGATCACATCGAAGACGAGTTTGAAAGAAATTCCGTCCATCATCACAGCAGTCGCGAACCTGCCAAGAGTCTTCGCACCTTTCGAAGGAATACCGTCAAACGGTACTTGTACGTCTTCGAGTGTGGTCGCATCCAATTTCACGTATAACGTCGCGCGAATGAGGTGCAGATCACTCCCGGAATCAAGCACGGCAACGACGTCATTTTTAAGGATCTTCACCGTTTTATATGTCTTTTTGTCACTGGCCGTCGCGATGTCGCATCGCGTCGTTCTCGTCGTCTGTCCTTGAGCACTGTTGCTACACTTTGACGCGACGTGACCGAATTTACCGCACTTGAAACACTTTGTGCCCTTCGATTTGTCCGGGCAGCCATCACTCAGATGGTCTCTGCTTCCACAGTTGAAACAACGTCTCGTCGGTGTTTCACTCTTCGTTTGTCCTCTTTTCGTCTTTTCGTGATTCGTCGTCTTGTTTATTTTTGCGTTTCTCGTCGCGGCGTTTCGCGATGCTTCGTACTGTAACAGCCTTTTTCTTAGTCCTTTGATCGAACTCGCGCCGTATAGCATCGCCTTATTGGCTTCATCATCTTGTATTCCGTCAATAACATACTGGATTTGGGACGTGACGTCGATGGGTGCGTGACTCGCGATTTCTAACATGCGATACGTGTACTCGATATATGATTCGTCGTTCTTCTTCTTCGTCACGCACAACCTTCGATGAATCGCTTTGCAATACGTCGTTTTCGAAAATTCTTTTTGCAGCGCCCTCTTCATAGACGACCACGTTTTTGCAGCACTCTCAAAATTGACGAACAGCTTCGCGGAGCCACGCAACAACCTACGACCATACATCACCACTTGCACGTCAGTCCACTCGCACATGTCTGCGACTTCTTCGAAACTGTGGATGCAGTGGGCAACGTTCTCATTCCCCTTGCCAGAGAAAAACTCGAGCGCATTTTCTACGTCTTCGAAGGTCATTACCGGGTGTTTCGAATCACTTGTGTAACGCCTTCGTCTCTCGCCTCCATTTTGGCGTCCATCTTCGTTTGCACGGGTTACTCTTGTCGTGGTTCTTCGTCTTTCGTCTCTATTCGGGCGGCTATCTTCGCCTCCAATATCTTCTTCCATCACGCTTCTCATCGCCCGAGCTCGGCTTTCTCGTCGGTATTTCCGCTTTCGTCGTTTCAGCTTTTCCAGTTCCTTGGCCGTCAATTCCTTATCGAAATGATCGTCTCCTTCATCGGAGGCATCGCTGTTTTCCAAGCCATCGTTTTCGGAACTGATATCGCAGTCATCGTCGTCTTTTGCATTTTTATGCCTTCGAACATAGGCGCTCGCAGTACCATCATCTCTCGTCTTTCCTTTGGCTTTCGCCAAGGCTTCGATTAGCCTTTGTTGCAGCACGGCTTTTGCGCCGAAAATCGGTAGGTTGAGTTCTTCCAGCCTTTGACGCAGTTCGTCAACTTTCACGAGCTTAGCGTCTTCCATTTCTACGTCTCTTGTGTCGTCTTCAACTCTGCTTTACGTCTTTGGAATTCGAAATCTCCGTCGTACTTCTAACGATATACTCTTCTTTCAACCCAAACGCCTTGACTAACTTTTTCCTCAATCCCGGACGAGCCTCCAATTTGTCGAATATACGATGTGGGGATTGAGGTGTAAGTCAGGAGTTATTATTAAATGCATTTATCAACAATACGCAGGTGAGAAAAGAATAAAATGAAATATAAATTGAAAAAAAAAGAAAATATGTGACACGTGCTTCGACCGCTTCCCGATTTCGACTGACTCTCTTGGGCCTTTGCTCCCACGACTCTCGCTCCTTTCGACTATCTCAGCCAATCAGAGTCGTCTCTCGATTCACACGACACCACATACTTTCGTCGAAAATAATCATGATAATTCTGACAAGAATCATAGCAGGAATTGTTGTCAAACAACTCTCGTCCCTTTCGTCGGAACACTCGATAATTTCACCAATCCTACATACATTTTATGACTCAAGTATACGCGTTGATGCTTATCGCGTGAGAACTCAATTCCCAAGCATCTATGTATTTCAACGTGGCATTTTTCATGCCCGTTACAAACGACTCCCTGAACCCTGGGCGTTAACAAAAGTACGAGATTTCCGGTATCGAATAACAAAATATTTGCAAAAGAGCGCCAGAACTGGAGTCACGCATCCGAAATTCCGAGAGGGGACACTGTAGCGAATAGCGAATAAGATATTTCAGGCTTTCTGTTTCTTTTGTTTTTCGAGTTTCAACGGCATCAAGCAGGAAGCCAGCAACGAATTCGACGAATTTGCGGAGTGGCGGAATACCGACGATTTCGAAGGAAGGATGTCGAGGCTGCGGAGGGAAGCCAACGAAGAACCCTGCATCGCAGGTACCCAAGACGGACGCGATTTCCGCTGACGGCCGACGCGTCGCAGCCTCGCCTCCTTCACCCTGTCAACAGTAATCGACGGCAGTATGGAAGAACATGACGTCTCAAATTTAGAAGAACGTAACATCTCGATCGAGGCCAAATTTTTCGATGATACGGCACTGGAATTTATGGTGCATGAATTATACGTAGCATTTTTTTCCAATAGATTCAATAATTGTTTCAATCATTTTCTCATCTGCTTAACCTTCATAGTGAGTTCGATTTTACGTGAAAGTTTTTGACCATTCTGTAAGGCCAATGCAGGGTTTTGTGTAAATATCATCCCAATTCCGTAATGTATATAATTTTTGTCTTCATTGCATAAATTGAAAAGTTCACTGTAATTAATATATTCGAATTAAAGAACATTTGTTTGTTCGACTTGACGTGAAAATTTCTGATTCCTCATTATGAATACTGAATAAACGAAAAAATAACAATTATTGATTCTATCGGAAAAAATACTTCCTATAATTCATGCACCCTAGATTCCAGTGTCATGGGGTCATAGTCGTGTCACACAGAATTTTCGATAGCAAATTTGCGATTTCTTTTTGTTGTGGACTAACGATTTGCGAAGAATGGTCTGGTCTACCCAAGAGATTCCGTGGGGCTTGGCGAGCTTGTGTTCTCGATGCGGAACGGTAATCGGTGCCAATATTCTCGTGATCAAATTTCGAAGTTGATAGTGCAAAGGCTTGGCCGAGTAACGGGTAGCCATTTTGGATCTGCGTTGCCGAACATGTGCTCGAAATTCGTTTGCCAATTCCTTTGCTTGATGACCGTAGCTCGAGTTTTCGCGACAACGCGTAGAGTCAATTTTGGTTATGGAAAATCTAGAGTAGTCACGGTTTTGAGTTGAGTCATTTCGTTTTCAAATTGCGTGCAGCCAAATTCTGCTGCACGCGGTCTTGTCGCCTCTAGCGTGTCGAGTAATCTTTTGTTTTTGGTTTTTGCCCTTTTTTTTACTATTAAGAGTGCGACTAGCGCAAGTAGGATTAAGGTTTCCTGGATAGATGATTGTTCTTGATTCTGTTTTACTTTTTTTTTTGTTACTTTCGATATCGCGAACAGCGAACTCTGGATTATTGACTTTTTTTTTTGTTTTTCTATCACCGCTATTGCAGAATATATTCTTTTATTTCATTTTTGTTACCTAACGTGCTGCTGTCGAGTGTCTCACTCTCACTCTCTTCAAACTTATCCCTCCCCTCTTTGCGGTACTAAGCTACCAAGAATATTATCCGACGTTTAGCGAAGATAAAGATTTCGAGGCATGTTGACCACGCCAGACGCCCAACAGAATCTCGCGATATCTTTTTTAAGATCTAAATTTTTCCAGCTTACATCGCGGGCCGCCAAAGTATTTTGCGCGGTGTAAGTTCTCGGTCACTTATGCGGGTGGCCGAGGTGCAGTAAAAATCAGCATCACAGTATGTTGACTAATTCTTTCATTTCGAATGAGTTTGACAGTTTCTTTT
The DNA here is from genome assembly GCF_021901455.1 of Neodiprion lecontei. NCBI lineage: Eukaryota > Metazoa > Arthropoda > Insecta > Hymenoptera > Diprionidae > Neodiprion > Neodiprion lecontei. The sequence continues at coordinate 12,253,057 of NC_060260.1, forward strand.
TTAATTTCATCCATCCATTCATTATCATTCGTAGCAATTATTATGTCGTCTTCGTATGTTGCGAATAGCATAATTTTATCGTGTGGCTGTGACATGAACAAACATTGGTCTTGTGTTAACGATTTTAAACCTTACTCGTTCAACTTTTCAATCAATTTCTTGTGCCATTATACACCTGATTGCTTTATATCGACGGTGACTTCTTTAATAAGCACATTGTCAGTGACAGACCTCACAGCCGGGTACTACAAGTACCCAAATTTCCTCGAGTACTAGCTATAGGTCTTACAGTCACCATTCTCGATAGACTCAAAACGATAATGGTGCGTTCAGGGTCGATTTAACGATTAATAATATGGCCACCAGATATGAAACTGTACTTCAGAGTTTATTGAACAGGCTTTACATAGTAATTATTCAACGCTTGTGTCAACTTGGGTAACTTTCTAACGGTTAGGTATTCGTTCAACACGGGTATCGTCACGAGCAGAATCAAAGTAGGCCCGAGGATGACGTGTACAGGTACCATCTCACCCTAAATCATTGGTCAGTACCTGCACTGTTTTCACCGGGGGCTGCAAGCCGCGCCGGTTTCCCGACACGGAAACCATCCCGGGGTAGCTTAGCTTAGCACCCCGCCAAGGCCAGCCCACGCGGCTACACCAATTTTGTGTGATTTATTATTTATTTTCACGTATTTCTGATCCGCGTACTGTAATAACCACGTTGGTTTCCCAACGTGTCAACCACCCCGGGTCAAAACCTCAATCATGAGGCCCCGGCAAGGCCAGCGTGAGAATCCCCAACTGGCTCTACCCAGTTCTGCTCTTGTATCTAATTACTCGATCACAAGTACGTTAGAAACACGATCCAACGTCGTTTAATAATCAAATCGATTATTATGAGCCTCGATTTGCCGAGTTGATAGCCCCATGTTCGCACAGTTCACTGTATCACTCTCGCACACGTAACGAGCTAACAAGACCCACGTGTTATCTCTTCCGAGTTTCGACTAATACTGATCTGGTTTTGGATTCTTCTCCATATTCTCGTCTCGCTCGCTCTAGCGAGGATCTTCTGAATTTTGGACTGTATTGTCCTGTTAACCACTCGCTGTATTGTGCGTGAGATTAGCGTACTTGGATTCATTCACACACACATCGTGGTATTATAATACATTCTGTCCTTTTACTAATCTCTAGCTGATCTATAGCGGTTGTTCACCCCCTCGCCTTACCATATCTCTCTGTTATTACATATGGTTTCAAGTAACGCTCGTCAAAGTGTAGTGCTATTGAGTACACTTCTTAATTTTTTACACATTTTCAGGTTGAGATCGCGTTAAACATCGGATTATAACTTAATAATCACATGGGGCAATAATGGTCTGTAGCAACGGCCGATTACGAAATTATAGGTCATAAAGCACTAGTTTCAGCTGTTGTTTTCTGTCTATGTATTGGTATGCGTCACCAACACACACACTGTCTCTCTCTGTATTTAAACCTTTATACCAGCGCTTGGCTGTCTCATGCGCCACTTTTTTACTATACTCGTACATTTTAGCTTTTGAACCAACCTTCTCAGCTGAATTTAATTTACACAGCACTTCACGTAACTGGTCTGGTTCTTTCATATATACATTATTGTCTAATACGCCGTTTAAGTACGCTGTAACGACATTAATCTGATGTATCTCGAGGCGGAGCTTTGCTGATATCGCTGCCAGTAGTCGGATCGACATTGATCTCACAACTGGTGAATATGTCTCGTAGAAATGCTCCCCTGGTCGTTGGGAGCACCCTTTTACAGCTGGCCTCACTTTCTTCTTCTCTTTTCTACCTGTGTTTTTCGCAACGAAACACGAAACGGTTTTCGATCACTTTTACATCTTTTGGTCTTCTTCATCTTAAACGATTGCCCACGTGCAATTTTTTATTTGCGCCAAATATTCGTCTTTCATGGCAATCTGCCAGGCTTTTGTATCCTCCGTTTCCTCTTGCCATGTGGAGAAATCGTCATCTTCCAACAGTTCGATTACATCTTCGTCGTTTCTAACATCATCGTTAATTTCTACTGGCACCGAAGCAACTGTTTACGTCGTCTTCCACGCAATCTGGTATGAACTAGCCTCCGACGACCTCTTCCTCTTTTTGGGGATGGTACCACCTCTTCCCATGAGATTGTAGTAGCAGGAGGCACTATCGGATGCTGCTTTTCAGCATCATGTTTTACTTCCACTGCTAGTACCAGGTAGGTTTGAACCGACAACAATTTCATTGTGACCACTGTCTTCCTCTTCATCGTGTATTTCTGTTTATTTCTAATGAAACGCTGATTTACTCATGAACTTCACGCTTCGGCTTACTTCTGTTTTTCTCCTCGCTGAAATGTGCACGCGATATGTTTTGGATATCACGTCATACCCCACGAAGGTAACTTCTGTAGAAGGTGATTCTTGTTTGCCTTTTTATCATCTTTTGTTTTCACGAACACTTTTTCCCGGAACGGTTGCATACATGAACATCACTGTACGGGCTTCCCCTTTCACGTCGCGAAGGGTATCTGCTCTTTCAGAGTTGTTGTTGAACACCGATTACGCACATATAATGCGTTATTCATAGTTTCTGCCCAAAACACTGGCGGAGCACCGGCTTGACGTATCATGCATAGCGCTATTTCTATTAACGTTCTATTTCTTCTCTCCACCACCCCGTTCTGTTGGGGGATGTACGTCACAGTTAAACGTCTCTTAATCCCATTTCGTTTTCAGAACGCGTCGAATTCATTATCGCATTGCAGCATTTTTATTTTCTTTCCCGCGAAATTCTCTAATTCAGCTTTGTACTCTTTGAACATACTGAGAGCCTCATTTTTGTTTTTCAGAAAATAGACCTCGTACCATCGCAATTTATCGTCTATGAAAATTAGAAAGTGTCATTTATCAAGTACTCTCACTATTAGCCAAATTTAGTTCACTCTTCACTCGTGTAAACTATTGAACTATGTCTCTTTCTTCACACATGTCACTTGTGCACCCATTGTCCATACGCCACTGACGATGAGTATTGTTTTGGCTCCCATATATAACTTCTTCCCTATTGGCCAGGAACATCGAGACCTTGCTCTTATCTTTCGATGCTTGCTCTGCTTCGCTACCTTTTTCTTCCAACCATCGCGCACTATGTCTATTATTCGGCACGTACCTTGACCGACAGTTCTAGTTATGTGTCCGAAACGGTGGCACCGCAAGCATTCAATCATGTTTTTGTTTTTCGTCTCATCACTATCTCGACTTCTCTCTTCCACCTTTGTCTGCGAACCGGTATATCTTTTATTTCTCACGTACAAATCCCCCTGCTCTGCGCCTTGGTCTCGAAACCTCCTGCTCTCGTATTCTTCTAATATCATGACCTTCGAGACGTCTATTCGTGGCAGAGCATCGCGATATTCCATCGCTGTGCGAAACATGCCAAACGAATCAGAAGAATCGCCAAGAGCTCATCTGGAAACACCGACCCAAGTTCATCGAGCTTTTTATCCATTTCGAAATATTCCGTGAGGTGTTTCTCGATATCGTTCTCTTGCGTCCGTGTTAACGCCAACTTTTTCAGAAGGGTTACTTTTTTCGCAGGGCCGCTTGATTGATACAGGGACTTTAACTCGTATCAGATCTCATTGGAAGTGACTAGGCCGTCTAATGCTATTAGTTCGCTTGAACTAACGCCCAACAAAATGTCCACCTCGGCTTTCCCGTCGTACTTGATCCATTTTTCAAGTGTATCGCCGGATACCGCTGATCTCGGAATATCTCCCGAAACGCGTCCCCACAGATAATTTTTTTCATCATCAGCAAACCTGTTGAAATATTTACCGTTTCTCCCTGATAAGATGTGCTTCGCATATGCAGCGTCATTGTTATGACGACTCAGACTCAGACTCTTCTTGATTTTTTTTTAAGATCAAGTGTCTTGGTTGGGGCGGGTTTAAAAGAAGCATGACTGATGATGCTTATGACATTTTAATTTTGCGCTTCCTCTCAATTTTTCATTACACACTATTATTGATTGGGGGCATACCTATACGAGATCAGCTCCGATATATCAGAAGAGTTGAGTACTTTTACGTATTTAATCGTAGGAATCTATCGTTAAACTTCAAAACGTTATTTTGCAGTCCGTTCCGCGAGCCGTTTGACAAAAAAATGATACGATATTTTTCTTGTGACTAGAAGTAGTATTAGAGTTTTTTTGTCGGTTGACAAATATTTTCCAATTACCTTAAAGCTCATGAAATAATGCAACTGTCTTCTGCCACAGAATTTTTATGCTTTTTTGTAGGAAAGTTTCATGCAAACTTATATATAGACATCGGTTTTTTCGATATTCGTTCTGTCGCGAAGTTTCAGCGTTGACTAAAGACACAGATTATCTTCTGAAATATACGTTTGCGCAGGTTATCGATGTTGTGAATTCTGTAACTGTCTGTACAAGGAATGTAGAAAAGAGGAGAGGAGAGCAGACAAGAAAATCTCACTAGTGATTCATTTTCAGCAGGAAGCTGTTTCTCAGTACCTATTTATTACATGCGCGTTTCAGTATTCCGACAACTCGTCGTTATATCAATAAAATAACTATCAGAGATTGATTCTTATCAAAAGCAACGATTAATTCAAACAATTGTATTTTTGGAAATAACTGTTGCAGATGTACCCTGGACCATGCAAAAGATATTTTACGTTCTCCGAGTCACACGAGGTGTAATAAAGACGATAATGGTAACGGTGTGAATTTGAATGCTTCTCAGAACGAGGACCATATGCAAAATTCAAACACTGAGCCATTACTTGATTCCAAAAAGACATCAATCATCAGCCAGGCCAGCAATGGAAAACCAAAGTGCCACACTACTGAGGTCTACGTACCACCGGATGAAACTTGCATCTGATCCCATTTTCAGGAGACTTTCACTATAAGAGTGACTGTTTGAGACCTCATGTATATTTTAAGTTTTATCTTGCTACTCGATCAACGATCCATCCGACACTTACAATGAATCTGTAATAGTTGACCAACTCACGGCGGTAACAGTGGATTAAAGAGGCACTCGCCTGCAAACTGTGATTTTGAAGAAAACACCTTTTCTACCCGCGTTATTTTAATTCCTGTTTGAGTAACGGAATTGCTGCGGGTTGAAGTATATTTCTGTAAATTACGTAAGGTTTTGATGGGGGCAGGGTCGAAAATTCTTATGGAGCTTAACATCAGGGTGGAGCTAGTCAATCAATTTCTTGCGTATTTTTTGTCAACCTCAAAAAATACATCGCAACAATATAATTGTTGTAATTTCGATTATGGCATCATTGCTGATGTTTTGAACCCGTGTGTCCTCTGCAGTATTGTGAAAATTGTAATAAAAAAATATTGTGATTGCGAAGTTGTTTTATAACATGAGATTATAAAAAATTGAAATGCAAATTGCTTTTGTAATGGGTAGTTTAAACAAAATTAGGTACTTTATTCTTAAGGTAGGTTCTCGAAAGAAAAGTTAATTACTTATCACTTTTATAGTTCTGATACGTACGTACGTGTGTGGAAAATGGAATTAAACTTTATATTATTTGAAATATTTTCAACGATTAAAATGCGTATATCAATAAAACAGCAACGAAAATTGGCACCATTTAAAATGGTCCAATGTATCTATATCTATGATAACGAATATGCTAATAAATTCAGTTATATTTGAATCCTTTGTTGGTCGAAAATAAATATAACAAAGGTCCAACGTATCAAGCAGCTGGAAAAATATAAAAATAATCAGATCCAAGTTTTCATTGTGTAATATAACTCCCGATAACATAAGCTAAACATTTATATCGAATAAATATTACGTTGATTGGAAGCATTTCATTCGTCAACTGAATTATTTCGTCTATTCTTTCACTGCTTTCAGACTGTTAGAATACTGTTGAAATGCTTGCATTTTTTCACAGAATCTTTTTATGTTACCTTGCACAAGCTTTTCGTCATTAGAATGAATATATCCGATATAATCGAGACGTTTTTGAAACCGACTGAATATGATTTCTTATCAATAAAACATTTGATGGAACAAAAAATAAGATGAATGAAATGATCTTTTAATCAGCTACGTTGTACCATTTCAATGAACTGTATGTTTTCTTGTCTAAGTGTTCTTATGTTTAAAATTAACAAGTCATTCGTTTGAGAGAACTGTTTTTTATTCAATTCACGTAACTCACAGATTAAAATTTATTTCACCATCCGTAACCGCCGCACTCAGACGACTTAAACTTTTTTTTCATTGAACATTTTTTTTCCCCTAGGTATGGTCTGCATTGTTGTGAATAGATTTCTTAATTCAACTCTTTTTAGTATTAAAATCAATTTTTGGTAATTTTCAATGAAAATTCACCAAACTCTCCCTCTAATCAAATTTGATTAAAAAAGTCATTCGAGAAGCATTCCTAAATATTTTTGTAGGTGGACACGATCACCAGTGCTAAACGTGGGTTTGAAACTAGAAATTTGTTTGTTTAGAAACTAGTTTGAGTCTAGAAATAACACGAGGCACATAATTAAATGTATGTACATCAAGGGAAGACTTTAGTGAAACTCGATTTTTTTTTTTTAATTTAGTAAGGAAAAAAAAAAACAAATAGCTCTCAAAAAATTTAGACATTGAACCAAAGCTTGGATTACAGAACAGGCAGAAGAAAACTAACATGCCTGAGCAGCCGTTCCTCAAACTTTTCATCACTTGCGAAAATGAAATTATTGGATAGAAAGATTTTGATTAAATATTTTTGCAAATCCCTCAGAAATGGTTATACTAATTTTGCTATAAAGATAACTGACTCAAAATACAGTAAAGCTAATTATATCTCAAACAGAAGAATATTGATGGCATTGTTATTTGTAAGATTATTTACCTAAATTGTACATGTAAATGATGAAATGAGAACGTACAGAAAAATTGTCGTTTTCAATATTGCTGATTCTTTGATGAAGTTTATGCAATGTTGAAAGTAAAATTACAGTAAGCAACTTTATTAAAGTGTAATGGAGGCATTTTGTACGCACATAGGAATGGGATTGCTTACCGAGGAGGGTTAACGAAGAGCTGCATTGCGGTGTTGATAAAGTGTTCAAATTCAATAAGCTAGTAGCTAAGTAGTTCCTTGGCATTGATTGCCATCCGACATAAAAATTTCATTTACCATTTCTGATAATTTCTCTCTTCGATAGTGCGTTAAAATAATATGACGAGTGAATTTTCACTATCAAGATGGCTGATTATTTTCATAGATATCCAAGAGTAACAAAAATTGGACCTGTAAATATATAGCGTATACGAATACTCGCAAAAAACTTGGTTCACGCAAAATATGAGGAGAAAATTTGATTCACCCACTTGTCAAAATATTCCCGAGCACAAATATACAGGATGACGAAAAAGTATGGAAACACTTAAATAGTTAGGTAAGAGTGATGTCAAAAAAATTACCAAGATTCAATTTTCAACAAGGAATTCAATGGCGTCCTTAGATTTGACCTTGAGGCACGGTATCAACATCATTTCTAGGTTTGCTTCTCTTCTGAATGGAGAAGGATAGGTATGAGATGGCCATCTCATTCGGAATAACCGTATGCAAATAGTCGTTTTGTCATGATTTCAGACTGTGGAGTTTGTGTTATTCCCTTCAAATCCCATGAAATGCACAAACAATACGATAACAGAAACGTGCGAGAAATAAAATACGTACCTACGTGGTTACGTTATTGGTGCCACTTTCTTACCGGACTCTAATCATAGGTCACGATCATGCTTCATAAACATTTCAATCCAGAAGATACGACGTTGTAAACACTGTTCAATGTAGCATCCATTATACATATTTGTCATGCTACGTTGAATTGCAGTGTGAACAAACCATTGCTCCAAACAATCAGACGCCAAGAATATACCTAAAATGTGTGATAATCGATCCTGTCGAGGGCCTCGCACAATCCTCACGGATCGTGGCTTTCGGTTAAATTTTCGCAAATTTTTCGAATTTGTAGATCATGTCGTACTGGCGAAGAGTCGCTCACTATTGTTACGAATCGATTCTATGAACTGCTGTTTCAGTTCTACGAGCTCGCAAAGGTCAGAAAATTACCGTCAAATTTTTAACAGCAAATCGACCTGAGTCGACTGTGGTAACTTTAAGTAGCACTACTTGATCTACAAACTAGGAAGATCTTGTTAAATTCGTTCGAAAGACGGTTCTCGTGAAGATAATGCGGGACGATTTGCAAGTATTGCTTGTGGAATGGAAAATTTTTAAATACGAGAATTTTTATTCACGAAAAATATGCTCAACTACTATTTAAGTTATTCTTAACGGACGTCGCTTGTGATTCACTTTCGAAAAAAATTAAATAAAATACTAGGCAGTACGTTTTAAGAGAAGTAAAAATTGATGTATGAACGATATGCGAAGTCTTGCTTCTTTGTTTACGTTGACATGATATGTATTTATGAATCTCGCTCAATAAATGTTTAAGTAATTTATACCATTGATCCCCTGATTATATTTTGAAATATTCCCATAAGTACAATATTAAGTTTATGCATTCACTGTTGAATACGTCGATTTGTATATCTGCTCGAAATGTTTCTATACCACTGATTTGCGATAATGGATGAATTGAACGGTATTATTTCGGAACAAAATTTCTGCCAACAATTAATATCAGCACATCGTGGCTAGAATTTCATATATATGTGAAAAGAGGTAAGTCGACAACAAATTGTGAACATAAAAGTAAAGTATAATAATTATTTGCCAAGTATTCTGCGAGCGAAAACAAAAAAGCTACGCAGTCTCATATTATTAACATTTTCTAATCCTTGAGAGGCCACCCAAATAAGCATGTCGAAAATGCCCGAGAAGCTGTCTGACGCACAATTGAAGAAAAACATATCAACTACCTGAAGAAAAACTGCAGAACCTCATGAAAATCCATGTTGACGTATAAAAAGTTTAAGCAGAAACTCACAAAAGACTGTCGATTAGAATTTCTCCCAATTTTTTTCTTTAAAAAGTTGTAAAAAGAGTAGAAGCGAAGACCGGTCTCTGGGTCTGAGCTTAAAAATTTTCACATCTGAAACAAAATATTTGAAATTATATTCAGATTTTTCAAGTAAATCCAAAGATTTGATGGTTTTCAAAAATCATAAGTAATATACTCAAAAATATTTGGAAAAAAATTGCGGTGCTTTTCAATACAAAAAACTACGGACCAAATCAAAGGGTCAGACCCTGGTCGATGTGGCGTGGAATATCCCATATACGAAGGTTTAATAACAAGAAATAATCTGAAATTAAATAACCTCCACGAGCACCGTGAATAGAGATTTTAATTTTCTTACAGGAAACGAAACAGTTTGAGATCGTATACAGTTTACAAAAACATCGTTTGAAAAAAAAAAAAAAAAATTGTAGGCGCAACTCAACTCAATCGCGGTAAACCTCGTAACAAAAATAATTCGAGTTTTTTCAGAACCAAAGTTGATGCCAAAATAACGATAAAAGATATCGTCATACGTATTTTGATAACTTTATCTACAGTCTTGAGGATCTGAATTACAATTGCACAACTTTCAGTCACAGTTTTTGTTTGCATGCGAACTATAAGGTTAGTGAAGATGTCACTGGTGTTTATATTGTATTTACGAAAAAAACTTGTGTCAACTAAAACTCCGTTTACTTTAATTACTATCGATGAAAATGTAGAAATATTGATATTCTCTGAACAATGTGCTAGTAAAATAAACAACACAGACCACATACACTCGCCTAAGGTGCGTCGAGTGGTTCGATGATATATCACAAGGGTGGAAAATTCAAACATGCGGAGTGTCTGGTATTATAACTGCGCGTTAAAAATGCTAAGAAAGTTAGCTGCATCTGTACATAAAAGTGTCAATTTTTTTTCTCTTCATTACAATGCACTCTTTTTCAAATACATGTTCATGATGATGACGTCATACGATCCTGACGCCTCCTATTTGATCTGGTTCAACTTAAGCTTTGACCAACAACATATGAAGGATATCATGTTCCGACCCGAAAAACTAACCGCGGAATTTCGAATAAATTTACCCTCATTTGTATTGTATATTTGTTGGCGTGCTTTATACTTATTAAGAGAAGAGTAAATGTATTATCTACGCTATTGTCTGCAAGCCCATTTGCGGATGAGTATAGGTCACGAAGAGCTTTTGCTTGCAACATATTTGATTACACGAATTCTCTACAGCCTTTCACCGAACGTCTCGCAGAAGCAGCTCCCGTTAATGACAACGGCATTCAATCATTATAATGATTGATTAAAAATTGATTGACGAATCCACAGTTACCATAGCGCGAACAAAAGCACCGTGAAAGAAGTTGACGGCATTGAAGCTAAATTGTAATTGAAAGATTACAATTATATTGTACGTGGTCGAAATTATGTACGTGGGAACTAAAGTTATGGTTCGAGAGATAAATGTCTTTCGTGCAATTGACTTTGTCAACTATTTTTTCTCCCTGTTAAAATTCTGCAATCAATTTGGACCCACTTTTACGTCCGGAACTCGATCTTAAAAACATAGTAGTGGGTGATATATCAATAAATTGCAATGGTGTTTGGTTAGAAACAGATTTTATCGATCATGAATATAAAATGATTATTATATTGTAACTGTTACCTAAACTGATTAATGAAAACTTAACTAGAAAACCGCCAGGTGCAAAGCTATGAAAATCGCAAAAATGCACGGCTAACCGTTTTGGATTTTTTCGATCTAAATTTGTCCGATTTTCAAAAATAGTTTAAATAATTAATTGATACACAATATCGACGTAATTTTGAGAGAAGAAATTATTGGATGCAGTCCTAATCGAAGCGAGCAACGTATCAAGAATTACAGCCGGACAACGAAAAATTTCATTCTTAATTCGTCTACTGTTTGTCCTACGATCTTTTTGATCTCTTTTCAGTGTTTTGGTATTCGTAAATCTAAGAACTTGAAGAGTCCTGTACGTGTAGCAACATTTCCAAGCTTACAACATTTTTTCACGGCTAGAATTACGATCGCGAATCAATTGAATAACCCTCCGGACATTTCCTAAAATATCTTATTGCATCACTTATGTATGCATATTGGGTAAAATGAACTTATCCTTCAAGTGAAATCAAATAATAAGTCAACTGAGTAATACGAAACTTACGTACCAGAATAGAGCGTATATAATATTTCATTTAAATCTCACGAACGGTTTCGAAGCTGTCTTGCAAAAAGTGTTGAAAAACGTATTCCGAAAATCAAGTCGTCAAATAAATGCCGATCATCTTTCAAATTTCAACTCGTGACAACAAAATGCATCTTTTTTATCGTATGATTGTTGGTTGTTTGCGAAGCTTCCTCAATCATTAACAATAATTTGAATTCAACTTAAAAATGGCGAATATCTCTATTGACTACCCAACGCATTGCCTAGCAACAGCAACGTTTAATTGGGACGTATAAGATGTCGGTAATGAATTATGGCATCAACTTGATTAACCGTATAAAGCAGAATGAATTTGCAAATCTATTTTAGATGTAAGCAACCCACACATATAATTTTTGCGCAATTTATACGACGCTTATCGTGATAATGAGCAAAACATGCTACGTGTATTTATGCTTGAAATATGGATTGAACGAGCGTGAAATCACGAATATCTGCTTTATCTGCAAAGTATTGTTAATTTTGTATCTGATTGTTAAATGTGTACGAAAATATATCTGGTACATTACGTGTCATGAGTCAGTTTTGTAGCATTTATAAATTAATAACATCATTATTTCAAACGGTTCGATGTTTGAGACCTGATAACTCCGAAACGACTTACCTTACGCAAATCCTTATTCAGATCTTTTTCGTAGAGCGTAAAATTTCCTACAAGAATATGTTTTGTTTACATCTTCACACTGATTCGTTTTCGGGCAATAAATTTCTAAATTTTAAAAAAATTTTTTCCCATGTTATTTAAATCGGAAATAGAAAATTGAGAATCGCCACCTCTAAATATCAATATTAAGAGCTCATATTTTACCGAGGTCATTTTTGAGGGACACTCGGAAGATTTTTCAATGTTCTTTGAAAAAAAAAAAAAAAAAAATAGGCGGTTTTTTTGAAACACTCTAATATACACTATATATATATATAAAGCGTAACAAAATTATAAGCATCGCATAAAATTTCTACATTTATTTTTTCCCACGTGAGAAAGATTACAACACATAGCATTGGACTTATATATGTCGTTCCTCAAATGCTCGAAAATGAGACTCTTGAGGCCGCGTAAAACATTTTCCAACTGTGCCTCCACGAGGCCAATATATTTGGTGGGAATTCGAATACTTACCATACATATTACCACGAAGAGAGGCAGAAGGTTCGCCCAACAAATACGGAAAAGTTTTTCCGTTTGAAGTGCTCCACCAATCATCCTTGTAACGGTGGTCCCGGAATGTTGGAGTTGGGGTTGAAAATAGGCTGGATCCTGCGGTATACCATGTATACTTATCGGTTCGGGTGATAATAAGAAATTTCGGGTACGATAATGTTTTCTAACAACCATTTCCAACGGGATGGAAACATATGGAAGAACTTTGTGGAGTTGCAACATTGCACTCGTAGTTGCGTTGCAGAACGCATGCATTTCCGGTTGAGATACATTGACGCAACTTTTTGAGCGATTCAATTCAACGTGAGCAATCGCATTATTATCCGGAAAGCATGCATAAACGGATCGAAACATCTTCATCGAAGATCTCACAAGGCAACAAATATACCCATGAGGATCGGTATTCAAAATATTATTACACATTATTGGTAAATTGAAAGAAAATTCATGAAAGCTTGCATTAAGCTGTTGCTGGAGACATATACCGAAGCCATTATCCGCATTTCTCTCGGTTTCAACATCTTTCGAAGTTCATCTATCTCTCGTCCCGTAGTTTCGAGTTCACTTATCATTCATTCGGATTTCACCACCGCCTCATAGTCAAATTTGAAATATATCACTCCTTGTTCACTCCATAACACAGTAAAATTTTCGGGTGAATGATTGTAACAAATAATATCCAATCAATGCATGTAATCCAGCAGATATTCCACACCAACACTACTATCCTCCGAAGACTAAAGTATTTCCGGCTCTCGCGATAACGCAGTTGAATTTTGCTGGCTGGATTCACAAATTGGACCCATAGTAGGGAGGTGGATCCAGAGAAACGATGTTAATACTGATCGTGAGCGGAATACTTGATGCGTCTCCATGGCTGCCTAATTCCCCGTGAAATCCGAATAACACTCGAATGTGTATCACAACGTATATGGTCATATGGTTCATGTCTGATAAAGTTAAATCCGACGAAACTGACGCTTACACCGAGAGCTTTCAGACGTTGAAGAACTTTGTGCGCGCATTCAATTTTCTAGCATACTATGCGCAAGTCTTCCATCCGTAATTCATACGATCCAATGAATGACGATTGGATACATTGAGTTTGCTCGTCAAAATTCTAAGAACATTACAAGAACGTTATGAAAGATGGTGTTGCCTTCCGAGTCAATCAATCCCACGTCGTTGTTGCACGTACGCGGAATTCGAGTGAAACTGCTCGAGGTTCCAATTCTAAAAACTGCTGGATCGATTACTCCGTCGGGTATAAAGTTCCTGTACTTAAATCGGAGGTAAACTTAATATCCAGTCCCAAGGCTAGACTGCGATGTCTTCCTGATAAATTATGAGGAATATTCGCGTATTACAGGAAGAAGCTTATCGCACTTCGTTCCGCACTCTGAAACAGAGGAACATTAGCGACGAATAAAACGCGTTACCACAACCGATATTGAAACCGGCTTGATTGCTCACATTTTCATATGATGAAGCTACGTCGAAATCATATGACTCTTATCACTGAGTGAGAAGGAAACGTTATTCGGAATTTCATTTCACTCTTTTGTTGCTTTCCGGTTATAACAGGGGAAGTTAATCCGAATGAGAGCGACGTACAATATATGTAGATCTAGCTCTATTTTCGCTTAGCGCCTCGCGTGATAGATGTGCGTATAATCAAATTTCACTCCACAATTCACTTTACAACTCATTTTTCAAGCCCCATGGCTCGTGATGACGTAATCTTTATACGAAGTGGAATATATCAGAGATGAGCTTAATATCATTATTTGTTACATGGCCAAAATCTTAGAGAGAAGTGAAAAACAAACTTTTTTTATCCAATTCTTGAACAGAATTTCGTCTCGCGAATGTAACTCCCGAATTTTATAGTTCTGAAATTTATATTGGAATTTTCAATTCTGATCTCTGAACGCAGTATTTTGTAAATCAAATTGGCGATTAACATTTTTTATATCACGAAATGGAGAAGAAGGACTTACGCCCAAGTCCAAACTGGTTGTTCCTTCGTGAAAGAATTCATTTCAATAAAATTAACATGTCAAGTACCTAAAACATTATACCACGAAGATTTGAAAGCCAGTTGGATAAATCAGCAATAAAAATTTCGATTCGATAGTACAGCCCTGACAATTATTTGAGGCATATTCTTGGAGCTATTTGAGTCAACAACCAAATTTTCTTGGTCAGTTTAGAAATTAGATTGCTCGGGCTTGAGACAAGCTTAAACCGTCACCTTTAGAGTGTTCAGGTATCGCTAAAGGCAGCATTGAAATTGGTGCATTAATTCCCTATCTTGATGTGCGCAGTTCGTAGTTGCATCGGTATTGTTCGTATAATATCGAATGTTTGCAGAGAAAAGGATTGTTCCGTTTTTATGTTTTCACCTGTGAAGAGTGTCGCATGATACATGGATGTATCTGGACACATTTTTCACCATGTGAATAAGGATGGCAGGCCTCAATTTTTTTGGAAATTGTCATATTGGCGGGTTTATCTCTATGTAGTCGAAACTCGCTGGTTAATGGTCTCAGAGTTTTACCGATAAAGTGAACTTACAGCAGTGATTATTTCATCGACATATCTGAAATAGAATGAAAGCGCAAACTCAAGTCTGTTCAAACAATGTTGTTCTGAATCATCCATGACCAAATCAGACAAGATTGGAGAGAGCGGTGAGCCCATAGGTAGACCAAAAGTTTGAGCATAATTGACGTTGTGAAATTTCAAAATAGCAGCCTTGAAACAGATGTGTAAAGCTTTAATTAATTCATTAAGTGGAACAGAAACATTGTCTATCAATTGAGACCAACGTTGCTTGAAAGCGTGAAATTATACCAACTGGATAATAAGGACAAAAAAAAAAAAATACCAGAGTACGTTCATAGATCCCGGGTTAATTCAAACACATATCTTTCAGAATACGCTACAGGGCTTTACCCCTCTGGCCTCTGTCCTTATGCGTACCAGTCTCGTCTAGTTTAGACGCAAATAGGTAAGTTTCCCACTCGCAGTTACCTCGTTTGTGCCAACTCGCTGCTCCGACTGAGTACACTGATTTCAAAGGATCGTCCAATTATGCGCTGCTCTCTAAATTAGCCGAATCGCCCTTTTCACTGACACTGGTCTTCGTCGTCGGCGATGTTAGCCATTTTCACGTTCTCTGATCCTTATCTTATGCCTTACGTAGCCTGAGTGCACGATGGTTCGATACGGTACACGTATTTACTTTCGAATCAGTTGCGTGGCTTCAAGTCGTTGGCGTCTTCACGGGATTTTAAACTTGGACAAAAAAAAATTTCCTGCGTAAATTTGGAGACTGCAGTTGGTAAAGAAATATGAATTCTACCAATAAAACGAGCGTGAAAAATTAGGGACGACATCAAAGAGCGTCGATTATTAATATTCCACAAATACGAAATTCACATACATGTGAGTCAGGCGGCGGTGTAAATATTTAAAATTTCCTTTGGCCTCAGGACTTCGTACTTTTATAGCCGATTAAAAACGTTGAATCGCAAAATATTTCTCTGCTATTTATCGTGTGACTAAACACATGGACACCAGTAGATTTGATTTTTCTTTTTTTTTTATATATATATATGTTCTAATTGTGGCAAGCAATTTCAGCACATATGCATTTGCACATCGTATTATTACACAATTTACATCCGCAATCAAATACGCCATAATGTAATTGATTTCCCTTTGAGGGGTTCTAATTTCGAGGTACATCCTGTGTTTGCCTGGGTAACAGTTGTATCCATCAGACACCAATGCGCAGATTTGATGTACCAGCCCTGACTTGGATCGCCGAAGGCTATCGAGAACGCATTTATAATAGGATCTTGCTAGTGTCTCAATACTGATCCATTCGCAAAATTACGGGAGATTGCGTTACGTAATTGCGTCAAAAGCGGTGTACAAATCTCCCAAAATTATTGCAGGTTAATTAGAGCAGATTTGATTTGTGAGCATTGATTTGAATCATAATATAAATTATTATTCAGTTGTTGGAGACGTGAAATCACTATCAAATAGATTCTATGGATTTGATTGAGGCTTATGCGGTAATAAGGTTGAGATTCGTTACTGAAAAAATTCTAAAGTTTGTTGCGTCAGGTATTTTAAAGCCTATTGGCAGAGTTGAAGCGATCTTCTCAACAAACGAAGTTTTGAAACAAAGTCATATTTTAAGATATTGCAAATTTCAAGTTTGCATATAAATTGAAAAGAAATTTGTAGTATCACCATCAAATGCTCCTCTTGGAACTGTAAACATTTTATGAAAAAAAAATCATACGTTCAACTTCACTTTCCCAATGTCAATCAGGGAGTTCCACACGCTTGAGCATTTTTTCGATTATATTTTAATTTTACATGTATATTTCAATTGCAAAAATGGAACACAATCACACTTTCAAAACGTTATGATACATTCGATACGAAAAAACTCAACTTTTCAAGCTACTTTGATTAACGGTCGGACGTCACAAATGAAATAAACAGTCGCGAATATGACGAGTAAAAACAGTTTTACGAATGCGAAAGATTTGTTTCTTTGATTTTCGGTATTTAGATTTGATTAAAAAAAATATCAGGTCCAGAAACTTCAAAATCCATCCGGCTTTATGGGAATTGCTCACACATAGAATTTGCGAAAGTTTTCGTGTCTCTTCACAACTATTCAGTCTTTGAATTCAAGTGTGTATACAATAAGAGATCAAAGATCAAACAATGTGCAACAGAAGGGTGAGTCTCGGCAGGTAGAAAGGTAAGATGACAATTTTTATCAACCTTGATGGTTTTCATACGAAACAGAAAAAAGTATTTTTCCCACTTCACATGTGCTTGTCCACTATATCAGGAGGCAATATTTGAACCCTGGAGTGCCAGCAAGTTATACACTTCGTATATCGTAAATGTTAGCACTGGCATCAAAGACATTGCTACGTATAACATTATATAAGTATATATAGTAGAAGAGAGGCTGTATAAGACATTTGCTGCACGCACTTTAGCTGCAATAACAAGAAGTAGATATTTTTGTTGAAAATTCGACGCTCTATAAAAAAGGTCTCTTACGATTTTTTGCGAAGTCTACTGGTTCAAAAGTTATTCGAGCTCAAAGTTTAATTTATATAAAATTATCAATATTATCAAGTATATTTGAAAGATTAGCAGTTGTATGATAAAATATATTGCGTTTTTGTTCCAGGTTATTTTATTTGAGATCAATTTTAGTGATTACATCATGTTAAAACCTCAATAGATGCAAAATTGAAAATCATTTTTTACTGTTATCAATCGATATTGATTTTATGATATTATTCAAATGCTTTCGAGGATTACGATCGTCTGGCTGCTCGATCTTGAAAATATTACAGAATATCTCCCTTAACGAATTTGTGAACATCTGATTTCAATTAGAACTAATGTGGCGAATAAAATAAATTATCCGAACTATCCACTTACTCTTATCTTATCGTATGTATTCAGATTCATTGATTTTAGCGTTTTAATCATTGTGATACCAGTTTTGGTATTGTAGATAAATTAATAGACGGAGCTTATGTAAAAAAAACAAAAAAATTATAGGTATAAATAAATATCCTGTGGAAGACAGTATTTTTCATCGCATCTCTAACGTTAGGCACGAATCAACAACGCATTGCGTACTTTCCCCAATTAACCTTCACTGTTCTTACCGATTTCCCATTAAAATTGTTCCACTTTCGTCACTTCAGATTAAATCTCTGAATCAATTTGAAATTCACCCCTGCAAGCTTTCACGGTAAGTATAATGTAGAAAAAAAAAGTTTGCGCCGTGCACTCGCTTTTGATTCGCTTACATTCTTTCTAGAAAAACGGTTGTGCATTTTTCATTACTTATCAGCTATCACAGCCTTAATTGAAAAAGCTGTTCACATTTTAAAATCTTTGTGCATTCGTCTTTTCGCCCTTTCATTCGATACATTGTACAACCAGCGTTCTATTAGAAAGCATCTGTAACTACTTTTACGGTGATAAATAAAAATAAATTTACTTTTCCTAAGTATATACGGAATTTTCGTTGGAGAATATTTGCTCAATAGGCTTGTACGGACCTGTGCAATATTGAAAAATTCTTAAATTTATGCTAGCTTCGACATATATAGGTACACTTCTACGGAGCGATTGAATTTATCCGATGGTCCGACATGCGTTTATACATTTCCCCGTAAACTATGCGGCTGCTAAAATACAAAGATGAAGAAATATCAGTTAAATGATCGTCTGATTTACGGGATTGTAGAGTGATCTATTCACGAGAATACGAAATGTTTGATATTTTAGGGTTACTATTTTACTGCCATGTTGATTTATAGTACTGGAACTATGGTTCCCCCTTATTCTACATACTTGAGATGATGTTTAGTAGTTTTTTGAAGGGAATGTCTACGATTAACGAATAAATTGTTCGTTTGCTGCGTCAACCAGTAACATCGTGGAAACAGTCTCGCTGTAGCATTGAAAGACATAGCACGAATTTCAAATATTTGAATGTATTTAACTTCTATCGATCAATTCAAGTTATATTTATTCCTTACGGGTAGTCACTCTTCTTAACAATAACAGAGTTTTAATGTAATGGTCAATGCGATAATAGCAGCCTTGAACATTTAGGTTCAGTTATGTTATCTGCGGTGAAGAAAAATTATAGTTTTTTTACTAGTAAGAGTTGTCGCCTACGAAGTACATCAACAATTTTTCGTTTCTCTTAAAATTTGGCTAGAACACTACAACTGTAACACAGATCCGCGATGACTAGGTTTTCTGAATACTTGTAAATCGCATGTATGTATAGATTTTGGTCCGCTGTTTCAGAATGTCAATTCCGTTCTCACGTATCACATCATGATTTTTTGTTATTCATACATGTATTCACGGAGAGATACGCTTCTCAGAATAACTCTATTAAAATAAATATTTTTGTCACGTTCAAAGGATTAATATATAGTAAATCCATGTCTACTTCGTTGATATGAAGATTCAGACTTTGAGAATGTCATAGCTAACTCTGAAAAGGATGCCTGGAATTCGTTCGAAACTGTTGTTTCTAAATCGTTAGGCAACGTAAAAGATCACAATTATAAACATATTGTCCAAGAAATGTTAAGCAACTATAAAAACTTGGGCTGTATTATAAGTCAGAAAGTTCACTTTACATTAGATTGGCGCTAGTTTTCATATAATCGTTGTATTGTAAGGGGGGGGTGATAGTTTTTAATATGATCCTGATGTTATTCCGAAATTCTACGTTCTCAAATACCAATATTCGAGAAAAAATTCCGGGCAACGAGAAAAACAAAAATTTTGCTGAGCCATGTAGTATTGTTTTGATAAATCTTAGGTAATAAAAAAAAGGAATTTTTCATTTCATATTGCTTTCTTAAATCATGTATGAAAATTTCGATGAAAAAAATAACCAAAGCCGATTTCAAAAAACTACGCTTACTCTTGTATTAGGGTCGTTGTATGGTGGAAGCTTCTTCAATTTAAAGTTACTTCGGATTTTCGTATTGGTTTCAATGATCAAGGATGGGAGTTCTAGGTCTATTGTGAATGAGTACTCATTTATTCGTTCATATGGGAAAAGCCTGAGGCATAAAAACCCATGACGTGCTAATGATCTTATTTAAACATATTATCGTTACGTGTACATCCTATCATTACATGATATTGTTCGGGCCGTGCGCCGATATTTTGCAACGTCGCACACTTACACTAGTCTACTCATGGGTGATTAACCGATCACCCATTCGATAGAAGAGTTCGGTTTCGACTCTCTGTGCGTACGGTTCGCCTCGTTCACACACCGGATAGCTACGATTCGTCTGGCTACGCGACGATACGCGTATCGCTTGCGGACTCAACACACGTTGTGATCGAGATCAGTCTTTGTGAACAAAAGTGTTATTCTTCTCACGAAAATACCGAAGGTGGAATTAGTTATCTACCACCCTGCGCTTTTCCTCCAACCGTGCAGATTCAAACCCTCTGTCGCCAACCGCGCGAACGGATATCAAATCGACCTGACGTAAACGTACATCGCTCGTCTGACTCACACCATCGCAATCTCGCGTATACGATACGTTGTTTTTCGCTTTATTTTCGTGTATCTGTACCGGGGGATTTCAAGCTCTTGTCGTCCCCTCGGTCAGAAGTTCATTCTCAAAGAATCGGAGAATCTCGAGCCGTCGCCGTTCTCTCGATCTCTATGACAAGAACTGTTTTCGTCAAGCTCGTTACGTTGGATGTGTATCGGCCTTAGGCCTTGTCGAGAACGTGTTTTCCGAAGCGCGTCGGTCTGACGACTGCTACAAATTCGCTCGCGCGCCTGCGCACTTGTCCGCGAAAATCAGGCGTCAGTGCTGCCATGAGCCGATAGAACGCGGCGATCTTGAGAAACTACTATGGCGCGATATCCAAGCGTCAGTCGCCAAACAGTCGTTGTCATCAAATCTTACTAAAACTATTTAAATATCAAGGGCAAAAAAAACACTATTGACCGATGTTATCAAGACTTTAGATACAAGTAGTTTTATTTCATTTAACGTGTAAGTTTGCACCCATTTTCCGTTTAAAGACAGTTACATCTAAATCTGTTGAATGTTACCTGATGTATATCATATGAATATCGTTTTCATATTAGGTTCAGAACTAGTTTCACGAATATTAACATTCCAGTCAAAGAATTTTCAGAATATAAAAAGAAACGCAGACCTGTGTAATTGCTGTTAGTGGATCGGAAAAATAGGGAGATTGACCAAAACTTGTTTGAGTATTTTTTATTATTGACAGTTACACGTGTTCATACGTGTTGAGATATTCTTTTAGATAACCATTGATTTTCCTTGACTAAAGCAAGTAAAAGTGATATGAACAAAACGTTTTGGAATGGGTTTAGACGATTGCTGTTACATACATCCCACTTCAAGCAGGATACAAAATATTAATATGTATTAAATTCTATCGACATTCAATGAATTTGGTGTCTTGGACTGGTATATATGTCATGAACTGGTTAAAACATAACTCGCTATGTGGCATCCATTCTCTTCATTTCAGTGAGTGAAATATACACGAATGCGTTTATAGTTCGAACATCAACACTAGCTTGAAGTAATATTTTGTACAAACCAGGCAACTTGGAGAGTGGGTGAGGGGTTCGCTGCATGAGATTAGGTCTCGGCAGTGACGGTTGATTAAAGGAGATATAGCAAGGTTTTAGTCCGAGGTAAATCCAAATTTACTATTTTATCCATCATAAGCACGAGTTGCACGAGATAAGAGAAGACTAAAATATTCCATATCTGCACTGCAGAATCCATACTGACCGGCTGGCCTTACTGGTATCGGCATTATCATTATCTACTGAGTCAGGCCAATTATCAATAACAGATCAGTACGCGATCTATTTTAATGGCAGAGCTGACAAACATACCGACTATCGATATTCTGCTCTCCTCGAGTTCATAGGTTAAAAAGAGACAGCGGATCTACCGTTATCGACCAAACATACAAGTGACGTATTCGTTTTCGAATGAACACAGCATTTTACAGCTGAAAATTTCCAACGATAACTCGACTCTGTTTACCTTTTGAGCCTACAAAAAACACAATGGTATCTCTGGGTAACTCAATGGTGGATTGATCGTGAATACGATTGCCTGAGTATTTGAGTAACAGCCCTGGACTCCTGGTGCAGACCATTACGTCATCCACTCCATCGTTAACCAAGTTGGGCGGAAGTTCTGAAGTATCGACGGTTCACGATAGTACCAGAGTAGTAAATATAGTACGAAATTATTAAATATTGAATAACATTTTTACGGATTCACGATAGTATTGTTGGCGGATGGATGTATTGAAATAAATGCAAAAAATAAGTATTTTTAATTTTCAAAATCTTGATCTCACAAAAAGTACTTGGGTAAGATTAAATGTTTGAATTAAAAAATTGAGATGATGCTTATTTGCACGACTGTATTGAAAATTGCTGAGAGTTTTGGTTATTGGTGACGATGAGATTGTGAAGGGATTTTGAGTAGTGG
Organism: Neodiprion lecontei; assembly: GCF_021901455.1. NCBI lineage: Eukaryota > Metazoa > Arthropoda > Insecta > Hymenoptera > Diprionidae > Neodiprion > Neodiprion lecontei. Next base: position 12,275,684 of record NC_060260.1, read on the forward strand.
TAAAAAATTGTTAACAATAATAATTATTATGCCATGTTATTATTTAATCAATATAATTAATATAACATTTAATTGTTGTTGTGGTTTCTTAAAAATATTACCATTGAGCAAGCTTAAGAACAAGGGGTGAAGAAGTACAAATCTTAGGGGTTGAAGTAGGTACGGATTGTTTGAACATTGGATTTCTTAGAAGAATTGGGTAGAGAAAATATATTTTTGTGAGACTGAAACGTAGTCAAAATATTGACATGGGAAACTAACATCAACTCAGTTCTCTGGCTTAGGGGGCTCCGAAAAAGTCATAATATATTATTCGAGAATAAAATTCTATGATAATTATTGCTGTGTAATTAAACTGGTACTCAACTTAAACCTGGTACGATGTAAAGGAACAAAAGTTTTGATGCAATACAAATACGCATCTGTGGAGCAAAATACCTCGCAGTATTCGCTGTTGAACCAAACACTTGAGCTGCACGCTGATGCAATGTAATAAGAACGCGTAACTGGTTTTAATTGAGCAAAAATGTACATTCATCAAGAGACATTTGTCGCAAGTGCTGAAACATGTCTTATATAACACGAATAAGCTTCATGCGTAAAAAAAAAAGTGAATTTATCGATTTCAACACTTACGGAACAAAAAATATGACCTACATTTTATTTGGACAAAAGTTACTGGATAATATACTTGTGTAAGCAGTACTTTAATAACTTGCTCAATTATATTACACGTGATTTTACAAGTGGGAATTGAATCGCAGTAATAATGTTTTTAATGTAATAGCTTGGTTAGTAATACTTAATATCTTAGGTTAACAGTAAAAAATTGGTAATTCCTTGTAATAAATATTACGTCCTCAAATTAACTGTTCATCATAGTACATGTTGTGTGTAGGGAATAAAAGTTTTCAGAAAAAGGAAGAATCGTAGGCTAGGGTAGGAAACAGATTTGAAATTGAACTGCACTGATTCTCTGCGAGATCACCTACTATTTTAATTTTTTTCGCTACCTGCTTTCTGCCAAGAAGTGTTTACAAATTTTCACATTTTACGCCAAAAATGTTTCACTTTCGGTCAGAATACTTTTGCATTTTTATAGTATGCCACCCGAATGTTAAAACTGTTGAGACACGTTAGCAGGATTGTCTTTGGTCGAAAAATCGCTGGTTGCGCCCTTTTGAAACCTAATCCCTAACCTTCGTAGTAGTTATCCTATTGTTACTAGCTTTTTAAACATTTCAAATATCAACGTCAAGTTGGTTGGGCAATTTTTTTTCAATCGTGGCTCGACAATATGTGGAATGTTCCCAAAATCAAGTTCACCTCACCAAATGGCTGCCAACCGTCGACTTTTTTGATCTGTGACTTCCGGAACATAACGTATACTGAAAAGAAAAGGAAAAATTTCAGTCATCAAAAAATTCATTGTCGGTACTAACTCGCTAAGTATATAATTTTCATTCATAGCTGACAAGTGTGAAATAAACGAATGACTCCAAAAACCTGGTACCCACTTGCTTCATTTACCGCTCCATCCAAAATTTCTGTTACACACAGGCACATATAGAAGAATTCAAGCGTTTATTGTCTTTCACGCAGTCGTCTTCCGGTATCAGGCATATACAAGGGCTGTGGATAGAAAGAAGCTGTGATTATATACATCGTTCTTATATCAATATGCGATTATATTTGACGAAGAGAAAGAGCGTAGTGTAGTGATAAGTATCAGAGTCAAAGTCAGCGAAACCGTGGTCGCTGGCAAAGGTATCCCATTCAAGTTTCAAATAAAGTACTTGGAACTTTCCCAGTCCTTTAAATTTGTATCGCAAGTAAAACCGCGGATTTGCATCACGACATGAGACATGTTATTGAAAAAATTAAGTACTTTCAGATCCGAGGTCAAGATTTGCGGAGCCATTTTTTAACTTAACTTGAATTGTTGAATTGGCATAAATCCGACCTGTTACGCTTTGAAAGAAAATAAAAATCTTGTGCTTAATGTTACGACGATCCAACCACGAACTGCGTCATGCCTGGCAACGAATCGTACTTTTTGATACCGCTTCCTAATTTTACAATGCCTATATACTGCACACAAATTTCATAGTCGAGATAGTAAGAGTAATAGGTTCTGTTAGTTACTATTAGGAGACCAATTCATCAATGACGATGAATATTCTTCCAGGACATCATTTGGTTCTAAGGCTGTATTTCTTCGATTCAAGTTTCATGTATGCCTAGCTTCTGAGGAGGGCCCCCCTCAAAGTGTCGAAACGTAAACGAGTTTTCAAAGTTCTCTGACTTACGATAACGAAAAACATTAATATGTACGCCCTGGGGTCCCGTTTAGCAATAAAATTAGACCCGTTTGGCAATAAGGCTTCATTCGTGATCACTATTGTCGGCTTGGAACATTGCCGGAGATTTCTCAAACGGTTGCTTCTCGTCTTTTAAATTTTCATGCAGATGTTACGCCACCCGTACATTCTCGAAGGAATAGCAGGTTTCTCTGGTTCAAGATAGAGACCCGACCGGAATTCTTTCATCCAATCCTTACATTCGTACGACAACGTAATCGATAATTCCGTATTACGTAATCAAAGCGCAATTCAACGAAAGCCTTTTTTTTTAACGAAATTTGCCACTGAATATGAGATTCCTGCTCTGCTGGCAACCAAATATTACATTCAGAACCATGAGAAGCAACACTTTTTAGGAAATTTTTACTCTAAATTCAACGATATTCGCCGTCGTCAACGTTTTTTTATTTTTATTTTTTTCTCATCGAATATGCCCGTAGATATAGCTGATCGCAAATTGTCGACAATGAAGGGCACTGACATTACAACAGTATCAATCCGAGGACCAATCCTCGACCAGATTGATTTTCTATTTCGGCTGAACGTGCTGTTTGCTTCAAAGTACAAGCTTCACCTTGGCAGATCGATCTGCCTCTTAGCCATCCAGCTCTTTACATTCGAATCTTGACATTAGACATTTGATATTCAGTCAAATGCAGTCTCTTGCAAGGGGAAATGCTCTCGCCGCTACTGTCCGATCTGTATTATGGCAGATCCTGGAAGGTTCCCGATGGGAAAGAATATAAGAGGAGACTAAATTTATCACGTGCCAGAGGTGTTACTACTGGCATACGCGGACGATACAGTAATTTTTGCAGACACGTATATCGGAATGAGGAGAGTTCTTTCTAATACCTCCATCAGGTTTGACGCAGCAGCTGCATGTAGCATTTTTCCAGCGAGGGGCCATATTTAATTACGTCGAGCTTGCCGACTCGCTCAAATACCTATGCATCATAACTGATTTGCCCGAATCTATAACAAGCGTGCAGTATATCGTAGACAATTCGAGCAAAGCAGTTACGATACATAGGTATTCAGGCCAAGCTACAGAGATTTTTTCATGTAAAAAGTGTTAGAAGAAAACCAGCTGCGCCATTGTTTGTAAAATAGTTCCATATGATATAATGAGATGTTTTTCACTCGACTTTATTATTTGTAACGTTTTTATTAACAATTTTATGCAAAAAATCGTGTATTTTTTTTAGTTTTTTTTACCATCCAGCAACCAACGGCGCCGCCGAAAACTTTGTAAAAACTTTCAAATGAAAAATTAAAGCCATGGTAAATCAGGATTATGTAAATATTCAAGCTGCAATTGAAAAATTCCTATTCGTGTACCGTAGCTCAAAGCATACCTACCACTGCCGGAGAATCGCCAGCGAAATTATTGTTCAATCGCGAAATGCGAACGCCGCTCGACCTGCTACGCCCTAACGTAGACGAATTTGCAACGTTAAAGGAAGAAAAAGAAATAGAAAATTTCAAAGGAACTAATGTAACAAATTTTTTAGCAGGCGACGTTGTATTATCAAAAGATTTCCGTAAAAATTACACCCGAATTGTAAAAGCTGTAAAATATTTCTGTATGCTGACGAATACTATTGTACAAACAAAAAAAAAAAAATTATGTATCCGTGTGTTATGGAAAAGAGGAATTTCTATATCGTCCGAGACGGACTTTTATCAGGAAAGGCCGAACTGTGAGCGTCGGGATAATTGTTACGACATTTACCATTACCATCTCTGTCCTGCTTGATTTATTTGATCCTGATTTTTAATAATCCTTACATACCATAAGCCGGAATGCTATAACTACCTTGTTGTAAACACGACGTTGAATATTTATATTCTTGTTCTTTATGTTAATACTTATCAATATTGACATGCTCGATGATTGATTTTGTTATGCGGATAATGATTTTGTAAAACAACTTTAAAAATGTCACAATGTCGATTTTCCATTCTAAAATACTAATACCGTACGATCGTTCGTCCTATTTCCATATACAAGACTTATTTTCATCCTAATTGAATTTAAAAAAATGTTCATACGCTCATCAATAATAAAAATTTTACTGAATAGAACCTTGAACGGTTTTTCTTTACACTTTAAGAAAATTGCGATATAGATTTCTATAGGCTATACTGCCGTACTTAGCAAAAAGGCAGTAAAGTTCACCTACTACCTTTTTTAAATTCCAGTGCTAATCTGTTTTTTCAACGATTTCCTATGTATGAGTGATAAAATATTCCATTAAAAACGTTATTTCAATATGATAGTAATTTTTTTAAGTGGGACAAATATTTTGAATCAATTACATTTCCCAAGTATAAAAGCAGTAAGTCTATTTCTCAAAGTAAGAAAGCAGTAATATTCAAATTGTACTGCTTTTATCATTTGAAAGAGATATATAAGTATTGCCTTTTTATTCTTTTAACTCTTCGTACCCGTAGCGTAGAGAGAATCTCTCACGCTCATTTTCAAACTTTTTTTTCTTTATAATTTCAAATGGAATGACCATTTGAAAATTTTTTCACCTTCACTGAATTTTATGCTTTACATGATAGTCAATAAAACTTTTCGAAAAACTCAAAAGTATGAAGCAAAAAAAAATATTTATTGACAGCTGTGAGAATTTCTCTCATCACTTCAGTCAAGTCGTTGATAAGAAAAACCTCAATTCGGATGGCTTCGTTATACTCCGGTTATTTCCGTAGTTTCTAGTCGCTATATTTGAAATTATATATAGATATATAAATATTCCATGTCACTCCGTGTTTTCTATGCTGTTGTAGTTATTGTTTTATTATTTTAAAATTAAAAAAATGTGATAACTAAGTATTGTTATAAATTGATTTTGAGTGACAATATCTTCTTTAAGTATCAAATAAGTAAGTAAATTTTTAAATTTATTTTTTCATCTAAATGAATTATTTTGTAAACATGTTACGATATGTAACCTACAAAGATATGTTTATGATTTTTTATGAATAATAAGAATTTTTAAATATTTTATTGTACAAAAAATATTAAATACTGCAATTATAGGACTATAAAAACATGATTTATTAAGTTGTTTTCGCTTTTTATCAAAATCAAATTCAAAATTTCGCTCTTAGCGCTTGCGCGATAGCGTGAGATTTTCTCTCATCACAAGGATCACGACTGTCATACGAAAGACACCGGGTACGAAGGGTTAATACGCGTTATGGTTATATTTTTTCATCTGTATTTACTGTGGAAAAAAACAATAATAGTCATTTTACTGCCTTCTTCTGTCGGATTCGTGACATTTCAGACTAAGACAGTGTTATAGCAGCGTGCATTTCCTTGACGTTGTTCTGGTTAACAACTATTGAAGTTAAGTGCGTTTTTGAAAAAAATTGTGTTTTTTCACAGTCTTAACAATTATTATTCATTTTATCATTATGACATGTTGTGTTTGTAAGCATTGCGAATTTTTATTCTACATTACTGCCTTTTCGTTTACAGCAATTAAAGGCAGTACGTCACTTATTTTGGGCACCTTGATTACATATTTCCTGTATGTATACTTAATTAACTTTTTATAGATTCATGTAGTATATTATTAGTAATTTAATTGTAATTATAGAAGAATAATATCATTAATTTAGTTTTAAAATATCTGAAATTTAAATTCCATTTTTCTCCAATTTCACTTTTTGTATTTTACTGCCTTTTTCCTAAGCACGGCAGTATAATATTTTGTCGGTCTAACACTATCTGACGTTAAATTTTCTTGTCGTGAGTTTCAACTTCCAAATTTTCAAATGAAAATTTGTCTATTTCTTTCTTGTTTTCATATTTTCGCGTTAGGACTGTACGCTTGATACACACATAATCGATGGACAAAATCAGAGATTATTCGATTCCGGAAATTCATTCATACCTGCATTCGACATGTTCCTCGACATCTATTGAGATGTACTCCGTCTGTGTCTCATCTTTCGCATCCCTGTATCGATGTTTAACGATAATTTGCTTCTTGGTGATTTTTGACGGTTTATAGTTGAGACGTGACGGACAGTACCCGTAGCACCTTTTGACGGAAATCACGGGTGGGTCAAAGCTTGATAATGGCACAAGATCTATGAGCCTTTCACGTGGCTGAGGGTAAGCCAATTTCATTTCCCCTCTATTATTTATAATAAGATCGTCTTCGCCTGGAAAATATCGTCTTCGTAAAGATCCCACAAAAATATTTACAATCTTGATCCACCAATTCCCATCCAGCATTAGGAATTAAAAATTACACCCACATGATACGATGAAAGGTGACTAATTGCAGGGACGATTCATCGGTTTGATGATGAAAACATACAATAGCGAAATAAATACGAAGAGCGAGAGGGAGTCGATTTGATCGAAGAAGATTTTAACGAAACGCTTCGTCGGTTCTACCTAAAATATGTCGAAAACGTGGCGAATGCAACATTTTCCAACGTCTTTCAGCTCTCAAGGAAAAGACATTTTGAAGACGTCCTTAGTTTACTGGACAGCTTATCAACGCCTCCAAGGTGTCACTCAATCAGCAAGTGCTTAACACAGATCGACGCAACGTGATATCAGAGCTATAAAGTCGATGTAACGAGAAATGAGTCAACTCTCAATACGTAAAAATATCTGAAATCACGTAAATTAAAAGAGAAAGAAAAAATTTCATTTGTTATAGTAACTAGAAAAATTCGGTAAACAGGTAATTGCAACGCAAAATCAGTTTGTTCGGCTTGCTGCACTTTTTTAGTTAAATAAGGCTTTAACGTCAATTTATTGTTGCACAAGCTTTAAATTTTCGCAACAGTTACATGAAAATATAGTAACAGCGATCGTAATGAGAAAGAATAGTAACGGATACTAGACTTTCTGGTAACAGCTACACTGAAAGAAATTTTATTGCACCATTTGCTTTTCCGCCCACCAAAAAGTACAATAAAATATAGCACTTTAGGGACAATCGCGGTACAGTCGTGAGAAGTACAATAGTGAGTAACGAAATGCACAACATGCATAACAATGTTTCAAAGATCATATGGTAATTCTTGCTTGTCAAGATAATATTAAGGGCGTTGCCTATGCCTCGAAGAGTGCGCGCGAACAGAGACTCACGATTTTCCTTATCATTTCCTCATTTTTGAAGATAATCAGGTTCTTAGGGGGTCATTTTGAAGATAAAGAATAGATCTGTGTCGCTCGTTTTGCCGAATTTTCGATTTCGCTTTCAGATTTGCGAAAAACATACTTGAAAGTACGTTATCTTTGAAGTGAGACACAGCGGACAGTGAATTTTTTTTCGAAATTCGGCAAAACAAGCCAAGTTAGAGCTTTCTCATAATTACATGTATCAGGTCCAAGGTCTTCTACACATTACGAATAGGGAGTGGTGCTATTTTATAGTTTGGACGCCAAAGGGATTGATTTTTGATAAAATGAAACGTGACGATAAATTCTGGACCGAAAAAATGGAGAATAAATCAGCAGATTTCTTTCACTTTTGTTTGTTACCCGAGATCGTAGATTCTAGACGCGCCCGACAACTCTCAATCCGCGAACCCCCTCAAAGATAATAGCTTTGTATACAAGCTTACGTGCAATATTTCTGTGATTTATGTTTAGTTAGTTATGTGTATTACTATGCCAAAAATTTGCTAGTCATATTGTTATAATTATATATCTGATTGATATGATATGATGATACGAGATCCTTTTCATACAGATTTCGTGATTATGTTTATCAAATTTAAACGAGTTTAATTTTACTTTCACCCTTTTATATTATTTTTTATCATTTTGAATTTGTTTGGTGCAAACCCGATCATGGTTGCGAGGTACGGACGGGTTAGGTGGGTCTCTGTTTGATAGCGACCTCCACGTGGTGAGACCTGGGAGATTGATGATATTTTCGTTGCTATATCATGAATTTGCTAACAGCTATTCGTTGCAATTTTCAATTTAAAATTACCTGTGACGACGTCTGGCCGGTATTCGTAAATAGTTACGTATTATTTTCGAGACTGTATCAGGAACAGCTCTCAGCCGATCAAGCTATGCTTTGACCTGACTCAAGACAGTCCTGCAAATCGAACCTGACTATGAATACCGGCTATTAGACTATTACCAGTCACGTGATCGCATTGCGTAGAAATACGGACGCCGGTGAATATAATTTTCATTGAAATATTAAGAATGTGTATCTATATCAACATACGTATGAGGAATTCTACGTCACGTCAATCAAAAAATGAACTCGCATTTTTTCAATCTATTCATACTTTTTTTCACATGAAATAAAGGTAAAAAGAATCGATACGCATTTTGGTGTTCGTCCGAATTATGTTTGTTTTCGAAAGTTACAAGACAATCGTTCAATTTTGATGCGAAAGGAGCGCGCATATATCCGGTTCTATTCGACGTAAAGACATTATTTACAGTGCATTCGGAAGGTGAACGAATAAGCTTTCATAAAAAAAAAAATATAATGTTGAACATTATTGAATATCCCAATTTTTATAAACAATTCAAATGTTCGACGATTTTTACCTCATTAATGACAAGTTTTTTAATTATAAAAAAAATAGTTTCGGGCTGCTTATTAAATTCTGTATTACTAGTAAATTTTTCAAGTGGAATCTGAAAGGAGTCTACTTTTTTTTCTATTATTCATCAGGTGCTGCGGCGTGTTATCATATACTCGTACGTATAATACCTATGTGCCTTGTAGAAACACACAAAACTACGATTCAAATACAGTCTAACCTCGACTATTCACTATATCATGGACCCTCTTTAGCTCGAATAGTCAAATAATTAGAATTGTGAAGTCTACAGAAGTTAACGCGCACTTTCGAGTCATTAAAAATGGTGAATAAATATTTTTACGTAACGAGCTCAGGAACCAGTTGGAGTTCACTGCGAGTCAGGTAATACGGATTGTTTTTTTTTTTTAAGAACTTGGAGGCGTCGATGACCGCCGATCTTGGTTAAACGGAATGTCTTAATGATAGAAGAAGCGAGTTTGAGCGCAGCACGAATCATCCTTCATACTACCCGTTTTCAAACTCGTTTCGCGCCGAAATCATACTAATTGTAAAATTATTCATACTAATAATGAATTCCCAACTTTGACTTTATATCCGTGGTCAGTGAACCTAAAGATTACGTGATACCAACTTTTATTCGAATCTGTTTATTAGGGTGTTTCGAAAAAAAAAAAAAAAAAATTTGTTTTTCTTCCGAACAGGCTCAAAAGTTTTGTTTGGGTGTAAAAAAAATTACTGTGAAAAAATGAGCCCTTAATATTGATATTAAGATAGTCCTCATCGCATTTTTTTAATTCCCATAAGAATAACATGGGAAAAATTATTTTAGCTTCTTCTGATTTTTATACCTTTTAAACGACCAATCGAATAAAAAAGCGCTATTCTGATCATTGCGGGGAATTGAACGTTCTACAAAAAACGTCTGAAAACATTTTTTGATCAGTCCACTCGATGAAAAGTGATTCAAGATCAAAGTTCAATTTTTCAAAAATTTCAAAGTTACTAAGGACGTTGCTGAACGCGAATACATTATTTGTACATTATTGTCGTAACAGCTAAACAATTTACCATTGAAAATCCACAGTAAGAGTGAGATCCAATAAAATGTCTCTGTACCAGTAGACTATAAAAAAATTATCTATTTTTTTTTTTTATAAGTAGTTTGCAATAAAATTATTGTAGATATGAATTAGCATTCGCACTAGAATCACAGACCTGTATATCAGGTGTCAAAGAAAGGAGGCACAAGTTAAGTACTATTTTAAGTGTATCCTGTACTGAAAATACAAACAATTAACACTTCCATCACTTATTATTAATAATCATATACCGCAGAAACGATATCGTCGTTGAAAACATGACATAATGCACAAGGAATGCACATTGAAGTATATAACTGCTGCCTAACTCTTTAGTTACAACAGTTGCAGTATTTATTACAGGTTGTTCGCAGTCATCGAAAACGTTTTCCCAATTGTTACAAAAAATCTCTTCTGTAATAAATATTTGATGTAAACAGATGAGCAATTTTATCGACAAAACTTATCAATCAAAGTGATCAGATTATTACAATAAAATTTTTTATTTTTTGCTTTATATTTTGCCCAGAACAAGAAAAAGTTTAAGACTAAAATTAAGAACAGCTGTGTCTTTAAATTAGAATCTATATGATTTTTTAATGGTAATATAAATTTTTTAAACCAAATTCTGCGAAGAAATTCTTTAAAAGCATTATATTTATTTGAATTAACAAAAAAAAAAAAATCGTTGGTCGACATTTATCAGAAGTCCAATTCACGTTTGACAAAAAATTTGATCCTCATTTCGACAATAAAACCAAGAGTTTTGGTGTAACATACAAAATTCGATAAAATTTTTGAAAATTTCAACTATGATCTTGAATCACTTTTGAACGATTGGACTTGACAAAAAATATTTCAGACCTTTTTTGTAGAACGTTCAATTCTCTACAAAGATCAGAATAGCGCTTTTTTAGTCGATTGGTCGTTTTTAAAAGGTATAAAAATCAGAAGAAGCGAAAATAATTTTTCCCATGTTATTCTTATGGGAATTAAAAAAATGCGATGAGGACTATCTTAATATTAATATTAAGGGCTCATTTTTTCACAGTAATTTTTTTTACATCCAAGCAAAACTTTTGAGCCTGTTTGGAAAAAAAAAAAAATTTTTATTTTCTTTTTTGAATCACCCTACTGTTTATCCATTCTCAAGATATCTGCACATTTTCATTTTATATCAGATTTGTGTTATTCAAATAATTTGAAAAATATTAAATCGATCGAAGCCAAAATCTCATCAGTTATAAATTTGGAAAATCCGCGTCGATGGATACCAAAATCACAAAAATCCGGTAACTCGATCTCGCAATATCGTCGGAAAAATAAATTAATCGCATAGATAAGTAAACGCATACATAATAAATACATATGCATTCATACACACACACATGCGTCCATCTGAGAATGATTGGAGGTGTTTTTCTACGCGACAAAACGGGAAGATCTAGTAAAAATTCAACCTTTGTTGTGAGGAAAGAGGAAAACGGAAAGCTAAAGAACGAATTTCTAATTGCCAGATGAGAATTGGAGGATCATAAATTCTACACGTACAGGTACACAGTTTAAAAAAACTTAATACGTGCGATCTAGTGCATATTATATGACTTTTGTTCTAAAAATTTTACACTATTCTGATTGTTTGTACGTCAAAATTTCGGCATAATAATAAATGCATTTTGCGATAGTAAAAAAAAGTGTTTCAAATGTACTCACTCAAGTTATTTTCAGAGATATACCCATCTGTAACATTGATTTTTTCCCGTTCGCAAGTATAATTCTGCGCATGTAATACCGTGAAAAATGCAGAAAATATCAATAAGAACTTCATGATTTATTTATCGCGTGACTTAAACTTCCGTTTCCTCCGGCGACGTTCAACCGAACCAAAGGTACAGCAGCGACTGAATTCCGGTGCCCAGAGCGGCGTCCTAATATGTCAAGCATCCAACGACCCCCACCAGTTGTATCGCGACTGGTGGAGTGGCGAGCGTAAATGCACCGTCTAGGAACCATAATTCATGGGTGGGAATGTCACTCGCAAACCAGGAAGCCGGCGTCCGCGGCCCCTCCCAACATTATCGCTACGCGTTACGAGACTCGGCGTATCCCTGGACCAAACGGAATGGACCGGGAATTGGAGTGGTGGGGGTGCTGCCGAGTAGGGCGACAAGGATAGCGATAGCGTCACCAAGTGCCGGACGCATGAGGTTACCTATGCTGATATTACGAAGAGGAAAGACGTGTATTTTTGTATTCTTGCGTGTGTGTATGTTTGTAAGGAATAAACTGAAAAACTACTCTGCCGATTTCAAAAATTCTTTCACCGTTGGAAAGCTACGTTCACCCTGAGCGACACGGGCTATGTTTATTGCTAGAAAAGATTAGGGATCCTTACTAAAACTTAACGTCTTTCGTCGCATGCGCTGCGGAAACTATTGATGATAGAACAAAAGTAGGTTCTACAATGTTAAAGAACATATCAATATGTACGAAAAACTTCGCGATACCATATATTATGTCCAACTATTATCGTTATGTCACAATAACCACTTTTTACATTTTAAAAGTTGATAGAAATACCGACCAAAATTAGACCGCACCGTTCATATTTCTGTTTAAATCCTTATCCAAATAAATTATTTTTTATTCAAAATTGTTTCGATACCTCTAGATTACTTTTTGAATTTTTCAAATCGTATATTCCATTCGAAAGATATTAGGAATTTAAAAATTCACAGATCAGCCACGACACGGTGCGGCAGCGCCTTTTCTATGCTAGCCAGGCATTGCAGCGGTGCGGAAGAGGCGCGGGATATATATAATTAATACTCTTGAAAATAAATATGCGCACATGAAACAACAAAAAACGTAAAAATAAAAAAAAAAAATAATAAAATAATGTAAATATATAAAAAACTTAGGAAAATTCATTAGGTAGAATCACATAAAAATGTAAAATGTTGTAAAAATATGAATAAAAAAAAATACTGAATAATCTCTCTCACTTAAGATTCAATACGTTACTTAAATAAAAAAAACGATTGGAAAGAAATGATTAATAAATCTTGCAATGGTCACACACATATATTGGTCAGAGAACTGAGGAATATCTGTGCACACCTCGTGCACCAGTTCTTTGAAATTTCAGCACTGGATGGTACTTTTTGGTACTGTATACTTCAGCGCGGCTTCTCGAAGTTATCTTCGGACCATTTTTCTTTCTCGAGTATTTTCGATTGAGTAGTTATGGTACAAATTGACTAAAATAAATAGGAGCAAGGTTTGTATAAATACCAAAAATATGAAAAAAAATTTTTTTTAAATAGATGTTTGGTACTGGGGGAGAAATCAAGTGCCCGGTATCGGAAACCCGTGAATGATAAAATACGTCCTCGTTCGCAATATATTAAATTTCGTTGAACGCTGTTTGAAAGAATACGTACCAACAGGCAACGGACATCCCAGACGAAAAAAAAAATATTTTGCAAAATATATGCATGTGAAAATTAGGTGCTACGCAAATTTATACAGACTCTCGGTAACGCACGAATGCTCATTGCTGCTTGCTGTATACTCCGATCGCTACGTCCATTGTACTGCACCTTCGAATCGTGCAAGAAAACTGTAGTAGGTACTGTTTTGACTTTGGGATATAGTATGTGTGTCCGGTACTAGGTGCCGTCCTGCTTTGCGGGACTGCCTCCTAATCGTTTATGAATTTGGGCATACACCTGATTGTATGATTTCATAAAATTGCAAAGAATTCAAGGATTTGCAAAATTGAAATATATTTGAGAAGGTCTCAAATGATTTCACACGGTTTCACAAGATTCGCATAAAAGCGTATACCTAGTTAGAGGAGTGACAAACCCCTCGGTCAATGATGTCGATTTAATTTTTATGAGCCAGATAATATTAATTTATGTTTGACGGTACCCATAATTATATATCACATGCATTTTCAGTGAGCACACGTTTGTCCTCCAAGTGTTTCATCACGTCGCTCGAAGTATTGATTATTTTATTTATTCGTCGCTCATATTCTTGTGGCACTAACGTTTTTTTAAGACATGTGTTCTGACGTCACTTGTTTTAAACGTATCGGACGCCATATCCGTTTCCTGGAACCTCGGATCAGTTCTTGCGAGTTCTTTGATTTGGCGAAGATAAGTTTTCTAGGGGCATAAAATTATAGGATCAAACGAACTTACCTGCAAGTGAAGTTCGATCTTAATTGTATGTAGCGCCTCTTCCGTAGTTAGCGCTCCATTAGTGCTCGTCAATTGGATGATTTCTCTCATGAAACTCATTCTAAAATTATTGAATTGCCTGATACTTTTGAATAATGCACAAATTACGCAACATAACCGTTATCTTCAAAATTGAGTATCTCTTTATACCGTTCAATATCCTCGTATTTTCTATCAAATTCAGCATCTTTACAAAACACATAATACCAGCTTTATTTTTTCAGTGTTACCTACTTTTCAAAACTTCGTTTATTATTCGACCCGGGTCTGTCGAGAGTAGTTTTTCCATTCGGTCCTGTGTGGAAATCAGAATGACGATATTTTATCATTGCGTTATGTTTGATTAGTCATTTGCTTGAAAGTTTTGTAAATGGATAGATATGACTGTCAGATTGTGTCACTTGTTTTGATTTCGCAATGATCCCGGCTGATTTAGTACCCTGCGCTCACAATCAGCCGAAAGAGCAACAGAAAATGAAAACCGTGAGGAGAATTGATGCTTGAGATGAGTTTGGCGGCTGATTTTAAGCGTGACATCAGACTTCTAACTCGGAAAAAACTGGACCTTCAACAATAAAGCATATTTGGACCTCGGCCAGCGACTAATATTGCTGTACCACAGATGTTCTTGCCGCTCTTTATTTAACGCTGCATTAGCAACATAAATATGCTGTGTTTTATGAACAACGGAATATTTTTTCAAATAACAGCAATATTCAGGTGTAAAGTTATTATTACATGATGCTGAAATGTAAAAATTAATCCAGTCAGATATCTCGAAAACCAAAAGCGTGAGTGAAAAATAAAGGTAGAGATTTTTTTTAAAATTGTAAATATTTAGAAAATAAGGTAAATTGGGGCACAGCGGATGCCTTTATGTCCCGGCCCCTGTCAGACTTGAGCGACTCGTACCTCATCGTCGGTCGAGTTTAAGTGGTAAGTATGTAATTTTCGGTGAAGAATTTGATACTCAGATGCCGATGAGAAAAGTATAGTGTTCCGTTTGAAAAAAACAAGTCGACCTACATCTGCCCTTGGCGGGTTTACTTACGGAAAATCTGACACTTTCATCCCTTTCCACCTTCGAGTCTTACAACTTTTGTCTGAAGCATTTTTCACTCACACTTTTGCTTTTCGAGACATTTGACTGGATTGATAAAAATGAGATACCCTGTAGAAGCAGCATCTTACCGTTATCATCCGCAACGGTATTACACCGCAGCAGATACAATAAATTACACGAAAGTTCACCAGCGATGCCCTGCAATTCCGACAAATTAACATTATCACCAGAAGATGGACGAATAAAACAAATTCAAGTCAGCTGTCACTACGTGAAAATATTCACTTCAGCTCTTCAATTATTGGAAAATGTTCTCGTGACGTCACACCCTTATTGTCGACGCCATTCAATCACCACATCATCTAAGTTTTTGTTTGTTAAAGGGTAAAATCGTAGTTCTTGGGGTTTCAAATTGCTCATGTAACATAAATTGATGAAACGTAATCAGTCATATAACTGTTCTAGTATCCACACGCGAAAAAGTTATTAGTTAGAAAAAAATTAGTTAGTTTTTTGCCACCACATGACGCATTGCAAAGTGACAATCCCAATACTGAAACAACATGTTCCGCCATAGGACACGCAATTCAGAGCACGGGGAAAACAGCGCTCTACTGTCTATGCCGGACCATGGCTGGCAGCGCCGAGCTTCCTTCGTTGTCGTCTCACAAGCAATTCAACATCTTATAGTTAAGGACCTGGCTGCCATTTTGGTGAATGATTTGTTCGTCTTTCATATCGATAGGGATGAAAGTTCAGATCAATACAAATCGATTTGGTCCAATTAATTGAGGTCCTACATCCCTGCGTTTTTGAGTTACAGCGCTTCAAAAATGTAAAAAAAGGGTACTAAATCATGTGTTCGTGTCTGCCTCTTGGACTGATGGTCAGAATCGTCCTCAAAACGTTGAAAATCCAGAGGCAGACATTCAGGGCCCTGCATTATCACGGGACGTAGTTGTAAAAATGTAAAAAAAAAAGCTCTACTAAATCATTTGTTCGTCGTTCTAGTCGCGTCCATTCGATTCAATAGGACTACCCGAATACAAAAAAAAGTTGGCAGACATTTTGGTCACTGATTTTGAGGTGTACCATTTTTTGAAGTTTACGCAGAATCAAGGGAAAGTCGGTATTACGGCTATTTATTGTTGGTATTAATAGTTTTAGTATTATTAATGTGTTGAGTGTTTTTTATTGTATCCAATAAAAAAAAGAGAAAAAACAGTTTATCACAACGTCGAAAGACGCAAACAAATTTAAGGATGTATGTCATGGATCGTCCCAGCCAAAAATTGTATACGATCAGACTTTTCGTACTTTGTTAGTTGATAAAAACCTGAAAAAATTCAACAACATTCCGCATGCTATGAACAATAATCATCAATAATAATATTGGCCAAGAGTTATTAACAAATCGTTTAAACAAATAATTATTTAACAATTTATTATATATGTATAGGTATATACCTACACATATATCTATGTATAGGTATGCGCCAACTCTATACGGAGTTATAACGTTCTCACTTTCTTCTCTCTAATTGTAAGAAAGAAAGACAAACTATGCAGTTCATTTTATACCTGCGGGACGGCAGGTAACAGATTTAGAACCCGAATTTTTGAAATATGTTTTTAAAATTGTTCCTATCGATTGCTTGTATGTAACATTAATTATTTTCATTAACACTTTGTAGGCGCAGAATTTTTTACTTGTGGCCTGGCGCGAGCGTAGAGTTAAAAAAAAAAAATTATATTCAAATGGTCTACCTTTGGAAAATCAGGGGTCTGGATGTCTGCCTCTGGATTTTCAGGACGTTTCGAGGACGATTCTGAGCATCAGTCCAAGAGGCAGACACGAACAAATGATTTAGCACACCTTTTTTTTTAATTTCTTAAGCGATGTCAATTGACAACGCAGGCCTGTCATGGTGGCAGACGCGGTCCTTAATGTTTCTTACGGTACAAAATTTGATATTAATAATATCTGCCAGACAAACAAATCATTTAGAAATTTTGGCACCCAGCTCCTTAACTATTCGTACATATAAGTATTGCGGTAAAAGGACCAAAGAAAGTCAACTTACTCGTAAAATATTTAATTGGTATAGGGACCGATGGTGCCAGTAGCTTGTGTGGAAAAAATCTCTCTCTATTCACACGTCTGAAGGAAATGATTCGAAACACACAGAAAAAGAGAAATGCTATACCGCGAGAACTTTGTGCAGTATGTCCAAAGACCCAGCAAATCACTTGTATTTAACATTCTTGAAATCGATTTAGCTTGAGGTTAACGAAGCAAATGTTTTATTTCAAAGTACGCAGCAAGAGGTAACAAAAAAACCTTGTCGAAGTTCTTAATGTCAATAGCTGCTCGCGTTATTAAACCCCTCTTCGTGGCAAGTGCGAATGAGAGACCGTGGCAAAATTCAATTCCATTCCGATGACGAGTTAGCTTATGCCGATTTCGGCGTCGAGTTTAAGAATGCAGCCACGGCGGATGATTTTAAACCTGACGAGTTGTCGATATTAAAAACATCGACGAAACTATGCCCGAAATCAGTTTGGAGCACAGTAAGAAAAGTGTCCATCGGTGACTTGCCAATAGCTCTGCTCGACATTAAGACTGATCTTACCGATAAGAGAATCAATTGCGAAAACTTCCCTTCGTCGATTGGTCGCTACATTTTTCAGACGAAATTATAAAAAGTTCTACCACGTTAAAAATGCCGTTGGTTCTCGGACATTCGAGAAACTGGCGGCGTTCGTATTGAAAATTTTATCGCTGCCACTGAATAATGCGGTAATCGGTGGAGTATTTTCCGTAATGAATGCCACGAGATCGAAGTCTCGAAATAAGATGAACTTCAAGACGCTCGACGCGATCTTGATGATACTAACGTACTTTCACGCAAGAAATATTTCTTGCCATACATTCGTGCCATCGGCTGTTCTGTACACGAAATTCACGTCGCAAATGTACGATATTCAAGTACCGGCAACTGAAAATACTCCAGGGATCTCAACTGTAAACGGAAACAGAAGATTGCTCAAGTGAAGCGATGACCTTTTTTGCACATGATGATGACACCGTGTGAGATAAAATCTACACATATGTTACTTCCATACATCACGGATTTCGAAGACGTTTATTGAATGCTAGTCGTTATTCTCGTCACCAAAACGTACAAAGCCGTCGTAACCGCTGAATTTATCGCGGAAAAATCGACAACGATCGACAAGAGTGCGTCGAATACTACGGTAGAATTCAGAGATATCGAGAAAGAACTGCCGGAAGAAAGACGACTGACTGAAATTTCACTCTAACGCAGATCGCACTAAAGATTAGAATAAGATATAAGAGATTAAAAGTTCTTAATAATCACAATATATCATATTTTGCTAGATAGCTATATTTTAGTTTCATTGAATAATTTCCTATTTAAATATACGATTTCTTCTTGTGATGTATGCGAAACAGTACCTCACGAATAGAGTGTTGTTGTGGATCTTGGAAATGTAGGTCATTATTTAACCCCAAGTTTTTGCCGTCAACGTTTCGACTCTGATTGGAGTCATCCTCAGGACATATTTAATGCATCTATTGAAACATATAATTACAAAATATTGTTGTAGAAGCATTTTTATATGAGGTTAGTGTTCCTTTGTTTCTATATACAAAGCTTATGTTTTACTTTTCATTATTATTCTAATTTTATTATATATTATTAAGATTGCTCCGGCTCGGTACCAACAATGTTTTGTAATTATATGTTTCAATAGATGCATTAAATATGTCCCGAGGATGACTCCAATCAGAGTCGAAACGTTAACTGCAGAAACTTGTTGTTAAATAATGACCTACATTTCCAAGATCCACAACAACACTTGTACTACAAGGTCAAGATCATTTTTCAAACCTTACGAATAGAGGCCCAGCTTATCGATAAGTCACCGATCTGTAGCGAGAATGTAGACAGAGAACATGTACGCCTCATTGTTAGTTACCCACGGGTAGTTAAGTCGTACGCATTAGCATATTATTCACAGTCAGTTAATTAGTCATCATTACTTTTAAACACCGAGTTATTTATTTCATGCCACCTCACCCCAATATATAACACTTCTATTTGCCTCCCTTTATATTTAAGTATATTTCTTCCTGTCTCCTTTACTGTCTACCGCCATTCAGTGAGGGCACACTGTTAAGAATTTGTGTTCAGAACTTCCTACACTGTATTAGAAGTTTGATTCGGATACAGAACAATGAATTCATCATACGTTTACTGTTGATTCAATTTACAAATACAATAAATTTACTAAAAAATTTATTAAATACAAATAACGTTTTTGTTTTTCCTATAAATTTTAGTAAAATGAGAAGTCTTCCTTGTCAATTTAATACAAATACATAGTAATTTAGGTCGCTGTACCGAATTTGTAAATTTGTAACCTGATTTCGTAAATCGACAACTCTTTTGTGCAGTAAATGTGTGGTAAATTCACAATAATTTTTGACAGCCCATGTGCAACTTAGGTACATACATTTACGAAGATTACCGTTCCGCGTCTAGTGGTGCTGATAAAAGCTAAGCGATTCGCTAAAAACTATTAAGTTACTAAATTGCTGTTGTAATTGTAATTTATACAATATAAATAAGTGTGCAATTTTAATCATATCTGCTTTTGCCGTGATTGAATTGTGTTCATACAATTTTATGTTTATGAATTTCTTACCACTCGCGCATGTAATCCGTCAGGAACTCGTACAATCAATATTAAAATTTCTTTTGTTGTTTTTCAGCAATATATATATATATAGTATAGTATATAGTATAGTATATATATATATTGCTGAAATAACTTATTCGATTTTTGGGTAATATTATCTGAGACGTTTACAAATTTATAACGGCACAACTATAATATTGCGACATATATATATATATATATATATATATAGTTGCAATTTGTTAGGATGGCTAACATTGTCATTTGAAATTTAAACTCATCAGCGCTAACGGGAAGTATGACGCTATATTCTACCAGCGTTATCCTTCTTCTGTCTCTCCGTGTTCGTCCATTATAATTCACTTGAATAAATCCACTGTGTAAAATATCTAAACTGTCTAACTTTTGCAAATAGTAGATCATAGTCGTTAAATTCATACCTTAGCTTTATAGTATTTTTGGGAATGGCCTGATAAACGTCTCTTCACGTTGAATTTAACCGAGAATCACCAATTTCACATTTACCGTTTGTCAGGAGGCGTTTGTAAAAAAATAATAGAAACCATCTAATAGCAGAGTATCTATCTTTGTATGTATAAATAAACATTACCTATATATTCATCCTTGTTATATCCATCCGACATCGGAGGTCTACAATTATTTATTCTTGTAATAATATCCGATAGCGTAGGCTTATTATTTATCCTGATATGTACGCGCGTAACCATACGAAAGTGGAGGTTCATTTTTTAATTATCCTTGTGTATAATTACACGATAGCGGAAGTGAAATTATCTCAATCAAATTTCCTCTCCCAAATGCACTTAAGATTGTGCCAACTCCAAAACACCCAACAGGGGCGTCCCGATCGGAAGCGGCACCTAGGATAAGCATCGAAGTTGCGTTTATTTGGAAATTGTCTACATACAAAATAATGAGATGCACTAAATGAAACAGTCACAAGTGTTACAAAACGTTTTTAGTTTCTGTTTTAGAACGAAAATTAGTAATTGAAATCGCACATTCAATAGTCTCAACTTGAAATTGCTGTTTCATTGCCTTCTACGACGCAAACAGATTTGTAACATCATCGAAAGTCTTTGGGTGGTCGTCGTCGCAGCAAATATTCCCTCTCGCTCGTTCGCGAAAGCTCACCACTGCACGAAGGAAATACAGCTTAATACAGAATTGAATCAAGCCTTCGAATGAATCGTGCTGACTATCAACTTATTTGAGATAACAGGGTGTAAGGTTTCTTGCAATAATGTAAATTTTGTGTCAAGAAAATGTGCGATTGAAATGAATAAAAATTTGATTGAACGTAGGTACCTCAATCGATTCGTTTGAAAAAGAGATGAAATTTTTGTATGCTAGGTACGTCACTGACACCCAACACCATAACTCTTACAATTACACGTAGATCCGACTATCCTGTTTACTTCCTGAACAAATGCATATTATTTTTCCATCAAATATAATTGTCTGACTTGTCTCGCCGCTTTGTAGTCTATGTTCTTTTAGCCAGCCTAGGAAGTGTCTTGATATTATTTATTATAACGATTAAGATTTCTGTCAAAGTAGGTAGCGAATCACGTAACGGTATGAGTCAGAAAAACTGATTGAACGTGAATCACATATTTTATTAAAATCAGTCATCACCCTGTATAACACCCTGTATTAGATCTCTATGTTTTGGCAGTAAAGAAGATAATCAAAACGCGACTTGCGCCATGTCGCAATCTGAATTTCTGCGTAATAACTAACTCCTCGTGTACATGTAACAGATAACGCTGTTACGTGGTAGTGACTGTGATGACGACGAGCTGCTGTCTGTGACCAAATCCGCACCCAGCATGTCACGATATCACAGCTAATTAATTCGAGTTTTTAAGAGGTCAACTATCCGCTTGTACGCAGGATGAGGGGAGATGAAAGAAACTTGTTCCGTATGAGTGAGATAATTGATTTATTGTGAAAGGGTCGAAGATTACGATAAGGAGAAATAGTTTGTCGGAGGAAAGGGGAAAGAGGCAAGAGTTCGGTTCGGTTTCGGAACGAAAAGCGAACTTGGATGTTGGCCAAGTAAAATCTGACTTGAAATTGAGAATATACGAGTATGTGAGTAAGGATCTCCTTCATCCTTTCATCCATGCAATGATTAGTTGCAGTTTGGTAGGTGCCGTTTGCACCTTAGCAGTAGAGGAAGGAGTCTGTTGAACTGGTATAAGAACCGAGGCAGCGAGGCGATTATGAGAAGAGAATGCAAGGTGTAAAGTAACTATGGAGTGGGAAGACGGAGTTTAACGAACGTGAGGTCTGGTGGTGAGGTGGAATATCGATTCGATTGGTTTTGCCATGTTTGTACTCAAATGGTGTATTGCGACTCGGACGATAATCACGGTGGTATTCTCTCTGCGCCATAACTTACTGACGTGCAATTATCTTAAGAGAGATTCATACGCTCTCACTGTAGTTCTATGATTCGAATCGATCTATGTAAATACTTGCAAATTCCCAGCATCGTATCATTGATATCATCTTCAACTTTCGATCAACTTTCGGTTTACATAAACAAAGAAATGATCTTGTGTTCAGTTCTGTATACCACGGATGATACTTGTTCCCGGGCCCGTGGAGAAACCAACGAAGTTTAATGACTCATGACTGCGAAATGAGTGGCGGAAATAGCGCGTCACCAGAGGCAATAGTTCAATTGGAAGGTTCCTGAGAGGTACTGCAAAATGATAATCGCAGCGCCGGATTTTTTTTTTTTTTTTTAACAACTAGGAACAAAATAAAAGACCTGGGGTCTCTACTGTCTCTATGCGCGCATTGAAGGGTGAACAATTCATATTTTGCTACTTTCAATTTCACGTCCCATCACGTCTCATTGCATAATAAACAGTGATTGACAAATGAAAATACATCCCAAGCGGCTGAACTTACTGGAGAAACAAAGCTTTGAAACCTATCAAGTAAGCAAATTTTCTCGGATGCAGGTTGGATCTGATAACACTTATCGCACGCACGTTTGATTAACACGATTATTCTCACAACTTAGGTCTAATCACCTCAAATGTGGAAGCATCAGTGTACAAGAAGGCCTGTTACTTGTTACAACATTTGTAAAATTGAGAATAAAATTGTCAAATGTCGTAATCAATCATGAAAGGGGAGAAACATGTGATCCTTCGCGTTGAGGCGAATGAATCGGCTCACAAGTAAATTTTCTATTTATTTTTTCTTTTCAATGTATCTACTTGGCGCGATACTCTATTGACAACGAGTCTCTTGATAATTTATTGTTGGTTGGTCATTTTTGACAACGTGTATGTTGTTGCCGACGAGACCGACCCCCTGACCTGTTTTTTTATTTTCGTCACGCTTCGCCACTGACCTTTGTCTTTGCCGCTTATTTTTTACTGCGGTTATAATTTTGTTCCTTATCTTGGTCAAATAGTGATGTTTCTATTTGCCTATACGTACTGTTGAGTCGACTATTATTACCCTTCTCACAATTATGGGACATGCGACTCAGAGACGCCGCGATAGATAAAGAGAGAACACTGCTGTGCATGGGGCGTAATGTATTTTTCGTCCTGGTAGGCGTAAAGTGGGATTTTACGCCCGCGAAGCAAACCGATAAATTCCGTTTATGTCTACGTAGGACGAAAAATATTGTTCACATCATAGGCGCAATACTTTACACCCTCGGTACGAAAATAGCCATTCGCGTACACAGCGCTGAGCTCCTCTGTCGCGTGAAAGCTCAAGCTAATGACCCCCACTCGTCGTTTTGAGCCTTTCAGCGCCGATTTCAAATCCTGCGTTTTGCGGCTGTTGGTGCCAGTTTCCAATCCAGCGTTTAGAATACGGAAAGTCACAAGTCAGAAAAGAGCGTTGACTGAATGAATGACGAATTAAACAACGATTGATGGTAATAGAATAATTTTTTTTACTGTGATTAATCATAAGGATTTCTCCGCTTTCATATGGTGTAATCTGTGAGTGATACATAGCCTACGTATGCATCATCAGAGTTTTTCATTCTAGATATAAATTTTTTTCTGTGCAAGTTATAACAGCTGTGGTGCTGTCGGGAGGTTAGTTACTGTATGACGCCAGAAAATATGGTTTACAAGTTTTTTATTGCCATAAAAATCGGGTTACACAGTTCAGATGGCGTGGTAGAAAATGCGGAAGGCAGGGGAAAAAAGCGAAACGAGTTGACAGGTACTTATGTGCCAAGAGCGTGGCGAAGACTGATTACAGATGAGAAAAAAGTGCAGGCTTGCCCCCGAGTCGAGGCTAAGGGTCGCGTCGCGCCATAAATGCCACATGTAGGGAAATTTCCGGCGCGGTCAAGGCGAGGCCTGGACGCTCGAACGTTAGTCGTAAAGAAC
Source organism: Neodiprion lecontei (assembly GCF_021901455.1). NCBI lineage: Eukaryota > Metazoa > Arthropoda > Insecta > Hymenoptera > Diprionidae > Neodiprion > Neodiprion lecontei. Next base: position 12,300,131 of record NC_060260.1, read on the forward strand.
TATAGAAGAAGATAGACATGGAGAAAAGGAAACATTTCAAGGGATCCTCGCCGGCTTGCTGGTGGCGGGTGTCCGCCACAACAGCCATGACAATTTAGGCTTCTACAGTCGATTTTCCAGGATATCTTTTAGGTTTAGAATTTTTGGTGTGTTCTTTGCCGCGTCTTGTATGTCTCCTATGGCAAATCCACTATGCCAATGGCATCTTATTCGCAAAAATGAGTTGAAAAAAGAAACTGTTACTTCTGCGGAGCAAAGGTCGTTTACAGGGCACATCCGTTTGATAACGGTTGATAAGACGATGGTGACGTTTCGAACGTGGATAACGAAATTGATGACTAGTTTGAATTGAGTTTATCAATTCCTCAGTGTTTTTAAAACGTCCTCTCTAGCGTGCAGCTAGCGTGCACCCTATAATAGACACTTTTCACTTGAATAATGCGAGAGATACTTTTTATACAGATACCGATATGTACAATGAATCCTGTTCTTTTCATTAAAGTCTTTCGTGTCACATAGTACAATTTCATCTAGTTCGTCAGCAATCGATTTTTGGGCGGTCATATTCCAGAATCATTCTGGAGGTGACGTCAAATTTATTTTACTCAGTTTAGTAAAAGTCCGATTTCCATCGGGTTCACAATCAGAAATGTTTTACATCTTTTAAACGTGTGATGTATACATGCTTCATACCAGCTTGGAATCTTTTGGGTAAGGGATCAACGTTACTGACGTGTTGCTGTCTGATGACGGTGAATAAATTTTCAAGCACGTCCTGATTCAATCGTTTTGTAGATAATTTGGATATTTCGTAATCGTCAAGTAATTCTTTTGCCAAAAGTAATACTCAGATAATCGTCAATAGAAATCCGTTTAAGCATGTTGGTCTTGATCCAGTTGCAAATTTGCAATGTTTTCAGCAATGCCTTGTAAAAATTCGCATGTAAAGTCCAGTCATTTGGTGCTCTAGAAGAGGTCTAGGAAACTTTAGCGGAAGTTGTGAACATTGGTAACCTTATAAATTTTAAGGCGCTTTTTCCGAATTTGTACTTTGCCACCTTAAATTGGCATGGGAAATGGTACCATTTTTTGAAAAATGGGTCGAACAACTATCTTTCCCTAATATCTCCTCACGAGTTGATTTTTCGACAAAAACACTTTCGTTCAAAAGTGTTCCCCATAAAATTGGTAACAATTTGTGTATGATTTACTTTATTGTCAAACAAGGAGTTTTCGCGTTCTAAAAAAAAAGCGCCGTAAATTTAACCGCATCACTTGCCTTGGTGAAAAACTCATTTCCACACCATTTTGAGGTAGAGTAATGACGCTTTCTATTATTATTTTTTTTTTCCTGGCGTATCTCCAGTACATGGTCCTTATTTGAAGTTGGGACAAATTTTGACTCGCTCGTCCCCTGTAATAAATTTTAAATAATGCCTCGCTGAGATTACGTTGCGCCTTGATTCGTTGCCGCTATTTCACCCACATCGGTGCTGGGACGAGGAAATATTTCATCGCAAGACATTCGAAAAATATCCTATAAACTTGATTTTGTACATGTGCAAATGTGGTGTGCGCAACATAAAAGACCTGCGTGAGGTTGATTCTGAAGCAGTGGCCGTGGGTTTCAGCTGCCCGGGGCGAAGGCCAAATTCGCCGCTCCCTTATTCCGGCATTTAAATCATAAGGGCTAAAAAATTTACAGAAATTGTTGCTGCATCAGAGATTACAAGATATTATTATTATCTGCTGTGAAATTTTGCTTCCTCCCCCCACGCTAGGACACTGTGGGTCATATAGAGGTGGTAACTGTTACTGAAAGTTGGTATCGTCCTCCTCGTTTATACATTTTCTGTTATGGAAATGACGTCGAGGTTTGTTTTTAGAATTATCGTTACAGTTGGATCAAAAAAGTAGGCCAGAGAACCTCTATCTCTCTTCTTCTCACTACACGATGCCATGGTAATGTCCAACGACACGCTAAGGCAATGTTTGACATTATTTTTATCGGTGACACTTGCGCATGCCTCATTAGCATTATTATTATTATATTTCGACTTACTGTTTAAAAAAGCGCGTGCGCTAGCCACGTATGCTTCTCTCAATTGATGAAAAATGTGGTATTTTTCAACATACGAGTTGATTCCTAATTTTTTAAATTCTTTTCAATGCTGTTTTAGATTAGCGTATTTGACACGGTATTCTTTGCTTCCATCATTTGTAATAGCAATGATAAACTGCTCCTTCAGTTCAATTTTTTTCTCCAATACCATCTTTTAATGACGAAGAAAAACAAACGAAATCCGGACTTACCTTTTCCCAGAATTAGGTCCTGGCCTTTTGGCTTAATTCATCGATTACTCCAGGATTTGTGTTTATTAAATTGAAAATATCACCAACACATTTGCCGCTTTTGTCCACTTTAGTTTCAAGGGGGAAGAGGAGCTGCCTAAACTACTCATTTATTCTTTTAGATTAATTATTTTCAGACACATTATACTGGAGAACTGGGATATTAAAAGGCCTAAACTACTCATTTATTCTTTTAGATTAATTATTTTCAGACACATTATACTGGAGAACTGGGATATTAAAAGGCCTAAACTACTCATTTATTCTTTTAGATTAATTATTTTCAGACACATTATACTGGAGAACTGGGATATTAAAAGGGCTGAGGGAGTAAAACCGACGAGCCTCGATGCGCCTCAAGAGTTCAGCTAAGACTTAAAATAACTTGCCGTATCAGTAGCATAAAATTATACTATCTTAAAATGCTAGTGAAAGAGACGCCATCTGAAATTGCGACAAAAAAGACGCTATCTCAAACATACATTTATTTTGTTTAAAATTGGGTTGGCGACACTACGGCGCGAAACTTGACGATAAAACTTACGATAATTCCAATTCTTTACGCAGTAACTGTAGACTAAAAAATGCTGCGCCTCATGTACCATATGATGTCCGTGATAGAACATTTCAGTATGATACGTCAAATACAATTTTGCATCTTGTGCATACAGCAAACTTATTTACACTTATCAACTAAACGAACGTACAAGAGGATTCGACTTTATACCTATAGATTTCGGAAACAGACTTTCGGTCTTAAAAAAAGAGCAGACAAAATCAAGTCGGTTAGGAATGTCTGCTTTAGAAACAGCAATGTTATATTCAGGTCTGTACCTGACCTCCGCTGCAGATTCAAGCTTTGTAAGGAACAAGTATCGTGCGGATAGCCGTGATGCAGGCTCCAGGTTGAATTGGACAAAATTATTTGGTACGTATAACAAAGATAAATTCAGTCGTTTGAATAGTTATAAAAGAATTTTGTCAGCCTAACCTATTTTTGCTAGTGATGACAAAACTTTTTTCTGCACGTTACGTAGATTTGACTGGCACATCCTTTTGAATACGAATTGAGGTCGTATTGGACGATTCTCCCACTCAATAAAACCATCTCCGCAATGAGAATGATTCCTCAGTTTCTCGCTCGCGCACTTCCCCCACTCTGACTCAACTTCAAAGCTCCAATTATTCGCGTGCAAACCTCTGAATAAGAACGCCCAGCCTATGATAAGATAGGAGAGAGAGAACGAATGAATATCTTTATTATTTAGCGTTCACCGCTATTTTCAAGTTACGCTCCGCGCATACACTGATTTCCTAACAACAATATTCATTTTACAAATACGTATAACGGCATACATTTCCGCTTATCTTATTTAATATGACGTTCTTAACTTAACGTACATTATTTACTATACCTCTATCTTACGCTCTCCTCATTTCTTATTTACTATTCTTATTCCTATTTTACTAAGCCTCTATAATGTTCTCTTCTTTGTTTTCACATTTCACTTTCACCACCTTCTCTCCAGCTTTACCCATTCCACTGTTTTTTTCTTAAACTCTTTCAACGTTCCACATTGTCTAATCTCCATTTGCATTTCATTGTACAACTTCAAATCCGCGGTAATACATATCTTTTTGCCCGAAATTCAATTCTTATATTATTTGATTGGCGCGTTCTCCTTCCGTTACATCTCCTACACTCATAAATTTTCTATCACGTACATCCTTCTCATTATCCTCCTTTCACAGTTCATAAATAAATAACAACACATTGCAATGTAATTTTTCTCTCACATTCGTAAAAGATAATGCTTTCAGCATGTCATCTATTCTTGTTTCCTTATTGCACTGTAATATAACTCTCATTCCTCTGTTTTGCATTCGTTGTATCGCATCCATATCAGTCTTGTTCATATTTATCATTAACATACTACAATATTCTAAATGGGGGGCTACTATCGTTTTATATACCGTACATCTCGCCATAGGGGATAGGAATTTGCCTAACCTATTTAAAAAACTTATCTTTCTTCCAACTTTTTTTACAATAAATTCTTTGTGCGCTTTAAAATTCAATCTCGAATCAATCATTACACCCAGATAGTTTATTTTCGTCACTTTTTCGATTTCTTCCCCGTCTCGACTTATTACATGTACGCTGTCACCTTTGGTTTGTTTTGGTCCGTTTATTATCATAAATTTGGTCTTCTTCGCGTTCATTTTTAACTTTTTTTTACACAGCCATATTTCATTTATAGACTCTACTCGCAAGGCGTTCATTTGGGGACCCAAGGAAGGTAGAATCTAAATTTCCAAGAGTATAGAAAGAAAGAATTGGATAGAATATACAAGTTTATTTGTTTATACGAGGGTTGACACAAGAGGCAAACTACAAAACTATGTACTACGTACGAGGGTTGAGACAAGAGGCAAACTACAAAACTACGTACTACGTACGGGGGTTGACACAAGAGGCAAACTACAAAACTACGTACTACGTACGCGGGTTGACACAAGAGGCAAACTACAAAATTATGTACTACGTACGGGGGTTGACACAAGAGGCAAACTACAAAACTACGTACTACGTACGCGGGTTGACACAAGAGGCAAACTACAAAATGATGTACTACGTACGGGGGTTGACACAAGAGGCAAACTACGAAACTATGTACTACGTAAAAGGGTTGACACAAGAGGCAAACTACAAAACTATGTACTACGTAAGAGGGTTGACACAAGAGGCAAACTACAAAACTATGTACTACGTACGCGGGTTGACACAAGAGGCAAACTACAAAACTACGTAATACGTACGCGGGTTGACACAAGAGGCAAACTACAAAACTATGTACTACGTACGAGGGTTGACACAAGAGGCAAACTACAAAACTACGTACTACGTACGCGGGTTGACACAAGAGGCAAACTACAAAATGATGTACTACGTACGGGGGTTGACACAAGAGGCAAACTACGAAACTATGTACTACGTAAAAGGGTTGACACAAGAGGCAAACTACAAAACTATGTACTACGTAAGAGGGTTGACACAAGAGGCAAACTACAAAACTATGTACTACGTACGAGGGTTGACACAAGAGGCAAACTACAAAACTACGTACTACGTACGCGGGTTGACACAAGAGGCAAACTACAAAATTATGTACTACGTACGGGGGTTGACACAAGAGGCAAACTACAAAATTATGTACTACGTACGGGGGTTGACACAAGAGGCAAACTACAAAATTATGTACTACGTACGAGGGTTGACACAAGAGTGGTTGTGCCGGCTCCTGCCGTACGTGACTTGGGTCGATAATTCGCTCGACAATTTGACGCCTGCGCGCCAGCCTGAATTTGAATGTCTGTACCCTATTCGTCTCGAGTTAATGCGGCGTAACGGCGCGTAATATTTAAATGATTTCAAGTGATTCGGTTAGCTATTTATTAATTATAGATAACCTTATAATTAGGGATTTCGACTCTGACGTTGAGTTGGATACGATTATCCTGTTACATCGTTTTTCATTTAGTTTCCTTTCGATCTCAGCAGAACTGCCCCCTACCGTATAAATAATCATGTCATCAGCGAATAAGAAAATGTTGAAATCAGTCGAAAATTCTTCTGTTATGTCATTTATATAAACTATAAATAATAGCGGTCCTAGCACTGACCCTTGTGGGACTCCATATTTAGTGCTTATTGCTTCTGACGTTGTATTTCCTATGATGAGTATTTGGGATCTGTTTTCCAAGTACGATTCTATCCGTTTTAGTACATTTCCACTCACTCTATATCTTAGCAGCTATTAATCTTCAATATATCTCGATCGATTGTTTCGAGCGCCTGCTTCAAATCTATAAGTATCGCTCCAATTATTTTGCCATCGCTGATTTCTTTTTTCCATTTTGTTAATGCCTCTTGTATTGCTTTTTCGCATGACTTCCCTTCTCTAAAACCATATTGTTTTTCCGTTAGTATTTTGTTTTTCTCGAGACATGCTAGCAATTGATTTTTTACTGTGATTTCAAGAATTTTTTCGTGCTGTGGCAGCATATTTATAAGGCGAAATTCATCCGCATTTCTTGTTTTAGCTACTTTCGGAATCGGTATAATTTCTGACTGCTTCCACTCCTCAGAAAAATACCCATATTTTGAGGAGTCGTTTATCATCCTGGTCAGTTCACTATTCAACGCTTCAAATGCTATTTTTAACACACTGGTTGATAAACCCTCAGTTGTTCCCTATTTGTTTGAAAGTTTTGATATTATGTCTCTGATCGTTGTCGCCTTAACCTCATTGAACTTGCTCATCCTAGCTTGTGTGCGAATTTCCCCATTTACCTCTCTACCCTCTATCACCTCTATACTTTTTACAATTTCCGTTATACTTCCAACATAATATTTATTAAATTTATTTGCAATTTCCCTTTCATCTTCAATTTTACATTATTAAATTTGACACCACTCTTAAAATCTATTCCTTGTTGCTTTCCCTTTATTAGTTCCTTGATCGTTTTCCACATCTTCGCACTGTTTTTCTTATTTCCAACAATTTTTTCATTATAGTGGTCTTTTCTTGCTTGCCTCAGCTTTGCAACGCTCTTAGTTCTCTTCCGCCGATAATTTTCCCAGTCTCCTTCATTTTGACTGTGCTTTGCTACCTTATACAACCTATCCCGCTCCTTCATTAACTTTTTTATCGCGTCATTAAACCACATCTTTATCTCTATCCCGCTTCTTTCCTTGAATGCTACAAACGGCGTCACTTTGTCAAGTGCCTCCAGTATATCTCCTATTACTTTATTTACGTTTATGTTATAGTCTAATTTATTCATGTGGTTCAAATTATCATTACTTTTGCCTCTATTTTTGTTTAATAATTCGCTTAAAAATCCTATTTCATTGAAGTTCTTAAAGTCTCTTCGTATTCTCTGTACATTGTTCACTTCTTTAACGTTTACTTTCAGCTGTATCTCTAATATTGCATGATCTGTTATTTTAGGCGTTTCATGTACAACTGCATCTTTCTTTATGTAGCTAAAAACTAAATCAATTATTGTCTGAGTACCTTGTTCCACTCTCGTTTTATTTTTTACATAGTTTTATTCCTCCTTATAGGAATACATTTATGAGCTATTCAGAATAAAATGTTTATCTGTTAACATCTATATTAAAATCACCTACACATATACAATTTTTATCCGAGTATAACTCATCCATCAGTTCTTTTAAAAATACTGTAAAATTAACGTGTTCAACTTGCATCTCTGTTAGATTTAGTCTTTGCTTATTCGTTGAACAGCTGGCGCACTTTCTCTCCACTGCATCACAATCTCTCGTGCGGTGGTTTCCCGTGCATTTTCCACATCGAGTCTCTCTTTTACACACCTTTGCCATGCGGTAGTAGCCCCAGCAGTTAAAACATTGTGCCACATTCACATATTCAACTATCCTACACATTTTCCATCCAACTTTTATTTTATTTTTCGCGATAAGCCTCTCCCACGTTTTCATGTCCAGCTCCAGTATAATTGTCATATTTTGGTATTTCTCGTATGTCCATTTTTTTATCATCTTAACGTATGTTTCTTCATCTTGGTCTATACAATTTCGGGCACAGATTTTGCCAATAAGTTCGTCATCAGTCAAGTTACTTTCGTCGATATCAATGCCGGTTATTTTCGCCTTCTGTTTTCTGCTCTTCGGCGCATTTACTTTATAGTCATTACCTAGTTCGTTTGTCATCAGTTCTTTTAGTTCATCCCGATCTTCTTTTTGCTTACATCCTATTATAAGCTTGCCTTTCTGTCCCATTGCTATTCGATTCACTTCAATTGCTGCTTTTACTATATTAACCTTCCCCTTAATAGTACGTCTTGCCGTCTCGCTACTTTGCTCTCGAATTGGTTGTACAATGACAACCTCATCTTTCTCCACTCTATTATTTCTCACCGTCGCTGCATACGATAATCTTTCCCCATTGTTTCTTCCATTCTCGATGTTCTCCGTATTTCCATTTTTGTTTACCGAATTACTATTTTTTACAATAATTTCTTTTAATTCATGCATAGTTTTTTGAATTTCCATAAGCTCCTCGTTTAAGTTCTTACTTATCTGCTCTTTCATTCTCGTCATCTCTTCATGAACTATCTCTCTTACTACCGATTTTATTTGTACTTTTAGCTAACCATTTTCCCCTATTTCCCTTATGCCGTCCAAAATTATGTCCAATTATCGATCGATATTACTCTCTTCAGAGAGAGGAGAGAGAGAGAGAGAGAGGGAAAGAGAGAGAGAGAGAAAGAGAGAGAGAGGGAGAGAGAAGCGTTTATTTATTCGCCCTGGGACAAGTCCCCTCAGGCGGCATATGGATAATCAAGAACGAAAACACAAAAATTAATAAATACGAAAAAAAAAATTAATCAATCAATACAAAATAAAAATAAAACACAATAACATTGATGTATAATAATATAACAAGAGAGGGAGAGAGGGAGAGAGGCAGAGAGGGAGGGAGGGAGGGAAGGAGGAAGGGAGAATAGAATAGAATAGAATAGTAATTTATTATGTCCATGACAATGTTGGACAAATACAAGAGAGTTACAGAGTATACTTAAGGCTACTTATAGACTAACTAACAGAGAAAAGAAAAAAACTAAAGGAGAGAACAAAGACAAAGAAGAAGGTGCTTAACGTAAGACAGGAGAGAGATTAGAGAACGACCGAACAGGACCAAAACGAGAAAACGCAGAGTAAGTCAAGGTAGGTGAAAGACCTAGCCTATAGTGCAGCAAGTCGATCACGATCCAGCTTCGTCTCAAGAAGGTGCAAGCGCAAGGCAGCTTTAAAGCTCGGATAAGCGGAGATCACTTTCAAGCTGGAAGGAAACGTGTGTCAAAAATACAATCCGGCCACCGAAAAGGATTTCTTGTAGGTCTCCGTCACAAAACGAGGAATGAGATAATCCCCCCTCATCAACCTATCGGAGCCTGAAGCGGCAGGGTCATGTTTGAGGAAAAGATCGCTGAGGTAGGAGGGGGTTCCAGAAAGGAAGACGGTAAAGAGCCGACGCCCGATGAAATATTGCCTGCGGTCCCTAACCGCCAACCATCCCAACTCTTGACGATGGCGGGTGATCCTTTCGTCCCTGGCAACACCGCAGACGAAGCGCACACAGGTGTTGAGTAGGCGTTGCAGCCTGATGTTCAACACGGCCGAGAGGTCGTAAACTATGCACACATAGTCGAAGATGGGAAAGACCAATGACGTGACGAGCAGCATGCGCAAAGGGGCGGAGAGCATACGGCGAGAGATGGAGAGCTGCCTGAGAATGCAATGGACGCGACTAGAGATAGCATCTACCTGATTTACCCACACAAGCTTGTTGTCCAGGAGAAGTCCTAGGTTACGGACGACTGTAGACAACGGCAAAGAGGCCCCATCTAACAGTCTTCTCGGGAGGTCCAAGGAGATCAAACGATTGACAAAGGGAGCACTACCAAGGATCATGGCGTGGGTCTTCGAGGCATTGAGATGAAGAGGTGATGGCCCAGGCAAAAACCGCAGCAATGTCCAGGTTCAGTTTTTCCACCGCCAAATCTAACTCGTCCCAGGGACATTGAATATAGACCTGAAGGCCATTCGCGTAGATCAGGTGCTCAGTGTGCTTAAGAGCTCCGGAGAGGTCATTCACAAAGAGAGAAAAGAGAAGAGGGCCTAGAACAGAGCCCTGAAGCACACCTAGATCTAGCCCTAACCACGAGGATAACTCCCCAGAGGGGGCAACCGCAGCCTGAGATCTACCGATTAGGTAGCTAGAGATCCACATTAAAACATGATGGGAGAGCCCAATGGAGAGCAGCTTAGCAAGTAATCTCGCATGCGGAATGGAATCAAACGCTTTGGTGAAGTCGAACAGTACCAATACGGTAACTTTACGCTGATCAACACCTCGACGAATGTCTTCTGTGAGCTTGAGCAAAGCTGTTTAAGTGTTATGGCCAGCTGGAAAACCGGATTAACGCGGATCGAGGAGGGTATGATCCTCCAGATAGGCGGTAAGCTGTGCTAGAACAATGCGTTCCAGCACTTTGGAGACGAAACACAGGTTGGCAATTGGTCGAAACTGCTGCGGCGAAGATGGAGGTTTGACTTTGGGTAACGGAACAACCCGCGCTTTCTTCCACTCAGCTGGAAATATTGCTGAACTAAGGGACTGGTTAAGAAGCGCCAGCAGGAAGGGCAAAATAATTGGCAGAGCGTCTTTGATATTACGTGACGCGAGATCATCAATGCCTCGCGATTGCGACGAGAATTTAGAAATAGCACTAGCAAGTGTAGTGGGAGAAATGTCCTGGAAGTAAAACAAGTCGTCGTTATATGCCGGTGAAGGAAGACCAGAGAAGAAGGCTCTAACAGCTTGGTCAGACTCTGGTTGCTGGGAAATAGCCGCGAAATGAGCATTCAGCTTATCAGGAGCAAGACCACCACAATCATTGGGGCGAGAGGGCGCAAGTCCGAGAATTCACAGTTGATTCCAAAAGGCACGTGAATCATGACAATTAGCCAGGCGGTTCGCAAAAAAGGCAGAGTGGGCATCAGATATGCGCTTATGAAGATTATCCCTATCCTCACGATAGCGCAAAAGAGCAGAGAAGCAACGGGATCGCTTGTGAGATCTGTAGAGGGCATCCCTACGATGAACCGGAGAGCGAAGGTCAGGCGAAATCCACGGGTCCAGTCCCCGTTTCACAGTAAAAGTTCTGTAGGGAGCAGTCGCATCCAAAGCACAGTCGAGATTAGATTGCAGACTGCGAAGCAATTCGTCTGGAGTTGGAGTGGCGAACTGATGGAAAGTATGCCAATTACCACTTTCAAGGTGTCGTAAAAAGGTGTCAAGCGAGAAACCTTTGTAGGAGCGAGCAGTAATCCTCTTTCCGGTATCCATTGGAGAGTCCAAATTGATGCAAGCATAGATTAAGTCATGCCCCGCAATGAAGAGTACATCAGTCTGCCCGAAGCTGATAACAGCATCCCTGTCGCTAGTTAGACACAGATCCAGTAGAGTGTCCGAGTTGTGTGTGTGATAAGTGGCCGCAAAGGGAAGCAAAAACAAGCCGTGCGAGACACAGAACGAGCAAACGTTACTTGTATCATACGTGTTCCCAAGCTGGTTGGCATTGAAGTCACCAAGGACCAAGGAAAGACTGAAATTGCTACTGAAGCGGTTAAAATCAATCTCGAAGGATGCCAAAAGTTGGCCGTCTTTGGTCGACGGTACTGACAAACTACAACTGACAAAAGAAACACTGGGGCTCGTGGAGGCTTGATCTCAGCAATTAGATATTCTGGACTCGCAGAGTACTGCGAGGGTGAGGTACCGAGGATGTTAACTCGAAAGGTATCACGCACATAGATAGCAACACCACCTCCGATTTTTCCAGCACGATCACTGCGAAAAAGCGAGAGGCCCGGGAGAGCAACAGATGAGTCAGATATAGTCGAATGGAGCCACGTGTCAGTCACAGCAATGATCTGGTAAGAATATGCAGCGAAATAGAAGCGAACATAATGAATGTGCCCGCACAGCGAGTTGGCATTAAAGTGGCACGTGTCCAGGAAAGACAGTCGAGAGAGGTCAGGGTGCAAGTGAGACGAGAAGACTGCGGCGAAGTCTGAGAACTAGATGCTAAGGCAGAACGTCAGGGCGATTTGAAGGCGTTGAGATCATCGATTGTTCGGATACGCTGTATCCCGGCACCATCCTGCTTTCTCAGAAAGATGACACCATCCTTGTGCCACACATACTTCACACCAGCATCCCTCGCAAAAAATTTGACCTCAATGAGAAGCTTGTATAGATCCGGAGGGAGAGCCTCGTTAATGTAGATGTTAGTCAGAGGCCCAGGGGTGGGGGGGGGTACACTCAAATCAGCAGTCGAGAGTCGCCCACGAGTCTTCTTCGCTCCGATTATCCGAGAGCGTATGTCATTGGATCGCAGAGCTACGAGCAGAGGAATTGGACGATCCATACGGGCTCGTGCTCGGGGAATCAGAAAACGAGCAGAAACAATGTCATCGTCCGCTAAGTCAAGTCCAATAGCAGACACAACATCCTTGACTACGGCGGGAGCAGAGTTCTACGAGTGTTATTTTGAAATACGTAGAGTACAAAAATGCAAAAGACCAAGAATTCCTCTGGGTAAAATCCCAAAAGTGAAATTACCAACAATCGAAAACGCAGAAAGATTATAAATACAAAAAGCTGTCTTGTAGAAAAATCAGAATTGAGAACACAAACGTATGTAAATAAATTCATACCGAAATTGTTTGTAGAGAATGGGCTGGATTACGAAGGGCAAAATATTGAATTTCGAAAAGACCGAACATTCGAAAATTCGATTTTTCAAATGCCTGATTCTTGTCTTTTTCGAAAATTCACGAATCTAAATTCATCAACATCAACTGACCAAAGGCTTGGACGGTCAAAATCCCGAAACCTCTTAACAGTAAAACGGAATGGACAAAATACAGAAAAGTCTGCCAAGCCGTTAGAAACACATTTATTCTTTCCAATGTCTAATAGATAGCATTACGCTTGTGAAATGACTCGAATAAGTGAAACTTCTCTTGACGAACACCTTCCAATAACGGATTCTGTTGACAACGGACAGTCTAAAAACCTTCAGCAGCACAATTTACATGTTAATGTTGTTCCGAATAACGGACACTCCTCCATAACGATTATTATTTTCAGTTTCGAAGGTGTCTGCTATTGGAAAGTTTCACTGCAATACAAAGAGATAATCTTGATAAAACTAGCATCAAGTTGACGAATTTCACAAATACCGAATTTTCAGAAGATTCGATATCTCGTCCTTTCAGGATTCTGCATTTTGCGCATCGAAATTTTGACCCCGAACTTTCATTTCGACAGTCAATTTTTTTCGGTTTTTCGGCTGTTCAAAGTATTAGTCGCACTCAATTTTTAATTTCGAAACTTTCATTTTTCTGTACCTCCTCATTTTGTGCTTTGGTCATTCGGCATGCTTTTTTTTGCTGAAATAACGTTCGGACGATGAACTTTCGGGAAAAAAGTTATTCTACTGGGTGATTCATCAAAAATCCTAATTTCTGTACACTGATCATTCGTTATTTTAAGATTCGTATCTCGAAAATTTCGGCTTTTCGACCAGTCGACTGTTTGGTCTTTCGGGAATTTGACCCGAGTCAAAAGTATTTGAGATTAAGATTAGTTTGATTTTGTACTTGAAATTGTTAATGTACCGAATCAACGACGCCGAAAACAAATTTCACGGTTACATAAAGAGTGAGCCGACTGATTACCTAATGTACTCGTAAATTTTTTCATCACTGTCTACACTTAAATCGTATCATGGCGCCGTCCGGTTCAGAAAGTAGCGGTCAACCATCAAGTACTTGCATATATAAGATATTCCAGCCGAATCCAGCCTGGCCATGACCCTCACCATTTTGAATCTCATTTGCCGTTTTTCAATATCAAATGTCACGTCTTACAGCGTCACAAGGAAACGGATTGAACAACTTGTGAACTTGAAAAAACGAGTTCTTCATTCATCGAGCACGCCGATCATAAACGGGCTTCTCCGCGCGAAATTCGGTTAAAAAATTGTCCGCAGACAAAAAGCGGGATGAAAAAAAGGCGCCGAATAGAAAAATAAAAAATACCGTCAACTAAACCTGCGAGAAGCCGACATTTTTCGCTGTTATAATTTTTAAATCGGATTATTAGTTGAGGTAATAATATTATTATAGAGAATAGACTCTTCCCCAGTAATTGAACAGGCCTAATTAGCAAATGAACATCAAGATCCAGTGGATGAATAATACAAAATAGACATTTATTTGACAAGATTTTACATGTAAAATGATTGTTCATGTAAAAAAGTGACAAGATCAATTAGGAACTATAATTATTGATTTAGTGAACAGGGAAGACCAGTTTTCTATAATTATATACGAACAGTCTGGAATTTTATACTACGCATAGTTCTTAATTCGAAAAGTATGAAGGATCATTTTAACGAAGAATTATGAATTTGTTTATGTCTACGAATCCATGAGACCACACAGATTTTTGAGAAACTAAGTACAATAAGACAGGGATGAATGAATTAATGAATAAATAAATGAATATACGAATGAATTTTTATAATTGATACAGCAAAATTATGCCAAATAAATATTGGCACCCATACTTTATGCCTTCGCACTTTGTACCTACTTTGTGATAAAAAATGATAAAATATTTGCTAGATATCTCGAATACTTAGAACCAAAAACAGTTAAATTTTAATAGATATTTATAACATCAGATTCACGTATATTCAAATAACAAGATCTCTCAATCAAATTTAGCCTCGTTCAATAACTTAAATTCGGGAATCCTCGAATGAACGCCACCGTTTCACGTCATTCATTCATTGGAAATATGGTAATTGCCAGAATCAGTATGCGAACACTGTCACTTTGGGCGTATTCCGAGGTTATGTATCCCAAAAATTGTACAAAACGAAGGCAGCAGCACATTACAATACACACTAAGCAGCATACCGGGTGTGCCATTTTAATCTTACACCTCATTTACCTCGGAAAGTACGACTCCGATCGAGTATTGAATATAATGAAACTTTTCGGATTCGAAGGGGGACGTGCAAGCAAAAAAAAAAATTTATTGTGGTTCCAAATAAAAAATAGCGGCGTTAAGATGGTCAACATGATTTATTTATTTAGTATATATACTAAACATCAAAGGGGGAAGCAGCCATGCTTACTATTCTTAGTCTGTGTCATGTCACACGGCGAAACATATATTCCGCTATAACAAATTGCGAAAAGAAAGACGATACGAATATTCTATTTTCATTGCACCGTTCATTTACTGGCGCACTCACCTAGGTAAATAATTTTGCGAAAAAGAAGGTACGAGAACATGAACGTGGAACAAAACATTCGATGATGGTCCAAATGATCGCTATCGCGAATCTTTATGGAGATATTATTCAATAAATTACTCGGAATGTTGTCGATTGGTTTCTGAATCTTTCGTTTGACAAATCTTTCACCAAACGCTTTTTCGTATTACATTGGGAAGTTGGGAAACGCATACATTTCTCCTCCATCAAAATACCCTACTCTAATTCTTTCACGCTTGATGCAATAACGAAGAACGTTATAAAATGATGCGATGGATCTAAGTCATCGGAAACTTCAGCGGGTTGCCACGAGGAACGTGATTGTGGTGAATCAGAGATTCCGAGTGAATCATACACGGAAAAAACCTATCGAATTTACGTACGCAGCAGTAATTATAAAGATGGAATTTTATTGGGGTTTATATTACAAAATTTGTGGTGAGAATTACGTACTAATATGTTGAAGTTTCATTCGCGGTTGCACCTTGAACTTGTTAATTTATTCATTACATTCAAATAATGATTCACCACTTTTGACGGAAGACACTCGTTTCAGACACGTTTGTTTGATTGAAATAACATACTTTGACGCAGGGAATAAATATTTATTCCTGACAACTAGGAGTATTTATAACATTCAAATGAATTAGTCGCAAATATGTGTTTCAAACAAATATCAATTTGTGATGGATATATGAACGCACAAAATGGATAAATCGAACATTCTAGTTGGAAACTCATGCACTGAATTTTGGAAACAAATTACAAAAATGGATAGCATTTTTTTAACTGGAAGTCAACCTTTGTTGATTGAACTATTTCATTTTACTGCTTTCATATAGTTGTAATTCTGATAATATATCAACATACGTGCATTTTTTTACAAAAACTGTCAACATCTTCATGCACTGGCTTCTTATCATTGAGATAATTACGACTCGCGAAATAAACGAGAAAAAATCGTGATCAGGCAGGTATTTTTCAATGAACTAAAATTGTGTTTTTACCAGTTTTTGATCAATAATAAGTAGTTCACGTGTCAACAAGCAGGTAAGACAAATATCAAACAAATTCAAATTACCGCAACAATTATGCTGAAGTTCTCAATTTTATTTTTGATCAGAACTACTCAACGTTACATTTAAGCGATTTGAATACAATATTATGTTCATTAAAAAAAATTCATTCGCCGTGAATGAGATATTTAATTGATATTACGATTTCCTGCTAATAAACAATTATTTACCGTCGATAGTAGGATTCAAATAAATCAATAATGTTGCGATAGTCTATTAGGTTCATATATTAATACGATTTTTCTTGTATGAAATAAAATTTATTTGAGTGATAATAACTCTTACTTCAAGCAAGCTAGTTTTAACGAAAAAGCTCATTTCTTTTTTGCATAAGGCACCATTGCACAGTATTGTTTTGCGTGGTATTTTTGTCGATGATGGAATAATCGAATTTATGAGTTAGCTTCTATTTTAAGGTTGGGGATCAAAATTCGGAAAGATTAAAAAGTCGAGTGGTCGGAAAACTGAAATTTCCGGGATACAATTTTTAAAACAGTGAGTGATCAGTGTACCGAAAAAAGTTATGTGCCGAAAATTAGAGTTTAGAAGGAGCAAAATTTCGATCGGTAAAATGCAGAAGGACCAGAATCTTCAAAGGACGAAATACCGAAATGTGAAATTCGTCAACTCGAAGCTAGATTTATAAAGATTATCTCATTGTATTAGACAATCGTCTGTGTCATCAACGAAAAAAAAAAAAAAGAAAAGCGCAAAGGAACGGGAAACATGTTTCTAATAACATTTAAACGACGAAACTTTTTTTCCCGTA
This sequence comes from Neodiprion lecontei, assembly GCF_021901455.1. NCBI lineage: Eukaryota > Metazoa > Arthropoda > Insecta > Hymenoptera > Diprionidae > Neodiprion > Neodiprion lecontei. The sequence goes on from NC_060260.1 coordinate 12,317,297, forward strand.
CGTTCGATTTATTCAGGATATAAATCGAGTTCCATATTCACGTACGCGCCTTATTATTAATGCACCTCACATGCGTTACGCGATCTATTAGCTGCAATTTATAACGTTGGAAAGAATAAATGTGTTTCTGACGTATTGGCAGACTTTCCGCATTCTGACCATTCCATCTTAGAGGGTTTCGGTATTTCAATCTTTGGTCAGTCGTTATTGATTAATTCGGATTCGTGAATTTTGCGAAAAAGACGCAAATCTGACATTTGAAAAGTCAATTTTTTGACTCTTAGGTATTTTTGGTTATTTTTCCTTTATGGTTAGGCACCAATCGCGAAAAGCAATGTATATTTCAATCGAAGAGTAGAGAAGAATGTCAGGCGGTTTAGAATTAGTTTTTTGGCCTAATTCAAATTTATTATTCATCAACATGAAATGCCAGAAATACTTTTAATGGAGTTTGGAGTTTCTATATAATCCCCGGTTATTTAATCAAAGTAACGCAGATGTAATTACAGAATTATGGGATATTCAATATTCAAATAATTTAAATATTTATGCATAATTTGTGAAACAAAAGACGATATAATTAAATCCTCCATTTACTTTTACATTGAATGTGATTTTATATTTATGTATTTATCTGCCAGCTAATTATGAAATCTCAATCCTAATTCTTTTTGGTCTATTGATTCTCTATTAATCTTCCAATCTAATCTATTTTCGAAATATCGCTGTGCGTACATAAGAGAACTGACGTCGTTATTTTCGTAAAACTCTTTGATCTTGATTTCTGCTTCCGCAGCAACGGCTCTACCTACGATGTCACAATGATGTCAATGATTTACGAAAAAAAATTCTGAGACTTTCAGAATCAAGTAACGCAAAGTGTTCATCATTTTTGCTGTCATATTGCCACTCCATTTTGTTTCTAAAATCGTTAATACCTGCATTTTCTTTTGTCGAGTCTTGCCTTGGTTTTCACAAATAGCACTCAAGAATCGATTTGTTTTAGGGATTTGAATTTCTTGCAAATCGAAATCGGCATACGACGTAAATTTATTTCATGCACTTTTGAACGCTGTGATTTTTCGTTGAAACGGCTGCAACAACGATCCTTGAATTTGACTGATAACGACATTTTTGAAAACGATGGAAATCACTGAACGACTCACACTGAGCTGATGGCTAAATATTAGGTGAGGAGAATCGAAAAACACGGAAATATCCGTAGAAACGTATTCGAGCCGTATTATAATTAATCGTATCGTGAATAGTATTCGACGCTTCGCTCTGAAATATTGACGAGATATTTTGCGGACTGTTATGAGTATTTTAACCCTGGAAAAAACAAGTTTAGAGAGGTCCATTTTTTTGTAAATACTATTTATTTTAAAGAATCGCAGATTCAATGCATAAATAAACGAAGCAATTTTTTCATTTATTGCTGTCTGCAAGGTTTGAGCAATTCTGGACTTTTTACGCAAATTTCGTTTTTTTCATGCGAAATTATTTACGAAGCATTTAAACAAAGTTTGATTCTTCCGACTTTAAAATTTCAAAAATTCATAAATCTGAAATTTTGCATACCATATCGAAATAAAAGAACACGTGTTAATCATTTTGTATTATAACGCAGTACGATGATTCGTGCAATAATTCATGGAATGCCCCAAGTCTTTGGGCTGATTTATTCTCTACAGTAACGAGACGCGACGGTTGCGTGGCCGGGGAATTCCACATTTGACTTAATGTCTTTTGTGCCGATAACATCTCGATACGTCGACCAATCCTGGCACTGGCTCACAGCCTATTCCACGATGAAACTTGGTAACAACATATCGCCCATGGCCATTGTTAACCCTGCGCCGGCCAACCGTAACGACTTCGTTACGTCTGACCTTCGGGTTTCTCAATCCCTCGGGAGTTTTTCAAGATTTGTAAACTTCCAGCTGTTAAACAACTAAAAACGTTGCCATGCAAACTATCGGATCCGCAGGCGGAAATGTCAAACTAATGCCCTGAATTATTTTCCAATTTTTGACACTCCAAGTGGGTTAAAATGGCCAAGAACGATGTCGTGATACGTGGCCGGTGGTGTAGTCTCGGGGAAAAAAAAGAAAACAAACAAAATCATGACCAGCGCAGAGTTAAATACATTATAAATGATCCCGTAGAGATCAGTGCCCATGTAGCAAGGTTTCTTATGCCTGGCACAGGAGAAACGACTTGTGTTGGAAATGGATGCACCTACAAGATGCTGCCGTTAACTCAAGCATACATGTAATCGGTGGGAACACGGATGTGAGCAAACGAATGGCCTGTAAGTGAGTGTCAGGCGTTCCACCTCTAGCTTTGTACCGCAAATTTGGCTGATCGTAAGCACGGGTCGTCGGATGAGTCCGCGCATTTCGACTGTACTCGTAGATTTATCCTGCTTCTTCTGTACCCAAGTTTTTATGCTTGGGATTCACATGACTTTACGACATCCATCAGGACGCAGAACTTCAGACTCCACACTGAGCCTGCCGCTTGAACCTCTGACAGAACTTGGAACACCACTGTGCGTGACGCGTGTGTCTTCAGCTTAACAACGGAACAAACCAATTATCTGTCTTACAAAGCACCGTCACCAAACCATTTCCTGGAAAACTTCGGGTTCCTCAATTAGACTGCATTTCCACCGTGAATGAAGACAATATCCGGTGAAATGAAAACTTGAAAACGCAACAGGTCCCGCATAAAACTTTCTGGTTGTGTGAACCACTGTCTGCTGTTCCACTATCGCTTAATGAATCATTTATTTCAACGGAGGATAGTTTCAGACCCGAGGGAATAGTTCACTCGTTTGCGTACAACTACACTAGCGCTTACACGTCGCGAAATTATTGCGCAAATATTATATGTTCAATTGACTAAAACCCGGTTGTCGTTAATAATATCGTGCGAAATTTTCCTTCTACGAGCAAACCGCCGGGTATATAAATATACTTATCGGCGAAGAAACATCAGTTTGTAACTCGTGATTGGTCTGGTCACATCGCTTACCGGTGAATGTTAATTGATAATTCCAATTCAAAACTAGAGCCATGCAGTTCCTCTTGGGTCTTTGTTTACTAACGACCGTTTTAGTCATGCAGGGTTGCATCGACCAATGCGAGATTTTGAATGCTACACAGAACGCTAGTTCATTCACTCCGATCGGTAAGTACCCAGAACCCTTTGATAAATACATACAAAACACTGTTCATCGCAGACAAGTCAATTTAGCAAAACATATCGTAAAGAAGACGATTTATTGATATGGTACGTAAATGTGTGGCACGGTTTGGCAAATACTAGGCTCTCTGCGACATGCAGCCAATAGAAACGTTTGTTAATAGTCTTCTTGACTTGAAACTAGAGTCATAATTTCTTTTATTTTTCTACAGTGATGTTACCCTCTCCCCTGACTCTTTCCCTCATGCAGTATTAATGTCAAACACACCATTAGCTTCCAACCGGACATATTATACTTATCAATAACATGTCTTTTGTTTTCTAATCTGTAAAAAATAATACAGCATGTTCTGTCTTTGATCCCATTACTTTAAATGGCTATCTTTCACAATTTCTAGAGAGTCAAGAAGAAAAGAAGGCCGCTAGATTAAAATATAAGAAAATGATGGAGTACGATCTTCTACAGCCACGCGATACGCTGATTAAACTGTCACCGCCGGCAAGGTTTATGCCATCGTCGATCTTTGTCAAACGGTGCTTTCCAATTGATCGTAAGTCTGGATCTCTCATTGTGCAAACCGCAAATATAACTAGAAAAATTCCAGTGAAGCGACTGGTCTCAAAGAAGTGGGTGTTCTATAATGTGAATGTTGTAGAACACATAGAATGCGGGTATGTATAAAAAATCGTCACGATAGATTGATTTGTTCTCAATTTGATTTCACTATAATCGAATCACAGATGTATCGAACGTTATAAATCACGCACTCATATCATTATTCATAAATTGGCATTCTTCCTTTCTATGTTTCAAGTTTTATCGCTAGTCATTATCGGAATGCTTCACGGGTGTGATACATATGATGATTCGTTTCTTTTTCAATAGATACGAAAAATAGATGTCTGAACTGCCAGAACTACATCTGCAAATCCATCGATGAAGATTAAAACGAGAGAAAGTGGTGTGAAAAAACGAAACTATACAGATTGCGAATGAAAATACGACAGCAACCGAAGTCCAGGGAAAATGATTTGGATGAGTCTTGTTAAGAATGAAAAAATACCTACAAAACAGCTTCTGGAATACTTCAGATCGAGATGTTGAAAAAGTTTGTTTAAATTACGATGACAATCTGTCAACCTAAATAAACTTTTTACACTTCGTAGTTTGTAGTGCTTGGTGTAGAAAGATTGATTTATTAGGAGAGCGGTTACTTTTTCGATATGTCGCTCAACTTGTACAAAAAAATTCTGCAAGAATCTGAAAAGTTGATAGATATTTTGACAAGAGACTCACGTTCAGACATTCCTAAGAATTTTTGTTTATCCAGCTGCAAAAATCGGACACTCAAGTTGTTGAATTATTTTTACCCAAAAAAATCCCCAGCGGTAAGAAAAAAAAGACAGGTTTCTTCTACCGAATTTTAGCGCCGACAACATGGGTTGGTCTCTCGAACGTTGGGGACTCTACGCTTTGTTTCAACGTACCGTAATTAAATGGTATCAAAAATTGGTAAAGAGCGATCGTTGGAAATTCTTCATCGATCATAATGACAAATATTCGGACGGGGATCTAAAAATTACAACACAAAAGTGTAGTTGAATTACAAATTTCGTGTTATAAAGTGAATTACTAAGCATTCTCAATAAATGTGCATTATAATTTTGTCATTTTGCTTAACTTAGTTGGAAATACGCAAAAGGGTATTTTGAATTTATTTCATTGTGCAGTAAATGTATCAGGTATATTTGGAAATTTCATTTACGGTACTTGGAATTTACTAAAAATTTTGCTGAATTCACTTGATAAATGGAATAATCTTATCGATCCGTTTTCAGTGACTGTACCCGTCACGTCCGTATGGACCGTACATTGTATTATCAATCAAATAAAGTCGTAGATTCTCATAAAGTAGTTTGGCGTAGTAGGTAGGCTGCCCGACTTATAATCCGAACATTGCGAGCGAAAGGGGTCCGAGCCCCGGTTAGGAAAAGGATAATGCGCTAGGTTTTAATCGATTCCGAAATGCGTTTTCAACGGTTGTAGTTACTGATAAGTTGTCAAAACGGTGTCTGCGCTCACGAGAAATCATTGAGATGAGTTATCTACGAGTTCCTCATCTATTTTTTTTCATTCCAGTTTTACTCTACATTTACGATGAAGCTACTCAACTCGTATGGTAAAAGTTAACAAACTGCAATCTACAATTTCTGTATTGAATTTCCAAATTATAAATCGAGTAACGATAAGTTTATCACGCTTATCGCACTAATGTTCAAACATGGTCACGTCTTCATTATTGTACCGCTAACCATAAAACTTTTGTCAGATGTAACCATAAATTCATAGTTCGGAACAACATAATGCAATAAGTTCTATTAACTATAAATTCGTATTGTCCCCTGAGCACACTATTTTTTATGGTAAAGACAACCATAATTTTCTCTGAGTATAGTTTGTAATTCGGGATCTCAGATAAGACAGAGAGAAACAAGTTCAGTCATCATAATATCAAGTCAATGTATGTAAAGATTAATTCTGGAACTTCGTAATGACCTTATATCTCAGATAGAGCAGATGTATGAACGAGCTCCACGTTATTGCATGTAATACATCCATGTATGTTTGTTCGTTTAATCAATTAAGTAATATTGTCTAATGAGTTGTTTATTTCTTTCTTCTGGAATTTCATCTCTTCTAGCATAATCGTTTAGTTTTAGTTTAGTTGAAGTGATTTATTTATTTTACCGAAAGTTGATCATGTACTGTGTAATAATTATTTGAATATAAATCATTATTATTAAATTCTAATTAACATCATCAATTTCAAATTCTCTGCTCGCTCCGCTCGCAAACCCCGCCTTCCCTTCGCAGCCCGCGCAACTTCAGAAATACTCAAATAGTGAAGGAATTGAGGAGAATAACGTCGAATCGGTGGAAAACTTCACCTGTATAATAACCCCCCCTCCCTTAATTCAGACATATCCTGTTTTTGGCCGATTTTTTTTCGGTTTTACGCATGCGTTTCGAATCATATAAAAGATCTCACGAGGAGCCAAGCAAAATTTTTCTCACACCTGTCACTAATATAGATTAGATTGTGATGATTGTCAGATTTTTTTAATGTCTCTGGAAATTGAAAAACAATTATTACAGACTAGAATATGCCAAAATCCCATGATATTCCAATGAGCACAGGTTCACGCTTGGGATCATAATTTTTTTCCACACTCAGAAACCTTTTGTGCTAATAAATGGTAAAAGTGTATCAAAATTTAGTATGTTTTGTGAGATGGTACGAAAAATGGGGTGAAAAAATAGATTGTCCGTATCTTTATATCGAGTTGTAGATGTACGTATTTGTAGATGTACGTATGTTGTAGAATCTACGTATTTACATCTACAACTCGACATAGAAATTTTTGGCGGAACTCGGTATCAGTACATTCAATTAGTTGTGAATTTAGTTAGAAATCTTGTGGATTATAGCCTGCTACGATTTTTTTTCGCTGGTCTACTTAAATAAAGGCCTTCAAGCTCGTTTTTACCATTTGGCTCCAATATTAAACTTTGACCCTCTTGGGCCACGGGTAAACGTTATCCGATTGGGCTTAAACTTTGCACACATTTTTTTTTTGGCAAATGGGAGATATTCAAGGGGTGAGAGGTTTGAAATTCCGACTTACCCAAAATAAGGACCACCCTAATAAATATAGATTCAATTCGGATGTTTTAAACGAAACCAGCAATCAATACAACCACATATATACAATGTCTCCTAATCGTAGATTTCACCTCCGAAATAATTCATTGTGCGAAATATATTTGATATGATAAATATCCTATACATATTGTAAATTCAACATTTGCGAGGGGTTTTTTTCTCCGAGGTTCATACCTCAAGGATTTTCCTCCCTGAGCCATAATAATACGTAGAACTGATGTCTCAAAATGTGTGTTTATTTCATTTATTCCTATCCCGTAGATCCTTGTTTTCTAGAGTTGGAAATCGTGACCAAATTAAAAAATACGCTGCCTCGTTTTTATTAAACAGGACACGCCCCACGAAACATGAATGAAGTAAATATTTTGGAAATTCACAACACCTTGATTCTGATATTTGAATAATCCTTGGTCAATAACGACTTGGTATTGGAAAAAAGAAATCTAAATTTAGTCTCATTTGATTTAAGCATTTTATTCATCGAATAAGAAATACAAGGAGAGTGCTTCAACAGACTTATTAATGAAGCGGCATTTTTTTTAGCGTGATTGAATCGTCCCAACTAGCCTGAAGTTTATATCACCGCACGCGTCCTAACTTATGTCTGGAGTCGAGTGAAGCATCCATCTTCCAAGTCTGGTTCATTAGAATTCGCATTTGACGCTCGTTTTGCAATTACGTAATGCTGTTTTATCTGATTCACAATGAATTCCCACTGGCACCCGAGTTCTTCACGGAAGAACATATAACCAGTATTCTCGATGACTCAAAAGTGTGCGTTCACTTCTGTAATTTATACCATCCGAATTTTTTTACTACCCGAGCTAGAGGGGGTCCAGAATATCTTTGAAAGTCGAGGTTATACTGTACTTGAATCTGGGTGTTTCGTGTGTCTCCACACGACACACACACACCTGTACAGTATAGAGATATCATGAGTTGATCCACGAATCATTCAAAGAGGAAATAAGCAAGTCTGATTGAGAAGTTTTGTTGAGCAGAGTCGTAATCCACTGCTGCATATCTAGCCTCTATCAATTTACGTAATTTCGGATAATCATATGAATTGTGAGTAATCTAATTTCTTATTGTGTCGATTTTCTAGCTCCGAGCGACACGAATAAAGGCTATTGCACACAGCATCTGACCTGGCATTTAACGAAATTGAGCCATGGTATCACATTGTATCCATCTGGGCCAAGAAATTACTGACCAAATGACATCTTTGAGACGTCGATAAGCCGTCCAGGGAATTGAGTATGTTTTCAGAATGTCTGTTCCTTTGACAGTTGAATGATGTTGGAAAGTGATACATGCGACATCTTTTCAACATCTTCTCGGCATATCTCATCATTAAGCGTCTCTCAGAGAGAACTGAAAGACGTCTTTCCGGATTGTAGGACGTCTCTCAGATATCAGTTGATTGCCCAACATCTCAAACGTCAAATCTTTCCCCAACTTCATTTATAGCCTGCAACTTTATCCTAGTCACCATCAACATTTCGTATACCTTACAATGATCTAAAGCTCTCCTTTCTGTTTTCCGACAAGCATTCGGCTTCGTGCCTATTCTGCTATACTCTTAACATCTACAAGCCACGTCTTTCGTATTCCGTCAAATTTATTACATCTGAGACACAATTCTAAGTCCTAACACGAAGAACAACGAAGCGCTTTCTTAAAGTCTTCTTCGATCAAATCCACTCCTCCTCACTCTTCGTGCTTCGCATGTGTATTTGTTCATCACCAAGCCGATGAATTATCTCTGCAATGAATCATCTTTCACCGTATATTGAAGGCATAATTTTTCATACCAGATATTGGATGGGACTTGTTGGATCAAGACTGTAGATGTCCTTGGTGGATCTTTATGAGGACTATATTTTCCAGGCGAAGACAAACTTAAGTAAAAGTATCCAGCAGCAGTAAGGATGACTGGACTTATGCAACGTAAAACACCGATCGATCTTGTGCCAAAAGAAACTTTTTATCTACCCATGATTTTCGTTAAAAGGTGCTACAGTTACTTTAAACGACTTTTCAGCGTAATGGGAGATGAGTCGTAGAAGGGGGTTTATGAAAATAAATATTGAGGAACATGCCGAACACAGGTTTACCGATTACGACTGCGACGGCTTACCGGTTCTATTTCTGAGAAATCCAGAAGAAATATAACGATTTGATAAATAAATTTCAGTTCTATCTTTATCTTGCAATTGAGAAACCTGTTCCTGCTGAAATTATAGATTACCAAAAGTATTCGAAAGGTTACGGGTGGTGTACCGTCTGGATCAGTATTTAGGAGAGGAGATGAAATTCTTTTATAAATTTCCGGCAGTGTGCTAAACCAATGACAGCGAACACGAATAGAGTAACATCTTTACTGTTAAACGAGTCTTACTTTCTTTCAAATTACCTTCGCGACAGCTTTTCTGAATTTTCATACACGGAGACACCTGTTTTTATCGACGGGTGGGTGTTGTTGGAATAATCTGGACTGTTCAAAAACTGATCAAAATTTTGTCTAATAGGATCATTCCATCTAATTTATCTGACATAAATCAATATCACAATAATTTATCTGACAATTCTAATTACGGCAACCTCTCATTTGTTTTAAAAACTCTACTTTGCGGATTTTCTATTGCTTCGTACGTCGTGTAAGGTAGGATTGGGATCTTGCAGTATGTTATATTTTTTGACAAAGTTTCAGCAAATATAATTTGTAGAATGAGATTGAATTTATCAAAGCAAAGACATCTCTGAATCGGAATAATCAAAGGAAGGCGATATAATACATAAGATTTCCAATTTTGGTGTGATTCGTACGTCAATATAATGTTATCACATACCATGAATCAACCGAATTGCAAATAAACACACAATGAACAAAAAGAAAACGAGTTATAAAGAAAAAGACAATGTAACTACAGCTTAGAACCTTGGTCAGCACAACGTATGTTATTATACGGCACGAGTATGTTTGAGTTAGAAAACAGTGTTTTATAGTTTTATATGAAGTTCTAGTGCAATGACCGATGAACATTTTCAATGCATTTAATGCCATTCTCAATTTTGAATTTTCAGTCAAGGTTCGTGATCAGCAACCTCAAAAGGCCTTGTATGCGAAATGTCAGGTGAATCGCATGTAAGGAAAAACGTATGCATGAAAGAGTTGAGTCAACATCTCCTGAATAGTTCGCAGCACAGCAAAAATACATAGGTTTCCCTTCTCGTAGAGACTGTACAATGTACATAAATACTCCCTCTAAACAATCGAGAGAGTTGAACACAGCAGTATTTATATAAACTTAGCCTGGACTTTCATGGGCTTCTGATAGTCAATTTATCAACTAACTTGACGAGTTTTTTTCAGATTTTTTTATACATAGAGATGGTAATTAAATCTCACGAGTCATTTTTTTTCACAATTCAAGGCCTAGGGGTCAGTGAATAATTCTTGTACGAAACAGTCGCACATCGTCTACATCATCAGATTAATAGTTTCGTAAGCTGACGTTTTTCTCAGAATACAATCAAGAATAGAACGGGTTATAGACGTAAATTCAGCATGGAACGGCTTCGGAGTAGTGATAACTCTGATAATTTCGTTGGTTTACTTAATATACTGCGTCTTGTAAACTTCTGGTTTTATTCTACCAAAAACAAAAAAAAAAAATCAGGAGCAGTTAAATCGGGCGAGCGTGATGGCGAGGCAACAGCACACCCTCTACTTCTCTCGATACCTTTCTGTAGAATACGTTGCAATGCAATGGTTTCGGCGATGATTTTCCATTCGCTTGTCAAAATGATTAACCCTTTAATAATGACCTACCATTTACAAACCTTACGTTTGTTATTTAAAGTCAGTATTTCCATTCAATACGTACGAAAAAAACAGCATTTTACCGGTCAAAAACTTACGAACAACGCTACGAAAACGTTGATTGTTTTGCTCCCTCGTGTTGTAACCACATTCTCATTCGTACGGCAAGAGGTACGTTTTCCAACAAGCGGGGTAATTCTTGTTGTAAGAGATCCAAACACCGAGCACCTGTGAGATTCCCTTTAAAAAAATATGGCCCTACTATAAAATCTCCAATAATGCCACACCAAACGTTAATCCCGTACTGCACTTGGAAAGCTGATTCTCTCATCCAGTGAGGGTTAACGTCCGCCCAATAGTGCATATTGTGTCGATTTACTACTATACCCGTATTGGTAAAACGTGATTCGTCCGAAAACATGAAGTAAGATAAAAAGTTAATATCTTCCTGAATTTTTCCCCATATCCAGTGACAAAAGATTAATCTTTGCGTAGCATCGTTGTCATGTAATTCTTGCATCAGTTGCATGTGGTACAGATGAAGTTTATTTTCGTTCAATATTTTCATAACCGAAGTTGGACTCATCGGAACGATACTGGCACTGATTTCTCTGGTACTGATTTGAGGATTAGCGATTGCCGCAGCCGAAATAACTTCTTCGTTAACGCTGCACGTAACGGGGCATTACCTACGATTCTTTCGCATTGTTTGAAAACCTGATTCGCGGAAATTACTCTGAAACAAAGCTCAATTCGTAGATTAAACAAAGAATAACCACGGATGAGTTGAAGTGAAATGGTTGGTTTTACATCGATTATTATCGTATCTGAAGCATATTGTTTTCTGTTCTAAATTATTATAATAAAAACATCGAAATCGCAGAGTGAGTATTAGCGGACTTCTAAAGTAATATGTTTTTTTCTTCAGCAATAATAATGACTGTCAATTCGAGTGAAACCGACCTATCGGGACATCTAATTGCATAACGCTGCACGGCTGCCGTTGCATTTGAGCGACATTCGCTGTAAATGAGCAGCATGTCAACATACTCATCTACATTGACTCAGCCATTAAGAATATGAGTGAGAATGAGAACCAAAATTGATACAATATTATCATTCTCAAAATTTAACGACTGATATGTTGACGTTTCGGGGCGTACCTAGAGCGCGAATGATTCGGTTCGGGCTACGAGAGTAGGGTTATTCAGATGATGATAACATGTTGATTCCAACAATACCTCACTCGACTAGGCTACGTATCGACGGTTTAACGTAAGAGCTAGATATCCATAACAGTGTGATGAAACAAGAGGCGTGTCATCGGCAGTGATAAGCCCCTCCCTCATTCGGAGCCGGAGAAAACTCACCCTGTATAATGACGCTGATAGGAAAATACGATTTAAGTTTACAATTTTAATCCCATGTACACCTGTTGTTAATAATTTACGTATAGAATGAGTGAATGAATGAACGCAGGGATGAATGTATATTTTACATGCTGTTAGCTACTGGTATAAACGAGAGAATGAAAATAAGACAGAAAAATATTCGTAATTTTCATTACAGACAAATAAAAATAGTACTGCAAATTAACTTCAATAAATGCTAGGCAATACAACTCCTTCATCCCTTAGCCGACAAGCTGTCACTAATTGTTGGTAGATTATCAGGTCAGCCTTCGCTTCGAGAACTTCTCGCTCCCTACAACCGACGTGACGGTGGCCTCGTTATTCGAAGCAGCAATTAAACAGTATTCCGGTACAATCCCGTGCATCGAAAAACAAAGATCGGTACATCTTCGAGGAAACCGACTTATTAAAATTTCTCACCGAGAAGTTCGAAGCGGGAGCCTCTTATGGTTCGTTGAATTCAACGAGAGCAGCTGTATCACTTATGGCCAACAATAATTTCTCGTCAAGCTTATTATTGAATAGATTTTTTAGAGATGTTTGATGCATGATAAGAGTCGCTCAGTAAAGTACAGATATGATAGAAAATGCGACCCGACTGTAGTATTACACTGTGTGATTATCTGGAAAATAATAAAATAACGTTTCATTTATTCTATTCCCTGAATGTTTACGTTGTGTAATCGTTTCGGACGAGACCTTTATGTAATTTCGATCGAACTTCATTTCAGGTAAGTTCGTTTGATCGGTTAATTATACTAGTAGGTATATAGATTTTCTGACGCTCTTTATGTTTAAGCTTTGACAGGGAATGCCCCATAAGTGAAATGAAAACATAATCGTCGTCGTCGTCGATGCTATCATGTTACGGCCTTTGACAGTTTAAAATTAAAGATGGAATGGCCAGCCTGCGAGAAAAAGATGAAAAACTTGAGTAGTGTCGAATCGGCGGTGACCGAGTGCGAACTTTTAAGATATTCTCTCGGTAGAAAATACGAGGTAAAGAATATTCAATTCTGTTTGGAATGATCTGACCTGGGATCAAGGCGATAGTGTGTTGTTTCAATAGTGAATAGGAAAACAATTTCTCGATTTGATGGTAATTATGAATCTCGGCGAAGCTTTAGTTTGAAATATGATTTATTAATAGATAATCAAAGGTTACCGGTATGCAAAAAAATGTTTTTCAGTACTATTGGCATTGGTGAGTGGCAAGTATTAAATTGGGTAAAGAAGAGTAACGATACTGGGATTATAAAAAAAGTCAAAACATACAAATACGTAGAAAAATTTTAAAATAGATCAATTAAAAAAAACACGTACAGAAATATTTGACTGATTTACCAAAACCTGAATCGCATTATTGTAGAAATGATAGTTCAAAACTGTACTTGGAAAATATTTAATAATCAACTCAGGATGTTTATCGAAATTTGGTGAAGTACATGAAGGATCTAAAAGTTTCTGAAAATGAGGTGGCAAGTTATGAATTCTCACGCAAAAAAATGGAATCGATAAACATTGATATTTATTTACCCCGGAAAGATTTTTCCGACACATGTTTTTCTTTTGAAAATAAAAACATTTCTAAAGATGTGTATTCTCACCATTTAGCGGAAAAAAATCGAGTCCGAAAAGAAAAAGAAAATGATAACCTAAGTGTCATTGTTGGAACAATAAAGCTTTTACAGTAGATGTGCAAGCGGTTCAAATGATTCCACTTTTGCCAGCTGGTTCATTGTATTTTAAACAGAAGTTGAAATGCCATCAATTTACTGTATATAATATTGCCAATGGTGATACTGTTTGCTATATTTAGCACGAAGGTGAGGGCGGTTTGGATGGTAATGTTTTCGCATTATGCATAATTAATTTTTTGAAAAATGAAATCAGTCTTAGTGGCGATGGTTGTAACGCGCAAAACCGCAACATAACTTTAGCAAATGCTTTATACCAATTTGCAAATGAAAATAATATAACAATATATCAAAAGTATCTAATCAAAGGACACACGCAAATGGCGTGTGACTCCGTACATTCAACAATAGCAGCACGTAAAAAAATCGCGAGTCGCATGTGCCCGCTAATTTCGTGCAAATTATTCAAGAAGCAGGATTGAAAAATCCTTATAAAGTGAAGTATGTTGACCATACGTTTTTTTTATAATTATTCAGAAGTAAAAACTTGCAGATCTATCAAACCAGGTAACAAATATAGATTTCCAACTGTTTTACAGATCATTTGATGATAAATGGAAGGATCTACCTCAAAGATTAACTAATAAATACAACGACGTTCGAGTAAAACCTTTGTACCAAGGTTCGATACCTATCACATCTCAAAAATTTAAAGATCTTCAGTCGTTAAAATCATTAATCCACAAGGATTATCATTCATTTTATGACTATTTAATTCAGACTGTCGAATAATCGACATTCAAACAACAATTTTGAAGAAACATTTAAAAAATCTTGATTAAATTTTTTCATCAAAATATTTATTTAAATATATGAGAACGGTGATATAAGATATTGTTGCAATAATAAAATTTATGCAGATAATATTCATTATAAGAAGTAATATAATGATGAACAAATTTTTAAAAATCCGTTCATAATTAATCTCACTCTTTAAGCTACTAATATTTGAGCCCAAAAAAATGTTTGTTTTGGGTATTTGAAATAAAAATGATATATGTAACTAACTACTTTCAACGTTATTTATGCATCTAAGCCCTCGTAACTGGCATATTATTAAAAACTTAGCGGATCGTAAACTTGTATCTCATAAATTAACTGAAAAATTAGATTTTAAATATTTTTTAAAGTACAATTAGTATATATATTTATAAGAAAATAATAAGACTTTCAATCATGGAACTCTTTTTCATAGAGTACAAAAAGATAAAAAATTAGGACCAAATTAAAAATGTCAATTTCGATGGTAGGTTGAGTTCACATGGAATGCCCCATACATGGAGAGTTCTACGGCCAGAAGGCATTGTATCAATAGTACTGCAGGTCAAAGGATTAAAAAAATAATATCAGTTTTCACTTCGCTAATGTCGTCCGATTGAATACCAGGTCCGAAATGATTTCCGAATAAACCGAAACTATCATGTCAAGTATCTGTGACTCTCGGGACTTCGATCCGTACGCCGCCAGCTCACTCCGGAACGTCAACAACTCGATTCTGCGAGCCGTTTATTTGGGGTAACTGTATCGATTGATTATTTGAAAATGTCTCTGACCACAACTATGATCAAATTGATCGGGAATATCAAGAGAAAGGTCGAAGCAACCCAAAACTCACTCCGAAACGTAAGCATCTCACGTCTGAGAGCTGAAAATTCGAAGTAGGTATTTGAAATGAATATTCACATATATTTCTGACCGAAACTGTGTTCAATTAGATCGAAATTATCGAGAGAAAGGTCAGAGCGACTCGGAACTCACTCCGTAACACCAGCATCTCACACCGACACGGCAGCATCTCACGTCTGAGAGCCGAAAATTCGAAGTAGGTATTTGAAATAATAATTGAAATATGTTTCTGGCCTGAGCTGCGTTTGATTATACCGGAACTATCGAGAGAATGGTCGAAGCGACACGGAACTCACTCCGAAATAATTCACGTCTTAGGGTCAGAAATCCGCTGCCGCTATCTTGTCGCCGCCCGCCGCGCCTGGAGTACTCTCCAAGTACCGCACGCGCCCGCTAGGGGCGCGCGTCTCTCGCAACTCCAGCGACGCCGGCCAGGTATATATTCCATTGCACCAGCCCGGAAGTTGCAGAAGGTCATTCTGCAGGTTGGCACGCGGTTAATATCGGTATTGTGTACGGGGTTGGAGCGTATTTACAAAACTACGATACAGGTGGTGGTATGAGTATTGATTTCACGGAATATATGATGATCGTCAGTAACCGTCGAAGAGATTCCCGCCGTAAAATTTACCTAGCCACGTGATTACAATCGGTCCAGCGGATCGTAAGCGCGGGGCGGTTACCGACCTGTCGGTCCTTGAACAAAAGATTCCATAGTTACCGTAGGATTCTCATCGCGTGACTTACACAATGATATACGCGACTAAATTAATGCAAAGTAAATTAGGTTTCGTATATATGTTGTAGGGCTAAATTCTGTTACCCTCGGAGGATTTACCGTTGACACCTTGGCGCGATTCTCCACTTATTCAAAATATTAAACTGTAACAAAATAAATCATGTTGGGCGCCAGACGCGTTAGCGTCGATTTTCAAACAATAATACGAATAATTAAAAATAACACGAAACCGTGCGAAAAATAAATAGCGAACCCGTTGTATGGCTGGCTAGGCTCAGGTACTTCCATGTACGAACTGGTAGAGTGGTGGTATTCAAGGCAGCTAACAATAATTACAGAATTATAGAAAATAACAAAATAAAGAGTAATCTCAAGTCAGAAGGAAAATGAATAGGACAATCGATCATATATTGTCGAGAAGGTTACATGGTTGAGACAGGCGAATGAAATGGTATCGACAGCGGTAGTTAATAAAATAGCAATCGTTGTTCACAATAATTTCGGTAGAATAGAATTAAACGGTAGCTTTGAAACGAGAGATGGCAGTTAACAGAGAAAAAAAATGAACGTAGGTCGGGAGTTGCGGTATAATGCAAGAATTGACTTGAAACTACACGTCACTGGGCGACGTGATCTTACCCCAGGTGCAAATGACGCTACGAAAATTATTATTCTGTCAATTAGAAACGAGAGAACTTTACTGCAATCGGTAGAAAACAAGGTAACGATAGCTCGGTAGATAATACGACGAATTTACCATAGACTATAACCAGTACGAGAGATTGATATTCATTAACAATTTACTAAATCGGTAGCGTAAACGATCGACTAGATAACTTTTGGTAGAATTATTCATATACGATAGAATCAATAATTTATAATGATAACGGACCTAAAGAATTAAACAATGAATTCCTGAACATAACTTTTGAGAGAATACGAAATACATTTTTATGAGAGAGTGAGAATGTCGGAGAGTTCACAAAATAAAGAAATACACTAAATACACCGCAGTACAAAAGAATCAAGGATAATTCGCAGAACTTAACTTTACAAGATACAGAGAAAAGAATAACAGGCAAAAATAATGTGAAATTGCCAATAGCAATAGAAAAAAAGGTGCAGTAATATTCAGAGGCTGATTCTACGCTCGGTTGTACTCCAAGGAACTCGATATACGATACAATAGGCACTAAAATAAATGAAAATATAATAAGCAATAACAGAAATAAAATATAAGGCACACTACTATTACAAAAAAGTATGCAATGAAACGTAAAGCCAATAGGGCTCAAAATACGATAGAAAATACAGAAGCAGGCTAATAGAAATTCACAAATAATCAAAAAAGTCATAAATACAAAAGAAATGATTTTTCGGCAGTTACGAGGTCGCTCAGACACGAAAATAATTGATTACTGAAATCATGCAGTCGCATGGCGGCTTACTGCAACTCTAATTTGTGGACCATGATTCACACAAAACTGGCATCGCACGATGCAATCAAGGAACGATAAATACAATATTAATGACCGAAATCACGCAGTCACACGGCGGCTTACTGCAACTCTAAGCCGTGGACCATGATTGACACAAAGTCGATGAATACCATAAGAAAGAATAAAAATTATGAGCAACTTCGTAACGATACAATACAGAGGCAGAAGCCTTACTTTACCTTAGTCGGTGACTTCAGGCACACAACACTGAATTTATTTTTAATTATAACTTAGAATTCGCAAAACGGAACGGAAGAAAGGAAGGATGAAACGGATTTACAGGAGAAGTCTAACGATAGAACGAACGATAGTAGTAATAAAACGGTAGCGGGATGATCAACGATAGAAACGATAGAGAAACGGTAGCGGTAAAAGGCGAAATATTGATAGCTTCAATCGGGAGGATAAAGGAATTCGATGCTGTCACCCAGCAGGTCAAGCGTAGAATAGAAGGAGGTCGGAGTTCGGCCCGCCGATCTCGCGGTTGTAGTGAGGTGATTCTTCTGCCCTATGATTGGTTGGTTGACCCCCACCGCAAATAGGCCATCACTCTGCGGCGAATATTGGTTACGGCGTGGTCATGCGTTTTCGAAGATTACCGCTAGATGTGGCGTAATGTGCTCGTCGTGATTTCGTCATTGACTAATCTTATTTTTGTGTGTGAGGGTTAAAGAATAAGTGAGGTGAGATTGGTTACCCTACGGCGCAGTTACTAACCTGAATAATTAGATATCGAGAGATAATAAAAGAGAAAGATATGATTGTTGGGCGCCAGACACACATGCGTCAGAAAATAGATAATTAGAGAAAAAGATATAGATAAAGACAAAATCAGGTTCTACAACGGTTTTGTACAGTTTGCTCAGTATAGACAAGATAATGGTAGAGGGGAGGGGTTGAATCCAATAGATGAAATAAGAAACAGGTGAATCAGAAATAGTATCGAATATATTGGCTAAGAAGCGATAAATCTTAATAACAAGCAAGCAGCTGAAGAGATTGAGATACAATTACGATAGGTGAGATAGTTAATTTACAGCCAGAGAAAAGTTAAGCGAGAGATTTAACAAATAACAGAACGTTTTCAGAATAAACGAGAGATATGCGTAGGCTCGCGATACTATGATTCGAGGTAATAATTAACACGGTTTTATAGTGAATAGGCCGAACAGAAAAAGATATACGGTACTTGAATTAAGCATTGATTGAGCAAGCCATAAAATATGAGAAGCGATTATAAGAAACATGCGAAATACAAAAATTGTAGTAGTTATCACATTACCAGAATTATCAGAGATATAACAGAGGCAGGGAATTATTAGTTAACGAGGTAAATTCAAGGAAACAGGTCTAGTAGAGAATTATTATAAAATATAGAAACTTACAAATAATACGTAGTCTCTAGTTTGCGGTAAGTGTGAGAAGAAAGAGAGATAATATTCGGTACGGTAAAGGATAATTTCGGGATTAAGACAAATAATACTCAAGAGAATTAATGCGCAACATACGACAAACCAAAGAGACTACGGACAACTACGATCAACTACGATCAGCGGTATTAGCGAAGAAAATAATGAAAAAGATGTTATTCGATACGGCGCAATACTCCAAAGTCAAAAGAACGATCAGTGAGACTGCGCGGCGATGTAAGATCGCTCACGCGGTACACTCACTAAGATAAATTAATCAAAGATAATAGGTAAAGAAACAGTTATGAATTAATCAGAGAAAGTGTAACGAAATAGTAATGCTCAATAGCTAAGATAAGAATTGACAATTACCAGAACACGCTGCTACACAGCGATATCAGATATTTAGGTATTTTAGAAGAGAGAGATAGTAAAATAAAGCACAAGTCACTAACAATGCGTAAGTAAGAGTCAACCAGTCACGAAGTTACTTGCAATAAGAAACAGAAAGTGATAAGATAAGGAATAGTAGAGGATAAGGTACGAGCCCAGGTGGCTCACGCAGACCAACTGGAAGAGGGTGAGAGGGTGAGAGGGTGAGGGAGTGAAGGGGTGAGGGAGTGAAGGGGTGAGGGAGTGAAGGGGTGAGGGAGTGAAGGAGTGAGGGGGAGAGGGAGTGAGGGGGAGAGGGAGTGAGGGGGAGAGGGAGTGAGGGGGTGAGGGGGTGAGGGGGTGAGGGGGCGAGAGGGTGAGGGGGCGAGAGGGCGAGGGGGTGAGAGGGTGAGGGGGCGAGAGGGTGAGGGGGCGAGAGGGTGAGGGGGCGAGAGGGTGAGGGGGCGAGAGGGTGAGGGGGCGAGAGGGTGAGGGGGCGAGAGGGCGAGGGGGTGAGAGAGGGAAAGGGGAGGGAGCGAGTGAGGCGGGGAGGGACGGTAATACAGCGAGAACTGAATCTATGGATAGCGATAATAATTCTGAGTACTACGAAAGCACGTCTTGATTAATGGAAAACTGAACGTAGAGTGTCGAGACGAGCGATGATCTTAAGATTCGTCGTGCTGCTGTCACGTGATTCTTCCTCAAATTTGCGTTATTCTAATTGGGCCAGCAGGTCGCGTAGGTCTGGTCTACAGGTAGGCGGCGATAATCCCTCGCCGCTTGTTTTTCTTCTTCCTCGACGACAGTTATCGAGGTATCTGGACGTCGGAAGGTGGTCGGAGATGTTTACCCTCAGCTGTGCTGCATCGTTGGTGAGAGGCGAGGTCGTACCGCTCATGTGTTGCGATACTGAGGTGTGCGATAATATTGCGTCACCGATCCCTTGGACTTGCGACCGATCGTACTTCACTCCTTGCTTTACTGGTACTCCCCGTTGGGGCTATTTCGTTGGCGCTATTTCGTTGGCGCTGCATCCCGGCCCTCGCTCATCGGAGCCCTCATGCCGGAACGATCTGGTGGTGACGGCCCTCGACCCGGATCCCCATACTATATCCATCAGATCCACGTGGTTAGCATAGTCTAGCCTATTCTACGCCACAGCCCTTCGATAGGACGGTTCATTAAGAGAAAACCGTCCTCTATTTGATAGACAACGACTTAGTAGATGTCGTGGTCGGTTCAGCTCCAGGCTGATAAGTATCGTTGACGGGAGGCTTTGTTGTGTTTTTGACGCACAGCCCTGTACGCCGTCTGGCGATGCATCCGAGCGGTAGAAGCATTGATTCGTCGTTCGGCTCCTGGCCGATAAGTCTTGAATAGTTGGAGGTACTGTTTGTGCATCACGCACGGCCCTGTTCACAACTTAGATAGGCATCCATCGGGAGTGGTTTCAGCGGTATTCGTTCGTCTGTAGTCGGTGTTGATCGGTGTTGAGCTGGTACGTGACCCCTGTTAGGCAGTGTCCTGGTATCTTGAAACGGAAGTCTCGTAGATGGTTCTCGTAGAGCGTTACAAAATTAGAAAATAGAATAGAATTAGCTTAATAAAGAGAGTTTCACTTGAAGATAACCAGTCGTTAGTTTTGGAGTATTGGCCCCAGACGTGATTTCGTTATTTTTAGCGATATTCGTACGTAGGGGAGTGCAATAATTATATCATGTAACAGGGTACGAAATACCACGTCACAATACATATACAAGCTAATTAATTTTCCAGTCACCACAAAGAACAATAGTCAGCTATTCAAATAAAACTGGTAATTGGATAATTTCTATGGAATCAGAAGCCAGGCGATAGCAAAAAGCTGCAATTCAGCGATATTGGATGAGCAAAGCGAAATTAAATAAGGAAGCAATAGTCACTGGAAATCAAGTGAGTAAGCTTAACCAGCCGCGAAGTTATTTGCGGTATTAGATGAGAGATATGATAAAGCACGAGCCCGTGTAGCCCATGCAGCGCAAGCCACTAGAAAAGATAAGAGAGAAAATAGGTGAACGATATAGGTAGGACGCAAAGCAAATGACTTCGGGCTTCACAAAATAACAGAGAAAACCTCACTTACGTCAGTAGAAGATACAAGAGAGAACATTCGATTTATCTTTATGAATGTAATGCATAATCCGAGATCTGTCGAACTCACTCGTAACTTATTCGCAACGGCTGATCTAACCTCTACAACTCTGTATACTCGCAATGACACCAGTGCACAAAGTATTGTGCATACCGGTGGTAACACTTTGCTCACTGGTGAGTTTATTTTGCGCGCTGGTGAGTTTATTTTGCGCGCTGGTGAGTTTATTTTGCGCGCTGGTGAGTTTATTTTGCGCGCTGGTGAGTTTATTTTGCGCGCTGGTGAGTTTATTTTGCGCGCTGGTGAGTTTATTTTGCGCGCTGGTGAGTTTATTTTGCGCGCTGGTGAGTTTATTTTGCGCTCTGGTGAGTTTATTTTGCGCGCTGGTGAGTTTATTTTGCGCACTGTCTTCGCGCACAGTGCGTCAATCGGCCATTTTGGACGTCTGCAAACGGTGGGCAAACTAGGATTTTGCACGCATGAGTAAAGAAAAGGTAGAAAGACGCTGCCTGCTCCTCGCTGTGTTGGTATTTGTGGTGCTATCGGGAGGTTAGAAAACGGATGACGCCAGAGATTGTGGTTGATAGTGATATGGTATTGACAAACTGTTGATTATGAGAGAAATCGAGTCGCAAGAATGGGATGGTACAATAGAAATGTGAAAACGGAAAAATACGAAGCTAGTTGGTAGATGCGTATGCGCAAAGAGTTCGGCGAAGACGGGTTACAGATGAAGGAAATGCCGGCGCGGTCAACCTCTTGGCCCTCGGCTAGCGCGGCGAGGCATGGACACGCGAAAGTTAACTGTAAAGAGCAATAATTGTTAAAAGACAGAAATGGAGAAAAGGAAATATTTTAATGATTTTTTGCCGGCTAGCCAGTGGCGGGTGTCCGTCACAGTATTCCCCGCGCAGTCCATTTCTCCGGTGTCGTAGCTCGGTACTCGCCCTTACTGCACCACCGCTGCACCGTACCGAGATGTCCTGGTGGTGGCGATTACCACACGGGCCTCTTATCCCAAACTCACCAGTCTGAAATTGGCCCAGCCACGCTGCGATCCTTCGACGAGACATGTGCATCAGACAAACATGCTCCTACTTGATGGCTGACTGCGAAATAGGCGTTAGGGTTAGTTCAACTCCTGGCTGATAAGTGTCGTCGACGGTTCCAAGCGGCTATAGCGGTAATCTGGGTGGTTCGGTTCCTGGCCGACAAGTCTGGTCATTGGAGGTCTGTATTAGTACCTTGCGCCTGGTACCAAACATGACCCTATTCTCAATCCTTGCAGTCATCCACCTGGAGTTAGGTTGCGATAATCTGTCCTGTGGCTGCCGGTACGACGTAGCTGACCAGGACCGTGGTATGTACCAACGATATATGGTTCTCTCGAAGCGTTGTTCTCGTAGTGCCGTACGAAAGATAGAAAATGGGTATTAGCTTATTGTATAAATATCTTATCTAACATTGGCTAGTAGTTCTTTCTAGAGTATTGGTCTCAGACGTTCTTTCGCTGCTTAATGCGTCATTCTGAAGAGGGAAGAGTGCATTATGATAGCTCTTGTGACAGGATATGAAATACCACGTGACAACACATTTAACCCCACATTACAATGTCGCTGGTTCTGATCGAAGAAGCAGAACATTACACATTACAAATAGTTCCATAATCATTCTCACACGGAAAAAAGAGGAAGAATTCGGGAAGGAACGAGAAATCGGATCGTTATAAGACTCGACTAGATCCCCGTGCCGCGGAAATTGGCTGCACTCAATTGAAATACAAAATTGACTCGACTCAAAACCGTGATTCTACTCTACACCATACATGAACAAAATTTACTCCACGCGTTATTTCGAGAACTCTGGCTACGGCCATCAAACGATATCTGCAAACAAATTTCGAGTGCTCCACTAACTCAATTATTAACTGGCCAACCGTTGATCGGTGCGCAAATCTAAATCTTACTCGAAATATGTTCGCGAAGAATTAACGGCGCTTACCGCTTCGCAGCCACACCAGAAAGTCTACTCCTGTCCGCCATGATGCACCCAAAGTAATTTAATTTTTTTTCTCCTTTCACAAAACTTGAGCACAGCTATCGCAAGCTGTCGCTAAGACTCAAATCAAGAGCTTCGCTAATCGGAGATGAAATCCGAACATGCTTCGAACATAGGCGCTATCAGTCGCGGAAAATTCTTCCGATCTAATGGGTTTTCGCCACACGAAATTCTTATAGCCTAACTTATCGCTATCGTTGATTTTTGCTGTCGCGGAACGCTGATTGGCTATCCCCAGTTCTTCAGTATTCCAATCGTTCGGCAGTGGCGTGGTGACTGCTTCGCGAAGCTGCATGACGTTAGCGTAGTGAGGGAAGGCTACGGCTCGCCGGCCACGAACGGGAGTCTCTATGGTCTCGCCCGCCCTGGTTTCCCTCGCGGCAGAGCTCTACATTGGCGCTCTCTCCATAGCTTTGTGTGAGGTCCTCCTCTCGCCGCGATCCACCGCAACTGCGGTCCAATGGCGCTGTTATACAAATCTTACTAATTATATTCGGTAGTTACGAGGTCGTTCAGACACGGAATTCATTAATTACTGAAACCACGCAGTTACATGGCGGCTTAATGCAGCTCTAAGCCGTGGACCATGATTCAAACGATGCAACCAAGAAAGATAGATACGGATATGAAGGTCACAACTCAAAACACTTTTTTATAGTGTTAACGTTTAACCACTTATGATTAATTTTGTTATAACGGAGTTGTACATTATTTTATTATTTTTGTTCGTGACAGATGTTTAAATAAATTGGTTATGAGGAGGGCCCCCATCAGGGCTGAAACGTTAACACTATAAAAAAGTGTTGAGTTGTGACCTTCATATCCAAGAATAACATTAATCAACTAGTCATCAAGGTCAAGAAAAATCGTCTTCAAAGATAGATACGATAAGAAAGAAAATAGAAATTATAAGCAACTTTGTAGGGATACAACACAAAGGCAAAAGTCTTACCTTAGCTGGTGATTTCAGGCACACAACAGAGTTTGAATTAAATGATACTTAAAACTAATAAAAGAAAGGCGAAGAGGAAGGAAGATAATATAATTCCGAGGAACGGAAGAAGCTAACAATAGAGGGTGCTAGATAAACTGTAGCGATAGGACAAACGATAGAACAATAGCGGTAAAGGAAGAAGGAAAGGCACTGAAGGAAATCAAAACGAGAGAATGGTAATCGAATCTGTCTGCTGGCGGGTCAAGCGTGATTAGAAGAGGTTGGAATTTGGCTCGCTGATCTCGCCGCTGCCGTCAAGTGATTCTTCTTCCCTTTGATTGGTCGTTTGATCCCCACATTGGCCCATACCCCTGTGGAAAATATCTGTTACGACTCGGTCATACGTTTTTGAAGATTACCGCTAGATATTGCGTAATGTGCCGCCCCTGATTTCGTCGCTGACATCAACTAATACAATTTATCAGCTGCCTTTAACTTACTCTCCAGGTTACTACCTATCATTGGGAATTCCTTTGACAGAGACCTCCCGGTCAAAGTTGAAGAATGGAAGGCGACGCGACGGCTGAATGTAACTGTGTTCGTCTCCACCGATTTCGTCGTATAGGCAGTGGCCAGCTGCCCACGATATATCGAGGAGACTATGCGTCACACGACGGCGGAATGCAACTTAGGGCCGTCGATTGTGGCTCCGTTGATTATAATCCTTACTGATAGGAGGGCTACGTTGATCCTCAGAACTAGGGCCTTATCAAACTGGACGTAGTGCTTTAGGGGTCGTTCCGGCACCAGGCCGGTAAGTCGGAAGATGGTGGCAGGCTGCGGTCTGCCCTGTATGCCATCCTTACGGCATCCGATAAGCCGGGCGGCTGGTTTCTCCTTGAGAAGTTGGTCCCTTCGTTGTCGGAAGGATTTTACATCCTTGTACACCGGCAGTCGAGGCGATACGAGCGGTTCGGATGGATGCTACCCCAGGTGTTTCGGAAGCACACCAAGGTAGCCAGTGTAGTCTTATCAGACCGTCACGCGTCGGTAGACGAATTCATAGAGAGCTGGAAACTGCGGTTATCGGTAGCTGTTGATCCCTTTGTCGTTGGGACCGTCGTCATCCGTGCATTTACAGCCGAATTGTAGGATCTTCGAAATGTAGGTAATTAATTTAACAAGTTTTAGTTGTCAACGTTTCGATTCTGATTGGAGTCATCCTCAGGACAATTTAATGCATCTATTGAGAACATCTAATTGTACGTACTTGAACTTGAAGCCAAATTCCGCTGTACTGGGTCGAGCCGCGTTATCGGGGGTTTTCAATGTCGCATCTCGAGTAAGACGCGAAGTGCTGGATTGGAGCGCTCGAATTAGCGAATAACGTTTCCGAAGATTGCGAGGTTTGATTTCGGATGCGTTGCGATAGTGTTGAGTTGAGGTTACGTTTAGTTGCGATTCCGCTTATTTAAGTTTCTGTTCATTTAAGATAGTGTTTAGTTGAGATTGCGGTTTCGTTGCGTAGCGGTTGCGACGAGAAGTTCGTGTCATTAGAGTTTTAGTTGCGTCTGAAGTATGTTGGCGTTTAAGAATCAGTCAAGTTGAAATAAGTAGAAAATAATATTGATTTTGATTCAAGTTGTCTAGTTTAGACTTAAGGCAGCTCGTGGTAGCTTCGAAACCTCGAAGCTTCGAGTTGGGTTAGATTGAGAACGCCGTTTGTTCGGTAGCCCAGCAGCGCACCGTCAAGAAATTAGTTTTATTTTCGGTTTAGAGCAATTGCTAACAGCGGAAAAATTTCGAAGTTGCGAATTGAGAGTGGCGTATAGATTTTGTAAATGTTGAGTTAGATTTTAGTTGACGAGCTGCAAGCTCAGTAAAGTAATAGCGTAGGTTACGTATAATTTTCAGTTTTTTTTTTTTTATATTTTGGATCGCGAAGAGCGAATTTTGAATTATTCTTCTTTTTTTTTTTCGTTTTTGTATCACCGCTATTGTGAAATATAGTATTTTATTTTACTTCCTTTGTTGAACAGTTGAGTTTGGTTTATTCAAATATGCCTTAAATCGAATACATGTGTTTCTGTGTCATTGCGTAGATTCAGTGAGGTAAGTTTTCCTTACCTTTGAACTTTTTTATTTTATTGTGGCATGTTCGCCCTACATAAGTTTTGGGACTTGTGCGTGGGGGGTAAGGATTGCTATGGGTAGGTTTTCGAGAGTTGTCAAGGAATTAGTTGAA
Source organism: Neodiprion lecontei (assembly GCF_021901455.1). Classification (NCBI taxonomy): domain Eukaryota; kingdom Metazoa; phylum Arthropoda; class Insecta; order Hymenoptera; family Diprionidae; genus Neodiprion; species Neodiprion lecontei. Next base: position 12,344,183 of record NC_060260.1, read on the forward strand.
TAGCGTGTCGTTGTCGAGTGTCTTTTTCTCCAAAAATTACCCCTCCCCTCGCCGCGGTACTGAGCTACCGAGCATACTTCCGGGTTATAGCGCATTAACGATTTCGAAGTGTGGTAATCACGCCAAACGCCCAACAGAATTTCGTAATACTTTTTGTTGAATCCAGCTTTCCAGCCTACATCGCGGGCCGCCGAAGTATTGGGCACCCGGTAAGTCATCGGCCAATTCTCCGAGTGGCCGAAGGACGGTAAAAATCGAGGTCACAATACGTACATTATCGTTGAAGGCGGCGGGAAGGAGAATAAATTATGGTGTATACCAAAATCGAAAACTGCAAATGGCACGTTTGATTTCATGAAAAAAACAAAAAAAATAGGTGCCGTGTAAAATTTATTGATTTTTTCTTGATTGAACGTAACAGCAACCTTTTTTTTAAATTATTATAATTGTTAGTTTTTCAATGTAATTCGTCGAAATACGGGTGTGAGTAAACGTACGGTCTGTAAGTGAATGTCTCAGACACTCGTCGCTTCTCGTAAGTTTTACATTGCACCTCCACTCTACCACGCATGTGGATGATTGTACGCACGGGCTTTCGAATCAGTTCGCGTATTCGACTACTCGTAGACTTACCCCGCCTCTTCTGTACCCAAGTTTTCGTGTTTGGGATTCACTTGGCCTCACTTGGCCCCACTTTGCCTCACTTTGCCTCACTTGGCCTCACTTTGTCTCCTTGACGTCATCCATCAGGATGCAGAACTTCATACTCCGCACCGAGCCTGTCGTTCGAGCCTCTGTCAGATCTTGGAACACCACTGTCAGATCTTGGAACACCACTGTCCGTCACACGTGCCTTTAGTTCACCAACAGAACGAACCAATTAGGCATCCTACAGAGCACCGCCGCCAAACCATTTCCCGGAAAACTTCGGGTTAATCAAACAGATCGCACTTGAACTGTGAATGAAGACAATATCCCGTAGTGTGAAAACTTGGAAAGGAAAATGAAAACCGCAGCGATCTGATAGTTTGTGTCCACTGATCGGGGGAATTCCTGGAAAAATTACACGGGGTTTCAGAAGTGCCCTTGAAAATACGAGACTTATACCGGAATTTCATACAGCAACCGGGACTCCGTGTCGAACCCCGTCTTCTATCGCACGTTAAAGCGAGAAGAGAACAAAAACAAAATAAATCGGCTTGTTTATATTTGTCTCTTGTCTATAAAGAATCTGGGGTTATTCGCTTCCAAGAGTCGGTTGCATACCGCTACGTGAAATATTGTATATGGCCGGCGGATCTTACACTCGCGACCGTTGGACGATCGTGAGACAGAATCCGCATGGGATAATGTACAGGGTTATGTACACATACGATGTTGCAGACAATCGGTGTGACACATTTATGGTTTATGGTTGGACCAAAAGAACACATTTTTCCATTTTGTACAATATTGAGTCCCACGAAGAATCTCAAATGCTTACTACGCTTGTCTTCATGGTTTCCGTCCATTTGCTTTTGGAATTGTTTCTCCAGCCATTCGACTCGATCTTGTAGTTTCTTTCGATCCTCGTCGTCCGACGAGCGATGCCTGTGTTTCTTTTTCCCGTTTCTCTTTCTTTTTCCTTTTCCAATTTCTGAGTAAACGTGTCACGTGATCGGCACAAAGAAGAAGAATGAGTTGCGTACCGGAATATACATGGAATAGGACCGGAACAAAAAAACTTGAACTATAAAGATTGTGGCGACATCGGTGCATAGTAGGAACACTACATTCTGATCTTGAGGAAGAGGCGCTACATACAATTAAGATCGAACTTCACTTACAAGTTAGTTCGTTTGATCCTGTATAAATAACTCATCTAATTATGTTATTGATAAATATGAGTCACGTATGACGCATCGTCGATGGACTGTTTCCGACACACCCGACGCGTATGGACGCGACGGACTACGACGAGACGGCGGCGACCCCAGTCTTTACCGCTGAGGGGCTCGTTGGAGTGGCCAAGGCGATGAAGAGGGGCCAGGGTCCGATGGGGTCTCGGCGGAGGTTTTCCGGCTGATGGCCAGCCTGAGGACGGAGATATTTCTCGACCCGTACAACGCGTGCCTAACTACAGGGACCTTCAGTAACCGGTGGAAAGTGGCGGGGCTGGTCCTCCTTATCCCCAAGAGTAAAGGTGACCCCAGCATGCCGTCGGCCTACCGGCCGCTGAGCCTGCTGCATACGACAGGAAAACTGTACGAACAGCTACTTCGACCACGACTCATGGACGCAACTCAGTACGAGGGAGGCCTCTCGAACCAGCAGTAGTTCGGCTTGCGGAGGGGTCGATCGACGATTGGAGCGATCCAAGAGGTGGTAGACTCCTTCCGATCAACAGACGGACATTGCCACGCTGCGCGATCTATCGCGCTGCTGGTGGCACTCGACGTAAAGAACGCCTACAACTCGACTAGGTGGATGGAAATCCTGGAGGCGTTGAGAGGCGACTTTTGGGTCCTATCGTACCTGCTCCGGGTTTATAAGGACTACCTTCAAAACAGACGACTGATATACAAGACAATCTAAGGTCAAGTGAAGCGACAGATCACAGCGAGGGTCGCCCAAGGTTCCATACTGGGACTCGACTTCTGGAACGGGATCTATGACAGCCTGTTCAGATTGGAGCTCCCGATCTGTGTTCGCCCAGTCGCTTACGCTGATGACGTGGCGGCGGTGATAATCGAGCGCTCTCCGGATCTGGCGCAGTACGAACTAAATCAAGCAATGAGTCGGACGGTCGACGATTGACCACGGACTGCACCTCGCTACAGAGAAGACAGAAAGAACTAGTGCTTCTCATCACCAAACGTATACCGACCAGACTACGGATGACGGTTGAGATAGACGAGATCGAGACCAGGGGTGAAGCAAGTACTTGGAGGTGACCCTAAATACGAAGATGACCTTCTGACCTTACATACAGAGGACAGCCCGGATGGCGGCCGGAAGGATAGCACCCATAAGCTGCCTGATGGCGAACACGAACGGACCGAGGCCGGAGAAACTGAGACTGTTGATGACGACGCACTCGATTCCGCTCTACGGGGCGGAGATCTGGGCAGATTCCCTGAAGGCAAAGAAATCACGCCATGGCGCCACGATGACTATAGAGACGGAGCGCGTTGAGAATCGCCGGCTCCTACCGGACTCAGTCAGCTCAGGTCAATCTGGTGGTTGCGGGCGTGATTCCCATAGATTTTCTTGCTTTCGAATGCAAGAGGATCTACGGCAGAGACGATCGTGGGAAGCATAACTTCCGACAACATTGTCGAGGTGATATGCTCCACGGGGAACAGCAGTGACAACTCGTTGCCACCTCCACAGAGACCATCTTACGACGAAAGAACGCGGACGGCTGCTTAACGTGACGTGACGTGACGTACACGGAGAAAGTGCCCAGCTAGAAGTAATATTAACGTAGTTCCCGGCTGGGGGCGGTTGCGCAAGAGGTGGCGGTTTTAGTGAGTAGGCTATTCAGGACTCCCACATCCGCTCCAGCCTGTATGACTGACGTAAATCCCCGTCACTTGGATTCCGCAACTCCTCGGATAAAAAAAGTATGAGCTATGTGAAAGTTTTTACTTATTATGCCTATATCTGCCGTAGATACGTGTTTTAAACAGGACACAGGAATGCTCCACTCTTTTTTCGGGAAATCCAACTGATTCGGGTATTTATGTTCATCTGCGATCATATTATTGACAATAAGTGTCGTGCGTATTTAAAGATTACTGTTGAAAAAAAAAGAAAAAAGATTATTCAGTACTTATGCAGCTCAAAAAAATGTTATGAATGTTAGGGAAAACGCGAGAATTTTCAAGTTCCGTGTCGCTGGACACCCTGTACTTGATCTGAACCATATAGTATGAAATGTAACAGGTCCGAGGATGCAACTTCCTGGTTGGCTGAACCATTGTCTACTGTTTCCGGTTTCTGTTCATAAATCGGTGAGTTTCAAGAAGGACAAATTAAGATACGGAAATGTTTGATTCTTTTGCGTATATTTATAGTATAGTTTATAGAAATCCGGTTGCGTGGTTAATATCGCGTCATTGGTTTATATTGAGCATAAGGTTGGATATATAAATACAGTTAATGACGGAGAAGCTTTAGTCCGTCACTCTTGGTTCGTCTAATCACATTGGTTACCGGGATATATCATAATTTCATTTCAAAACTAGAGCCATGCAGGTCTACTTAGGCTTTTGGTTTGTAATGACAGTTTTAGTAGTGCACGGTTGCATTAACCAATGCGAGAAACTGAATTCTACAGAGGACGATCGTTCATTCACCCTCATCGGTGAGTACATAGAACCCTTTGGTAGATACATACAAGACTTCAGGAAAAAACATACTGTTTATCGCAGACGAGTCAATTTGGCAAAGAATATGGTAGATAAGATAATTTGTATATATGGTACATAAATATATGGTACCGTTTGGCAGATACCAGGCTCTGCGACATGCAGCCGATTTTTTTAAATCCAAAGCACATTCCCGTCAATAAAAACCTTTTTTAATAGTCTTCTTGACTTACAATTACAGTTGTAATTTATTTTATTTTTCTACAGTCGTGTTACCCTCTCCCCCGTCTCTTCCTCATTCGGTATTTATGTCAATCATTAGCTTCCAACCGGTCAGATTTATGAAAAACAATTTTGTTTTTTGGTTTGTAAAAAGTACTATTGCACGTTTTGTGTTTGATTACATTATTTTGAACTGCTATCTTTTACAATTTCTAGAGAGTCAAGAAGAAAAGAAGGCCGCTAGTTTAATATATAAGAAAATGATGGAGTACGATCTTCTACAGCCACGCGATACGTTGATTAATCTGTCACCGCCGGCAAGGTTTATGCCATCGTCGATCTTTGTCAAACGGTGCTTTCCAATTGATCGTCAGTCTGGATCTCTCGTTGTGCAAACCGCAAATGTAACTAGAAAAATTCCAGTGAAGCGACTGGTTTCAAAGAAGTGGGTGTTCTATAATGTGAATGTTGTAGAACACATAAAATGCGGGTATGTATAAAAAATCGTCACGATAGATTGATTTGTTCTCAATTTGATTTCACTATAATCGAATCACGGATGTATGAACGTTATAAATCACGCACTCATATGATTATTCATAATTTGGCATTCTTCCTTTCTATGTTTCAAGTTTTATCGCTAGTCATTATCGGAATGCTTCACGGGTGTGATACATATGATGATTCGTTTCTTTTTCAATAGATACGTGCCCATCTAAACAGTTCACGGAACAGAGCCAAATAGATGTCTGAATTGCCAGAACTACATCTGCAAATCCATCGATGAAGATTAAAACGAGAGAAAGTGGTGTGAAAAAACGAAACTATACAGATTGCAAATGAAAATATGATAGCAAATGAAAATATGACAGCAACCGAAGTCTAGGGAAAATCATTTCGATGAGTTTTGTTAAGAATGAGAAAATACCTACAAAACAGCTTCTGGAATACTTCAGATCGAGATGTTGAAAAAGTTTGTTCAAATTACGATGACAGTCTGTCAACCTAAACAAACTTTTTACACTCTGTGGTGCTTGGTGTAGAAAGTTTGATTTATTAGCAGAGCGGTTACTCTTCGAATCTTGTCTCAATTTTAAAAAAAGTTTCACGTTCAAACACTTCTGAAAATTGTTGTTTATCCAGCTGCACAAATCAGACACCCGAGTTCAATTATTTTCACCCAGAGTACAATTTCTATCGGTAAGAAAAAATACAGGTTTCCTCTACCGAATTTTGGTGCCGACAACATGGGTTGGTTACTCGAAAATTAGGAACTCTACGCTTTGTTTCGATGTATCGTAATTGAATAGTGTCAAAAATTGGTAAAGACTTGACGCATTGGAAATGCGTCATTGATCGTGACAGACATTTAGACGGAGATCTAAAAATTTGTAGGAGATATATTTTCCTAAGTATAAACGAATATCTGGAAAATAGCAATTCTTTCACAATTATTCACATATAACACAGAATATTCGTAAATTGTACCAGGAAAACATGTTGAAAAATCTCGTTCGGAATTTTCAATAATAATGTTCCTAGCGATTTGAGAAAATGAGCCGGGAATGTCTGGACTGTGTATAGTGCAGAGCCCCCTCATAAAAATTAGGCCCTCTTAGCCTCTGTATTGAACGTGTTATTTACATCATGATTGTTCGTTCTTCTGTGAAAAGTGCATCATTTCAGATAACGGGAAATGGCAGTGATGATTACTATCAATATTATTTATTTATTCAACTTATTTTTTATTTATGTAATTTATTCCTCTAGATTTTCATCTTTCTCGCCAAAATTGTTTGATTCTAGTCAAGTTAAGGTGATTCAGTTATTTGACCGAAGGTGGTTATGTATTATATATTATTACGTACTGCAATGCCAACGCACATGCATGGCTAGATTTGTCGTTTGACGTTTGTTTATTTCTTCTATAAAATAAAAACAAGTATGAAACAAAGTACCATGTATTTTTGTAAAATTTGTCTATATCTGATGCTTGAATTTGCAAAATCTTTTAATGTTTTTCTCAACGTGATACATTTTTTTCATTGTGAGATATTAGAGGTTTGTTTAATATGTGTTGAATCAAAGTGTGCAACAATCTTTCAGGACTAATGAAAAATTTTTCTAAAGATTTGAAAAATGATTTGGATGATGGCTATTTGCTCCGGATAATCGGTAATTTATTCAATTCAGGTAGAATTCGAGGATGAAGAGTAGTTGGAAAAAAAAAAAATTGTAAAGTTTTAGGCGGGCGTCCGTCGTGCCCCGGAAATTCGTTTTGGTTTTCCTAAAATTATGGTAAAATAAGTAATACTATTATTAGATACGAATATTATGCTGGCTGTGATTTATCCATCGTTCTCACATACTCTGATGAAGGAAAGTTTGATAATCGTAATTATTATGAATGTGGTTTTATCGTTATCATAGATGCGGTGTTGTGATCATTATCGAGCCTCGATTTATCCGAGTGAGTTGAGAGCAACAGATAAATCGCGTATATATTACTGTTACAAAGGGTGTAGAAACATCCGTCTTACCCTCTCTTTAATGATCTAGTAGTTATAGATAAAAGAAGTTTATAAACGTCTTCTGTCTTAAAATGATTAAGGTTGCTGCGTCAACCAGCATTATTGTAAAAATAGTCTCTTGTTTCAGACTTTAAATCGAAAACACGTACTCCGCGATTAAAGCATTTCTTCAACATTCTATTTTTGCCTTTAATTGATTCTTTAAATAAGCTCACGAACCCATATTTATTCCGTAACGACCTAAAACGTTTCAATACTAATAACCTCCGTGCGTCCGTTCGTCCGTTCGTGTTTTGTTAAAATAAACCAAAGCTTACTCGAGTTTCCATTATATTCCATCTATTAACAATGAGATAGGTAGGTGTGAATGCGTTTAAGCTATTCGCATTCGTCCTTTTACTATCGTTCTGGATTTTTTTTTTGGACATATTCCTGAGTGAAAATAGCGTTGGGTAGACCTGATGTAAAAAAATATTAATATCAAATTTCAATTTTGAACTACAAGTGCAGATTCGTGATTGGTTCAAAAACCCTAGGACACCATTTTAAATGAAAGCGTTACATTTTGTTTTATTTTGAACTACTAAAAGTGATCCACCATTACAAATTTTGGAATTCTGTCCTTTGCTTCGTTATCGTTGACCCTAAAAACCTCCACCCACTAATATCTATCAAAAGCCGAACATTTTGAGGTTTTTCTTCCCACCATATTGGATACGACATTTTGAACTTTGTAAATCTCACCTCAGATCAGTGATCAGCGACCCCGAATTCCTACAGTACCAATTTTCATTCGAATCCGTTCATCCATCTTCAAGATTTCATCATCTTCATTTAAATTTTTGTAAAATTGCCATTTAAGTGATTCAAAAAGTACTGAATCAATCAAAGCCAAAATCTTATCAGTTTTGAATTTGGAAAAGTCGCATTGATTGAGGCAAAAATCTAATCAGTTCTAAGTTTGGAAAAGGCGCGTCGATTGAGACCAAAATCTAATCAATTCTAAATTTGGGAAAGTCGCGTCGATTGAAACCAAAATCACTCAGATCCGGTAACTTGTTCTCGAGATATCGTCGGAATAAAATCGATTACATACATACATACATACATACATACATACATACATACATACATACATACTGTGACGTGGATTTTTCTGCACCTCGGTCACTCGGAGCAAATGACCGAGAACTTACCACGGGCACAATGATTCGGCATCCACGATGTATCCTGGACTTGAAAACAATATCGCGTAATTTGTTGGGCGCCTGGTGTGATAACCACGCCTCGAAATCGTCGATGCGCTATGTCGCGACAATACACTCGACAGCTCAGTACCGCGGAGAGGGGAGGGGTAAGTTTTGGGTAGAGAGATTGATTGATTTGATTGATAAAGGTTTTATTGCCCATAATTGAACAAATGGGTAGCTAGCATAGCTATAAAACTTACAAGTGTGTATGCGTATGAGGATAGACAGAGAATGTTAATTGCTCGATATGGTAAGAGTGAAGGTAGGAAGAGTTTTAACGATTGGCAGCGAACTATCAGCGAATGACAGTGAATGACAGTGCACCTTTCGGGCATTTTTCCGAATGTTTCTTTGTTTATTTGTTCGCTCTCTCCACTCACAGTATAACCCAGTAAGTGGCAGCTGATAAATGGCAGGGCAGCAGCGCCCCACGAATGCTAGTCTCGACGCATGAGGGGGATGAGCACGGGGTCCAGTGAAAGAATGTGAGACCTCAACCTGTCCTTGAAAACAGGTAAAGACGGAGAACTAGTGACGCTCGAAGGAAGGCTGTTCCAGAGATGAGCCCCCGATACGGCGAGCGAGGACCGATATGCGTCAGTTCTGTGGCTAGGTATGACCAGAGAATGCTTGCCCTGATGCCTTGACGGTCTCGGAGGGATGAACACAGTGAACAGTTCCCTGATAAATGATGGGCCTTCGTGCAACGGCCAAACGCCGTGAGTCCTCGACAGATAGCCAACTGAGGCCATGACGATGGCGTGAGATGAAGACGTCGCGCGGGAGATTGTGGATGTACCGCACTCCGTTGTTGGCAAAGCGCTGGAGTTTCGTGTCGTTGACGCGGCCGGTACCAAGTAGCGCTGCCGAGCAGTAATTGAGGTGAGGCAACAGGAGCGCGGTTACTAGGCAGCACCGCAAGTCCAAGTCCAGTTAGTCACGCAGTTGACGCAGCCTGTACAGGACCCCGTTGACCCTCGACGTGACCCTAGCGATATGATGACGGAATGTAAGCTTCGAGTCGAGTATGACGCTGAGATTATTCGCCGAAGTCACGAACGGGATGGTGTTTTGGCCGTCACCCAGCGGCGGGAGGACGTCGGTGTTGATGTTGTTGACGAGACGGGCAATTCCCCATGATGATTGCTTTGGTTTTAACGAGGTTGAGCCTCAGCTGATTAGCAGCAGCCCAGTCCCGAATGCTAGCGATGTCCCTGTTTAGCTCGCGATGTCCCTGTTTAGCTCGCGAATGCTGTGATTCATCTCTTCCGGCGTGCAGGACGCATATATTTGTAGGTCATCAGCGTAGAGCAGACGTTTCGCGTAGCGGATAGCTGAACCGATATCGTTTTTAAACAGGGAGAACAGCAAAGGCTCGAGGACTGAACCCTGGGGGACACCCGAATTCGTCGATACCCAGTCCGTGAGGGACCCATCCTCGCACTTCATCGCTTGCTGCCGGCCTTGCAAGTAGGAACTCACCCACCGTATCGCCGACGAAGAAAAGCCCGTGCGCCACAGCTTACGGAGAAGTAGGACGTGTGAGACTGTATCAAACGCCTTGGAGAAGTCAGAGGACCAAAACAGTTACTTGTTTCCGATCCATCCCGTGTCGCACATCGTTCAGCAGCTTGAGAAGCACAGATGTGGTACTGTGGCCAGCGCGGAAACCGCACTGCCACTGATCGAGTAGGGAGTGATTTTTTATGTATTCAGCTATTTGAACGTGTATGAGACGCTCCGTGACTTTGCTCAGAGTAGCGAGAAGAGATATGGAGCGATAGTCCCCGGCAGCCTTCGGAGAGGCGATTTTATTGATGGGTACGATTAAGGCCCTCTTGCATACAGCAGGGAAGCAGCACTCGGCGATTGATCGGTTGAATATGGTCACAATGGCTCCCAGGAGGATAGTTAACGTGGGCAAGAGCATGCGGAGATTCAGGCCATTGTGGCCCGTGGCTTTAGCTCGCGAGGCACGGACAGCTTTCTCGACCGCTGATGGTGAGACAGCGGTGAAAGAAAGCAGAGGCCGAGTCAGAGCAGGGGTTAGTGGTTCCTCGAGAAATTCATCCACCGACGGTGGAAGGCAAGAGACTTCAGCGCGCGCTAAGTCTAGGTCTTTTGGCGGAATTACGAGTGGTGGAGATTGGCGTTCCGGCGATAGTCCCTGCAGGCGCGATCTGCAATACTCCGTCCTGGCCTCAAAAAGGCGCTGGTGGAGCGCATCCTGAGCAGCCCGGTACTCATGCAATTCGGAAGTATTTTCTAAATTTTACAATGATTTTTGAGGAACTAAGATTTCGAAACATAAGTGTATTTTGTTTTATTACGGTTAACTGAATTTCAAACAATTCCAAGATCGCGAAATGACGGTTTTTACTCAGCACGAATCGTTACGATAACGTTACTAACTTCAATACGATGTTGAGCAACTGTGAGCTTGAAAGGCTGTGCGGTGTGGGAATATAGTTTTCAACTCCCGTATGCATGTACAATGTACATACATGACCGCTCGAAAGATTGAGATTATATTAAAATTTGAATCACTTGTGACGTATTCGTGTGAATATGACCAAACAATTAATCTCAAGGAAAAACGTAGTGTGGTGCTGTGGATAAAAAAGTGTTATATTTTGCTTATAATGCAACGAACGTATGCAAGAACATCAAGAACGACGACATGGAGAAGAAAGTAAAAATTGAAGTAGTCTTGCAGTTCTGAGGATGAATCGAGCTGTGATGAAATTACAACAATTGCGGCAGATCGCCAACGGATAACCTTCGCCAATGAAGCTGAATTGGAGTGAGTGCGCCAAATACAATATCAAATGACTAGATACAGGGGTGAAGTTTGGACGTAAGTCATTTTTGAAAGAATGTAAATATTTAAAGACTGGTGAATTTGAAAAATTAACAGCGCGCGCTAAGTCTAGGTCTTTTGGCGGAATTACGAGTGGTGGCGATTGGCGTTCCGGCGATAATCCCTGCAGGTGCGATCTGCAATACTCCGTCCTGGCCTCAAAAAGGCGCTGGTGGAGCGCATCCCGAGCAGCCCGGTACTCATTCAATTCGGAAGACCTCCGGTTTCGACGATAGCGTCGATATATCGTGCGCATTGCCCGTTGCGACGCCCTGAGAACTGGAGTGATTCAAGGAGCGAACTTCTGCGAATTAACTTCGGTGCGAGTCACTGGAGCGATGTCATCAGGTACACCGAGGAACTCCCGGTAGAACAACTTGAGGGCTGAGTCAACAGTGAGAGGAGCCTTTCAAACGTTTCGGACTTTCCCCAGGAGAGCACCTTGTCCGACTCGTCAACGAAGCAGAGATCAAGCCAAGTCTCAGTAGTACCAGCTTGGTGAGTAAACCCGCGTTCAATGAGCTTGAGGGAAAGGTCAAACGCCAGGGCTCTTATATAGCGAGCGTCGCCATCGTCGCTGAGCTGATCCGTATTAAAGTCACCCATGATTATCTTGTGATTATGATGTTCCATGGCATCGGACAAGACAGAGCCAAAGTCCACTGGCGCCGTAAAAGCCACGTGGGGAGGACGGTAAACGACCGCCACGAAGACGGGATCAGAGCCCCGACTATGGAGTTCGCACATGATGAATTCGATAGAGCCAGGCCCACCAATGGTGGTGGAAGTGACAATGGTCGTGGGCCTCCAAGACTCTTGGATATATTAGGCCACTCCTCCGCCATGAACGTTACGATAATTCCTGAGAATTATGTAGCCCGGCAGGTCAACCACGGAGTCTGGTATAGATGGCGCGAGCCAAGTTTCAGTCAACGCGATAAGGTGGTAGGTTGGGTGCGAGGCAAGGTGTAGTCTGAGGACGTCAAGGTGAGAGCGGATTGAGTTGACGTTGAGGCAGCAGCATCTGAAGACATTCTCAGTGGGAGCTGCCCGCACCTCGGCAGGATATCAGGTTTTGATGAGAACATCATCCTAATTAAGTTATCGGTTTGCTGACTGTTGAACTTGTAACGTCGGTTGATTACGATCCTGTTTGAACCTAAAGCGAATAATAATTTATCCAACTTTTGGTTTTGCTTATTTCCGTACACCCACATACCATTAGTAGCTTCGTCAATTATATCTGATATATCCTGTAATGCTATTCCCAACGATCCAATTCGCTCTACGATCATGTCCTCGGCATGACTTGAAAATAGAGTTCGGTAGATGATGTCTAGTTTAGATTTATCTTTAATCTTTGGTATCGGTATTTTATTAACTTTGTTCCTTAATGTTTCCAGTTTTGGTGTTACGGTTCTATGAATAAGAATAAGTTGACTCAATTGGATCAACCAACAATATTTCGTTAGACATGTAAAACTTAATTATAAAGAGCCTACCTCCACTTCATTGACACCTGTGAATTAATTTCATTACTAAAAAGACCTTCTTTAATAACCTTTTAACACAATGACATACTGACTGTGAAGAAACATAGTTCTTTAATCTTTTTAATTAACGACTACCAACTATTAACTCTCACATATAAAATAACTTGAAGATTGACATTGTCTACCGTCACTCAAAAGAACACTGTTTCCACCAATTGTAATTGTGAATTCGACTTCATCTTAGTCCACTTACTTAATTCAAAAGGTAAATAACACTCAAAAACATCCTTATTTCAATTAATCATAAGGTTCTTACTATCAACAATATATAATAGCTCTAAGAGTATTACATCTACAATATTTAAGTCTGATTACTCCTAGTACTATTATTTATTTTACAAAACCTTTTTGTTATTTTTGACAGTTTGAAAAAATAAATCGTTCTGAGGAGGGCCCATATCCGGGTCGAAACGTTAACTAAAAATACGTTTTCTCAATTGACCGATCACCAAGACTATAATAGATAGGTTACGGTTCTATCTTCTATTCCCTCCAATTTCGTTTCTATGTCCGAAAGTCTCCTTTCATGATGCTCGATCACGCGGAGCCATTCTCGCATTTTCGCAGTTGACTGGAATATCAGAATTTGTTTTTCCTTTCCTTCCATGTTAAATGTCAAATAGTCTTTGATTTCTATCTTGTCTGGTATTTCTTCAACGAAAGAATCATCTGAAAATGTTACTGGCGTCGAGGAGGAGCCCTGTGACGACAAAGATCCGACTATCTCATCAGACATGTGTGAAGGTGTGGGGTATTGAGTTCTTTTGATACGTTCATAAATTTTGATCATATACCTTTTGGCCTCATCTTCCCCGTTTACTGGAATTTCCTCAATCTGACTGTCATCGATGCAGAATGCTGAAAAGTCGTTGGTTTCTTCCATGTTGCTGTCGGTGTTTTAAATTTATATTTAAATTTAGCACTTTGACTTGCTTTCTTTTCTCTTGTGTTAAGAGACAAGTCTTTTTCTTCCTTTCAAGGACCAGAGATTGAACTAGAGAGAGGGAGAGGGAGAGGGTGAGAGGGTGAGAGGGTGAGGGGGTGAGGGGGTGAGAGGGTGAGGGGCCGAGAGGGCGAGAGGGCGAGGGGGCGAGAGGGTGAGGGGGTGAGGGGGCTTGACGGTGAGGGGGCGAGAAGGTGAGGGGGCGAGAAGGTGAGGGGGCGAGAAGGTGAGGGGGCGAGAAGGTGAGGGGGCGAGAGGGTAAAGGGGTGAGAGGGTAAAGGGGCGAGAGGGTGAAGGGGCGAGAGGGTGAAGGGGCGAGAGGGTGCGGGTGCGTAAAGGTGCGTGTGCGAGAGGGCGATGGGGCGAGAGAGTGCGGGTGCGGGTGCGGGTGCGGGTGCGGGTGAGGGTGAGGGTGCGGGTGCGGGTGAGGGTGCGGGTGCGGGTGAGGGTGAGGGTGAGGGTGAGGGTGAGAGAGTATGTATGTAGTAACTGTATGCAAACAGAACCAACCTAGAAAATGTATCCATTGCTAATAGGCCTGCCTGCTTTAATGAAACCACCATATGCTTAGCTGCTGAGTCCTGTTTATACTCAGAAGTCTCTTGTTTGTAAGTAGCCACAAAGACTACATGTTTTTCAGTATTCTTTGTGAATATGAATTTCCATACTTTATCAGACGTGCCCTTCTTCACTTTTCTTGACTCTGGACCGACTTAAAAATAATTTTTGCACAAAAATCCACTGCCATGGAGGGTAAACCTGGACTTAATTGTTCTAAATAGTCAGAACAGTGTGTTCTCAAATCGGATTGCAACTGATTGAAGTCAAATTGTTCGGCTGCATGCTTTTTTACAAAATCTTCGGGAGTGATCCCTGCAATTTCGTAAGTCTTCTCAATTAGGTGAGCAGCCAATGCTTCAGGCTAAGAGCCCAGGGCAAGATATTCTATTGACATAATTGCTTGGACCGATGTTATATTCGTACGCCCTAATTACCAGCTCAAAGATGTGTCTGATCTCTGCCTTACCAACTCTAGCAGTGTTGTGAAGGTGATCAAATAGTTGTTGCCAATTATCCTCTGTCTCTTCAACTCTGAAGCCTATCAAGTCGGATATTCTTCATGATACTGTGCCTCTAGCAATCATTCTTTCAGGCCTTACTTCTACAACTGGTGGGTTAAAATATGTCCCACAAGAACAAATATGGAAGGTAGACACGTAACTACCTGTTTGGCTCTTATTAAAGCTATAGATTACCGTGTTTGCCTCTTTCGTTATCTTATACTCGTATAGATAGTACATCTGATAGTTGCAGCGTGCTGCTGCTCACAAACTACTCTCAAATTGCAGTTGTCTAGCCGCGACTCAAACCCGTGACGCTATTCGACCAGCTCGGGCACTTGAAACCTGCTCTCCGTTATCCCGCGCAACTCAGGCTACGGTCACGAGGATTATTCGATACGCAAATTACACACGGCTCTCTTGGACCAGCCCTCACTTGATTAGTCTCGAAATTCGATCGCAAGAATATCAGCAACGCTTACCGCTCCACATCCATGATACAAAAGCTCCGACTCCCTCGTGGCGGTGGTCGGCCATCGTCCCTCGTAACGCAAGTCAAATTTTCTCCATGCAACAGAAGGAGACGAGAACGAAACTCGATATAATTTCCCGCTACGGCACCCAAAATTTCTTCCAGTAGCAAAAACAAAGCAAAACCGAAACTCAATTTCAACGCCAACAGATAACACCGCTGTGATTGATCGCCAGAACGAGAGTGAGCTCTCATGGTCGATCGGCCGCAACGCGAGTGACCTCTCATGATCGATCGGCCGCAACGCGAGTGACCTCTCATGATCGATCGGCCGCAACGCGAGTGACCTCTCATGATCGATCGGCCGCAACGCGAGTGACCTCTCATGATCGATCGGCCGCAACGCCGGTCTCGTCCTCCGTGACGTCATTGCCTTAAGAATGCGCAACAATCGATCTGTCATTGCCTTAAGAATGCGCAACAATCGATCTGTCATTGATTTTGGAGAATGCGCAACAATCGATCTGTCATTGATTTTGGAGAATGCGCAACAATCGATCTGTCATTGATTTTGGAGAATGCGCAACAATCGATCTGTTATTGATTTTGGAGAATGCGCAACTTGACGTCCACCTGTCGTCACTACGCGGCGCAGAACTTGACGTGAGATCGCGATGTCGTCTTCCGCGCAGCTCTACGGTGTTCTCCGGGGGTTGGGCAGGGGTGGTGCTCCCTCGTCGCTAGCTGGTCACTCGCGGTTGCCTTGGTCAAGTGTAGGCGGGATGAGCGGGGAGGCTGCGGCACGCCGGCCGCCGGCGGGAATCGCGTCCGCCTTGGATTCCCGCGCTGCAGGGATCTGCGTTGTCTCCCCCTCCGCAGCCTCGGTATCCTTCCCGTACGATCTCCGCGATGTCGCCTTGCCTCGAAGTATCCTTCGCGGCGGAGATAGTTGCTGACTCGTGGCCGGTGTATTCCAAAAAAAAAAAAAAAAAGAAAATTTACAAAAACCTGCAATATCTTATTCTTAATCCTCTGTTACGTCCCTGTCGAAGCTCGGATGCGTGACTCCCGTTCTGGTGCCCCTTACTATTATCGCGTCTCGATCCCCGAAACCCTTATCCCAGGATACCGTCCAAGGTTCAGGGAGCACCTTGTAACGGGCATGTCTGTCCGAAATGCCACGTTACAATACATATGCATACGCATTCAAGGCCAGTATGCGAGCATTGCGATTAATGAATATGTTGTACCCTGGCATGACCTGAATCTGAAATGTACACAAAAATTAAATAACGATGAAAGATGTGATTTCTCAAAATTATTATCTCTACGAAGAAACTGATATCCAAGTTGCGATACCTCTTTATCAAGCTTCTGATGAAATATTGTAGCATAGTGGAAGCATATATTTCCTTTTTCTTCAGCAGTACCTGAGATGAAAGATTTGATATTGGATTCGTGCATAAATATGCAGGAATGAGGTTAGCACAAAAACATCTCAAATTTTAGCAGTTATATTTACTCACCGGTTGCTGTTATTTCTGATGCAAGCCTTTTTAGATTACCATCCGTGATTTCAGGCTGAGAAACAGTGCGTTGTATCCACTTCAATACCCGACATTGAACTAACCATATTAGTAGAAAGTGAGTGTTCACCTTGGTCTTCACTGTGCGTTACACCAAGAAGACCAAAGTCATTTCCATCAAAGAGAGGTAGAAAATTGCTCGCCTGGATGATTTCATTGCACGATGAATCCTGTAATGTGAATGTATTACAAAAACTATGTAGAATGAAAGTATATATTTAACAGAAACAAACTATACCTTTAACGTAACTCTTTGGCAGCTGCTTCATTTTCTTTGTCAGATTTTTTCTCATTTTTTTTATGCGTCTAATTGCTGTAGAGGCAGACTGTCTATTGTCACAGCTGCACTGATTCGTCTAAAGGTACCCCAGCAGTCATCAACGCGAGTGAATCTAATAAAAAGTTGTTCAGTGCCTGAGCGTCGTTTTGTGCCCGTGTCATTGCGATCTCGAGTGCGAGCCGCGCTCGAACGATTCGTCTCCGCAGGGATGCCAAATCTCGCGTAGATGAGGAGGCGAGCGCGCATCACGCATTTTTTAAAACAGTCGAGTTACGTCGTCCGTCTAGTGACGATCGTGAGTGACGCCGTGCGTTCTCTCGTACCACAACCAAAAGACGAGAGGCCCAAATATACTCTCGTATACGTTCGCTCTACGGAGTAAGGTAGATGAGTACGGCCCGAGTGTCTCTCATTCTACACGGGACCGAGTGCCCATACACGCATACCAAGGGTCTTGCACCCTTCCATCATACAACGAGCCCGAGCGCTCTTGGTGTACTACCAACACCAATCATACTCTCATACACGTTCGCTCCTCGGAGTAAGGCAAACGCAAATCATACGAAATTCGATCGAATCGAATAAAACAAAAATCGCAATACGAAACGCACTCGAGATCGCGGTGGCATGAGCCAAACTGGCTGTAACCGGCATATACACATTCATATACACAATCGACACATGCTTTTATACGTTTACAAATACACGTTCATACTTCGTGGGTTTTTATGCCGCAAGGCTTTTCCCACAAGAGCCAATAAACATTCATAATTCGATGGCTCAAACGCGAGAGTTTTTTATTCAAGAAAACTTCATCCTCTATCCTTCACACTAATAAAAAAGGTTCAATTCAAAACTACGAGGCAACTTCGCCTATGAAGAAGCTTCGACTATACAAAGTTGTTCGTAGTTTTCAGATCATCGAAATGAAGAATAATAATTAACTAATTAACTAATTAATTAATTAATTAATAATAATTAAAGATGTTGTGTACAATACCATGTGAACATTGATTTTGATACAAACTTAGCAAAACTTTTATCGACTGTGTGAATGACGTCGTATTGTCGTTCTACTAGAGGGATAAATCCCTCAAAGCTGTCTGCAAAATCATTTCTCGCTGCGTATGGTACTAGTCCTTCGAAACCTTCTGCGTCGAAATCTAACCACATAGGGTCATTTTTCGGAGTGGTTTCCACCGTTGATAGCTTCTTTGGCTGAGGTTTTGAACCAATTTCTGGCTTTGGTGCCGTAGCGATTGGTCCTGGTAATGGTTTTGGTTTGGAACCGCCACCTCGTCCTTTCCCATTCCGGGAAGGTCCGCCTCTACCTCTGCCTCTAAATCCTCCTCTGCTAGAAGAAGATCCTTCGTCTGTAGCTGATGGTATGCTTTCGTTAGCTGATTGTTGTTGGTGTTGATTCATATTGAAATATGTAATTCAACTTTCGCTTTGCCGAGCTCCGCTCTATAACCTCAAATACTCGAAAGAAAATTTGGGGGGAAGTGTCATCTCATATGGGGTAATTCCTCTTTTATACTTGCTTCAACACCTTTGCATATTATTTACACCAATATGTCTTATTTTGTCAAACCTATTTGTACATTATTTTATTTTATTTTGTTTGTGACAGATATTTAAATAAAATTGTTCTGAGGAGGGCCCCCACTAGGGCCGAAACGTTAACACGATAAAAAGTGTTTTGAGTTGTGACCTTCATATCCAAGAATAACTTTAATCAACAAATCTCCAAGGTCAAGATAAATCATCTTCACAATAATAATTAACGCTGAGGAACATTTTAATATTTCCGGTTGCAACCGTCACAAAGGGTACAGCCGGATATTTCACCCCAAATTTCAGCTCTTAATCTTGAACAGTTTTTGAGTTGTGTGATGAAAAAGAAACTTCTTTTTCATGTTGAATTTTGTTTTTCCAAGAGTAAAAATAAAAATGATTGAATGGTGATTTTTTCCCAAATACTTGCGAGTAAAATACATATTGAAATCTTTTATTTATGAATTCCAAAAATATAGCCAATTTAAAAAAAATAAAAAACAAGTAAAATGAATTTTTGAACTATATTTTCTCTGACATGCAATCACCAAATTTTAATTGAAAACGTTCGTCTACTTCTTCATACTTGGAAATTTTTTAAATTTTTTCAATCTTTTCGATTAGATGAAACATTGTGAATAAAATTGAAAACATTTTCCGGAACATTATTTAGAAAATGAACAATCCGGCGGTATAATTGTGCTTTTGGTAGTAACTCGTTGATTGAAACAGTAGCAATAGTAACTTATTGTCTACAATAACAATACAAGTAAGATTTGGTACCAAAATGATTCCCAAAGTGTCGATCGAAAATGCCGTAGGGGCAGATTCGCATGCTTATCTGGCTTAACTGGAACAGATAACAAAGATAATAACCTCCAACTTCGACAATCTTAATCTTCTCGTCGATGTTGTTCCATTTTATAGTGGTGTTCGTACCCTAAGATAAGTGTGCCAAGGGCGTATTATTTTTTTATCGTAAATAGTAAATCACATTTAAACGAACAAATAATTTATTCGGAAATGCAAACTACACGTATCGGTTATAGTTGAAGTGCCTAATATTATTTGACAGGACTCTAACTGATTATTCTACAGCAGGCTGAAGTACGTCGGAGGGAATTAATAGAATGTAGAACAGACTGAAGTATGTTTGAGGGAACTACGATATTTAGGAAGGAAGTTCGTGACCAGGAGGTAGATTGAAGAATGAAGTTTGTCGAAAATCCGGTCAGGAAGAAGAAAGTTTAATACTTTGAAAGATGTGAGAATAACTATCGACGTTTCGGCCGGGCCCTGCCGACCATCCTCAGGAATAATTTAAAAAATGACCAGTACATGCTTAGATGTTGTTAGTAGTACAGGATTTCGGATGGAACTACGATAGAGAACCGGAGGAGTGTAGTGTCTCCATGATGGTTCCGTGTAACTGATTTTTGTTTAATCATGAAAATTATGCCTTAGGCGGTAAAGACTGAACCCGTAAGGGTGGGAGGCAATGCCAGGTACCTCCATGCGTGGTCCGGTATAGGTTGGGACAACCCTTGGAAAAACTCAGATACGCCTACGTCACATTCGCGAGACCCTAGGCGAATGACCCTTAGCGGGCAGCTCATGGCAACGCGTATGGCGACCACCTGGACGCGGTAAACGGGGAAAGTCCGTGGTCCCAAATTCATTGGCTGTATTCTGACCTTGTCTCTGCTACCTTTCCAGGCATGGTTATTTCTTGGACAATTGATGTGCGTTCTTTACAGCACGTGAAAACCCGCGGGTCAAACCTGGCCTGTGATTTGCCTCCCCTCATAGTTTGGGAAAGTTCAAAAAGTCAGGAAATTATTTCAAGCCACGTGGTTTGATCATAACAGAAGTAGATCACACCCGGGATTTTCTTGAGGCCGAGTCTTTTACTCTTGCTTGAACACACGGATTCCAAACTAGATTCTAAGCTATCTCTCGAATCGTTATCGTGAACCGTATGACTTGTTATTCGACATTTCGATCGCGAAAATTTCTGGATCTCGCTTAGTGCTGCACTTATGTCGTAACACACGTTCGTACCTGCTCGTGTGATTATTTCCCCCCGCGATCTCGGATGATCAACCAGTCGCGATGAGCCGAAACCTTTCATTGGTTTAGCTCATTGGTAACGTGGTTATTAATGGTCATTTCAAATTCGCCTGACTTCGTGGACAACTTCAGTGATCGACGAAACATTGGGGATAAAATCACTATTTTCTAAATTTTACAACGATTTTTGAGGAACTAAGATTTCGAAACATGAGTGTATTTTGATTTATTACGGTTAACTGTTTAGGGTTGGTGGTCGAGTGATTGAGGTAGATGACACAATAGGTTTACTTTAACACAGAAGAATTATTTATTATAAAACACTTGATTAGATTACAAAGAAAATAAATGATGTAATGTAATATTTGAATACGCGCTGGCAGAGTTGATGAGCGCGGATGACTGTTGAGTGTGCACGTCAGTCACTGTTGAGTGTGCACGTCAGTCACTGTTGAGTGTGCACGTCAGTCACTGTTGAGTGTGCACGTCAGTCACTGTTGAGTGTGCACGTCAGTCACTGTTGAGTGTGCACGTCAGTCACTGTTGAGTGTGCACGTCAGTCACTGTTGAGTGTGCACGTCAGTCACTGTTGAGTGTGCACGTCAGTCACTGTTGAGTGTGCACGTCAGTCACTGTTGAGTGTGCACGTCAGTCACTGTTGAGTGTGCACGTCAGTCACTGTTGAGTGTGCACGTCAGTCACTGTTGAGTGTGCACGTCAGTCACTGTTGAGTGTGCACGTCAGTCACTGTTGAGTGTGCACGTCAGTCACTGTTGAGTGTGCACGTCAGTCACTGTTGAGTGTGCACGTCAGTCACTGTTGAGTGTGCACGTCAGTCACTGTTGAGTGTGCACGTCAGTCACTGTTGAGTGTGCACGTCAGTCACTGTTGAGTGTGCACGTCAGTCACTGTTGAGTGTGCACGTCAGTCACTGTTGAGTGTGCACGTCAGTCACTGTTGAGTGTGCACGTCAGTCACTGTTGAGTGTGCACGTCAGTCACTGTTGAGTGTGCACGTCAGTCACTGTTGAGTGTGCACGTCAGTCACTGTTGAGTGTGCACGTCAGTCACTGTTGAGTGTGCACGTCAGTCACTGTTGAGTGTCAGAGTCAGTCCCCGAGTCTGCACTTGCGCTGTGTCCGTGCATCGGTTTTATGCACGAGGAAACAGTTAAGAAGTAGGTGGATGGAAGGGATTTCTTGTCTGTGATAGGACGAAAAGGTACAAAGGAGATGACATGCAGGAAAAATGGGGAAAACCCAGTAATTAGGAAAACGTGCCTAAACTGCGCATGCACGATCAAGTCATAAAACTTGGATCTGCGTGCGGGCGGTCGAGTTGTAAAAACTCGAGACGCGCGGCGGCGTCGGTTGTAAAGGCTAGAGTACAGTGTATTGAGAGAAAAAAACGAGAATACATTTAAGTACTTAGGAGTTCATAATTGCGGTGCAATAATTAAGGATTAGGAGAAATATGGATTTTTAAATGCATTTGGGATTTTTGGGATTTGTCACGTCCGGTTGTAATTTTCTGTTTAATTTTTGTGAGGCGAAGCCGCCACAACTGAATTTCAAACAATTCCAAGATCGCGAAATGACGGTTTTTACTCAGCACGAATCGTTACGATAACGTTACTAACTTCAATACGATGTTGAGCAACTGTGAGCTTGAAAGGCTGTGCGGTGTGGGAATATAGTTTTCAACTCCCGTATGCATGTACAATGTACATACATGACCGCTCGAAAGATTGAGATTATATTAAAATTTGAATCACTTGTGACGTATTCGTGTAAATATGACCAAACAATTGATCTCAAGGAAAAACGTAAAGTGTGGTGCTGTGGATAAAAAAGTGTTATATTTTGCTTATAATGCAACGAACGTATGCAGGAACATCAAGAACGACGACATGGAGAAGAAAGAAAAAATTGAAGTAGTCTTGCAATTCTGAGGATGAATCGAGCTGTGATGAAACTACAACAATTACGGCAGATCGCCAACGGATAACCTTCGCCTATGTATGATTTTTGGGAACTTCGATTGTTTTCTTTTATTTCTCCACCCGTTCTTGAATTCATTTTTATAGGGTTACAATATAAAAGGGACACTACTCGTCGCAGGTCTAACAAACTTAGCCTGATAGTTGAAAAAAAAATAACAAATAGCAAACAGATGTACAAATAAAAATATATAACGATGAGTAAGGAGAAAATAGTATGTAAAATAAAATTAAGACGAGGAAGGTTGTTTAAGTCAGATATAGAGATATATATAGAAGACGGTGACGATGTTGAAAATGGATAAAAAAAATTAAATTTGAAATTTCATCATATAGCAACGGCAGAAAACAGATATCCAGAATGTCGAAGGGTCATTATTCAGAATCGTACAATTCGTACAAAAATCAGTATCCCGAAAGCAAGGGACAACTTACCGCCAGCAAAAACAACTTGCCACCAGAATTTCACATTCTGAGTATCCAACTAATCTAATTTGACTTATAATATTTTTTATACATATACAGAATCGAGTAAATTCTTTACTCAATACTTAATAAAGAAGAAAGTACGCAATGCAAATGGACAACTTTGAGATATTAAAGCTGTTGGGTTAGACCTTTAGAGTGTGGCCAAAGATGTGTCTGTTTTTATTTGTTGACTTACAAACTGCTCACGTCGCCAGCAACAAGCTGATCAACTCACATTCAGATAAGAGTACGAGAATCTCGAATTTTGAGCAGGTGCATCGGGCGGATCTTTTTATCTGCAATATTTTTATCTTATTAAAAGATTCAATACGACTTATGGTATCATAAACTTATATTTCTTGGCTTCTAATATGATATGAGTTATTGACTCTTCTGATATATTGTGATTCTTCATTCTGACTCTTTTGATATACTGCAATTCTAGATCCTGAGCCCTCTATGAGATTACTGCTCGGAGTTTTAACCGTTCTCATTCTTGATCCTTCGCATTTATAAATTCGAATAGATGAAAATTCTACTTTACGATCCATCCAAAGGTTATTTGTTTGTGAATAGAAAGTTTTCGTCTCTTGAGCACCCGATGTAAGAATGTATGTTATTTATTTGTGAGTAAGAATTTCTTCTCTGCATGCACGATGTAAGGAGACTGTAGTGTGTAGATGTTTATGTTTACCCTTTTCGAATCCTTGCTTCCGATGAAAAGCCCGTAAGACCAGCAATGCCGTCTAATAAATGAGATGCGGATGTGCAAATCATTAATCTACGAGAGAATTTTGTCGAAAGAATGTAAATTTGAAAACTGGTGAATTCGAAAAATTAACGACGGAGCCAGTTATTTATTTGTGTTTGCGAGCGATCGCATTTGCCTCATTCTGCTAATGGCCTTTCGGAATTTTCACCAGTTGTGTATTCTAAATTCTACAACTTTAAATTTCGATACTTTTATATTCTATTTCCATTATTTCTGGCTTAATGAAGATTCACCACTTTGTTCTTTCGCGATTGTGAATTATCGATATATTTATGTCCGGAATTCTGATCATTCTGATTTTTGGTTTTACTGATTTTTTACCCGCACCGAGGCTTCCTGGTGGCGATGATTCACACGCGAGGTTCCCATCCTGAACCCACCAGGTTGACGTGACGTGGTTCGCTCTTCCTTATGATGGGCTTGTTGCACGCTGCAGTCCTTCGACCAAGTGAGGGCATCACTTGCGGTATCGTAGAATTTAAGAAGGAATAGCGGACCGTTGTAGCTGGTTCAGCTCCAGGCTGATAAGAGTCGTCGACGGGAGGCTTCGTTGTGGATTTGAAGCACAGTCCTGTACGCCATCGGCGACGCGTCCAGGCAGCAGTGGCGATATTCGATGGGTTGGCTCCTGGCCGAGAAGTCTGGATAATTGGAGGTCTTCGTTGTGCTTCACGCACGACCCGTACTCAATTTGAGTAGACCTCCATCTGGAGTCGAAATGGCGGTATTCTGCCCTCTGTAGCTGACTACATTGCTGTTGATCCGCTCCGTGACCTCTGCGTTGCGATATCAGGTTACCCCGAAGCGATGTCCTTCAAGTTTGTTCTCGTAGCGCGGTACAAAATTAGAAAATAGACAAAAATTAGCTCGGTAAATGAATCTTTTCTTTAGCTAGTCGTTCTATTTGGAGCATTGGCCTCACGATCAGACGTGTCTTCGTTGTTTATGATTCATTTATTTTGTGATGTAAGAAAATTTACATTACCCTTTATCAGATAAGCACATGAAATCGGACGAAGAAAAGATCATAGAACTCCCAAAAAGGAGACTGAATTTCAACTTATTCGTAAACAAATGAATGATATAAATTTACACGATCGTCAAAATAAAACGGTTTGTTTATTAGAAGTGAAATTTTTTGTGGATATGAAATATTATTTATTGAATTTTTAACAACATGAGAATAGACAAAGCCTTTTGTGTGGATATGAAGATTGCGCGAATCCATTCCAATAGCTTCCTGGAGCAAACTGGGCGAGAACAAAATAGAGGTAAATTTGTCCGCTGATAATAGAAGTTGACCAAAGTTTAAGAAATACAACACATTTGGGTAACGTTTATAAGCACGTGTTTTAGCGATTCTGTTATAAAAAGGTCGACAATAAAGATTGCGCAACTTTCAGGCGTCTATTAGTTCTCTCACGGCTTGATATTATTCAAAGAGGATCTAAAATTTGTTCCCATTACACTCTCAATCGGATATCTGAATTGAATGGCGATATCTTCGTCCTCCGATTCTGCGGGAATCTCGGTGAGCGGTTTTCGAAAACAGTTTGCCAACTCTTCGTCGCTGAGTGTTTTGTCATCGATAATTTTGATTTCCGTCATGTGTTCCAGCTGCATGAACACGGATTACTGGCTGTTAAGAAATTATCAACCATATCAGAAAATATCGAAATTATAGACATCCAACGATAGACATAAGTTTTCAAATTTACACGCACATTTTTCGCATTTCTTTATCAACCCAGTAATAGATACGTGGACGCCAGGAACGAGAGCTGGGTATATCGATGCGATTATTTGCCATTGTGCGCCGCTTATAAAACAGCAGGTTCTTTGTCCTATAGTTATCGTAATGAACAGCACGAGTATCCTAGTTGCAACAGCTAGATACATTTCTCAATTTTTCATCTTTATTATCTTTAAGTATTCAGTCTGCGTATTACTTTGGATGCTCTGATATGCTGTAGCGTATTTTATTTTGATTTTTTCTGGTATCTTCGGAAAAGGTCTATCCGCGTTATTGAAAAGTCCGTGGCAAATGATGTGCGTGTTGTCCTTTGAACAGACAAATCATAGTCATCGAAACCCTGCTCAATTTTGTTGAATCACTGATTGTTCGCAACCGCTTTGATGCTGACGAACGCGATTGTTTGATAGAAATGTTCAAAAACTGCGGTGAACCATGATACATTTTTTGGTTTATAAGTGATTATTTGTAATGGTTTTTACCTCGTTATATTTTACGAGGTGAGCAATCATAGAAATTTAGTCCGCCCATAGTAAGACTGCGTTGATGATTACAAATTTGAATAAACTGAAACTCCGTTTCCGGCAAACGTTTGTTTACTCGTGATTGAAATCACATATCCTACGATATGCGTGAAAAGTAAATATTTTCAATAAAACGGTCGAAAATGGCTTAAGGGATCGTCTCAGTGTGACACTCCGAAAAATCACTGATTTTCGCGAATTTTTTTTTTAATGTTCACATAAACTAATCGGTCCGGTTTTTTTTTCATAAATAAATACGTTTATGAAGAATACAAAATGATTTTTTTAAAGTTTATTTATTGAGTGCATCATTGTTGTATAAATTATTGTAATTTCACGTGAAAAAAAAAGGTGCTGCACGGTTTCCACGATGACGGCCGCAATTTTGATCTGAAAAAAAAATTTCAAAAAGATTATTGATCTGTAGGAAAGTCGCTATCGCGCTATGGAGGGTTTTTTTTTTTTTCAAATTTGACAAAATGGCGGCGGTTTGAACAAAAAGTGTCGAATGTGGCCCTTTTTTTCGACAGTTTTTCGTCAAAAAAATAGGAAGTTTTCAAAAAAAAAAAGCTTCCATAGCGCGATAAAGAATGACGTTTAAAATGTTCTCCCGAAATTGGAACTAGATATCTTTAAAACTCTTCCTTTGAGAGTGGAAACCGTTTTGAAAAACACCATTCTGAGAAAAACGCGTTTAAAGATTGAAGTTGGAAAAGTTTATATAAATCGTTTACTTACGATCAATCGGCGATGCCAGGTCTTGATTTTTTTCTTGGGGGTTTCTCTCGTACGTCTATCCGTGGTGGATGTCAAAAACGAACTGAAATGCTTGGACAGTTTATTCTGCAAGGTTATAGAACCTAAGCACCTTAGTACTCGCGCAGGTAGAAAACCCGTTCCCTTTCTACAAGAAACGCTGTAGCGACCGTAATAATTTGAATTTCGATTTAAAAATTTGAGAGAATGTTTAGAACAGTGTATACTATACGATAATGCAAAAAAAAAAAAACAATTTTTTGAAAATTTCACACTGAGACGATCCCTTAAAACTGGAAGAAGGTTTACGCAGTTTTTGGATAAAATATAAACTGTGTCCCGTTCTATCATATCTGATTCTTGAACACAGAATGCGAAGTCTCAGGTGACTAAAGTTATTCTATTTTGCTACAAAATTATCAGGTACCGCATTTTGCCCGGCGAACCCGTCTCGAGGAGCAAGAATTCTTGGCTTCCGCCATTAGATTTTTATCTTATCACAGTTTCGAAGTTATAGCGTATTCTCCTCATACTGAACAACCTCTTCTAGAATTGCGGATTGTGTCAGCGCTGGAACTTTGCGTGCCATTTCACCGTTCAGTTTATACTATTTTCTCAATCTCTACAGTTTTTTCCAACCCGTTCAGATTCGTCTTGCGATGAAAAGTTGCCGAATGAGGCGCGCGAGTGCGTTCTCTCCTAAAAGGTTAATGTGAAGATCGAATCTCCAAGTTCTTGAAATATATCGAGCACATTGTTGGCATTTTATACATTCACTGATTGGTCGGTGTGTGATATGTCAGTTTGACAGTTGGCTCAAAGAATATAACCGCATTTTTGAAATCGCCATGCAAATCATTGCGAACATTTCATTGATCAGCGAAAAATATCCACGAATCGCTTGAAATTTCATTCACTTGAGTGTCCCGAAATTCCGGGTTATCAGACGTTTTGTTCGTCGATAAATTGAGTATTGATGTCGAAAGTAATGTAAAATTTTGAGGATTCGTTTCCACATTGAAACGCAAAGCAAAAATAAGTTCACGTTAATCTCTGATCACTATTATACGTGTATGAATGTAACAGATGTGAATATAACCGTGTTTTGTCACCCTCGCGGAAAAAAAAACCCTCGACTTGGGTGTAAATTCGTACCCTCAACTTTTTTCTTACGGGGATTTAGCATTATCTATGAGTTTAGGGTACGAATTCATACCTAAGTTTAGGGGTTTTCCCGTGATGGCATCGTCGTTGCGCTGTACTGTCTGTGGTGTCAGTTTGATAGTTGACGCGTCGTTGTGCTTAAATGCATGTTGAAAGTAATGACAGGTCAATCATCATGCCTATAAAAAGTGAACGAAAGCTGACAAGCTGTATGACAGAATGGACGTGAACGCTGCACCTAATGTGTACTTGAATAATCGCAAATGCTTCGTAGATCTTTAGAATATAAAAGAACCTAGTACATTTCTTTGTTCGTGCTCGCAACAACTTTTCCGATTATAGTTTTCCGATTTAAGTTGCTTGTAGTCCACCATGGTAGCGCTAGCGGCTGGAGAGCTAACGACAAGATACCTGAAAGACCGAGGGCGGAATGTACGTTGCAAAAGAAACAGTTATGCCTAAAACGCGGTTGCGAAGCAGCTGTCGGTAATATCGACGGCGCGTCTACCGATCGACCGCAAGGCGGTCTCGCAACGATGTTTCTCACTGCTACAAGTCCGTTATTATGAGATCTAAATAGCAAACACTCTAGGGAATGGTGTCACCCTGCATCAAACGTGGGAAGAAAGTAAGAGAGACAAAGACGGATGGATATTTATCGACGCTTGATGACACGGGAGCCACGTGATCAATGCGCGTCATGGAATAAAGTAGTAAGCATTCTTGTCAACCGCCAGCAGCGCTGCATGACGTAACGTATTCGACTGAAAGACCGAGAACCAGCTGCATGACCTTGCGGTGTTTGTAAACATACACACGTTGTCTCTCCAGTGTCTGAAGGAACCAGAGCAATAGGCTGTTGACAAAAAGTGATAAAGTTTTATCTTGCGACAAATAACTAATACTTTTGGACCTGCGATTTGAAAAATGGAAGTTGAACGTATGTGCACCGTCGAAAACGAGTTGGTGAGTAGTTAGAGTTAAACATCGTGCTGACAGCAGGTCAGCATGTATTGCAAAAAGTTGCGAAAAATCAGCAGGAGAAAAAAAAAGACCACAAACCGGAACAAAAATAACTCCTAATTTAATCAATGACGACAGTTGTCCTTCGGTACAATTCGTTTCTTAAAAAACAGGTTAATCGAACTCGCGCAAACTTATTTTTCTGTATTTTCGTATCGAGCAAATCGGTGTAGACAAAGGGCGTGTGTCTGTCACTTCGTACGTCAGGTAAGGGGTGACGCGCGGCGGAGGGAAAATGCAGGGGGGTGATGTTTTTCGTCGGTTGGCTCCATAGATCCGTCTGGCTCCCTCCTCCCTCTCTCCCGCCCCTTCCTCCTTGCGCATTCTAGCACCTGTCGTCCACTTGCCAAACTATAAAATTTACATTTTTGCCGATAGTTGTCGCTGGCGGACCGCTTCGTTATTTCTGTATTCTGTATAAGTTAGTAACTTTGTCGTAGCGAAACGTGGAGAAAAAAATGACTGTTTTCTTGTTCTTTCTATGATTTTGAAAGAAATAGAATTGCAAGATACGAGTAGATTTCGTTTTATTACGGTTTACTGAATTTCAAACAGTTTGAAATTGCGAGGTATCGGTTTTTCCTCCGCACGAATCGTTACGGTACCGTTGCTAACTTCAACGTGATTTTAGGTGAGAGTGTCACGTGGTTTGGTATGCTCATTACTTACTCATCGGACGATGATGCTCGCGGCGCTTCATTCCTTTCCAAGTTATTATTTGTCAAGTTCGTGACAGATACAGGCGTAAAATACCGAATCGATAGCTATGAGCGTGTTGTACAGGAATTATATGTTATGACCGTCAGAATGCCGAACATTCTGACGATTCCTTCATTCGCACAACAACAGGTTTACTCTGATTGATGACAAATTACATTGTTTATGAGTTCCGTTAGATCTAACTTGCAATTAAATATTTCAGCTCCTCTTGAAACTCAGAGCTAAAGTAATAGACGAACGAGTGATTCGAGTGCACGGTATTGTATGAACTGAAAATATTAATTCAAACCATTTGAAACTAAATATTATTTCGTTCTACCCATAGACGCATGTTACTATTCTAATTATAGAACGAGAACAGATAAGACTCGGGTTTCTTTATCTGCGTATAACATTTTTGTAGAAAGGCGGTCAGCTTTAAAATAGTGTTGGAATAATGGGATCGTTGACTTCTGACATCAAGAAGTGTTGATAATTATTACATTCTATTTACCATCATATGATTTTTTATGTCGATAGGAATTTTGGGTTTATTTTCTCATTTCATAAAAAGGATTGAAACCCACATGTAGTTTTAGATTTTTCAAAATCTGAAGGTACAGTTTATAATGAAATCAGAACACGAATTTTCAGTATCGTACTCGATGAATGTGGCTATGAATAAAACTGCGTAAAATAGAATGAAACAATAATGGAGACGACTCAATATAGGCCTCGTAGAGATTGCCGATAGTCACTGATAATCTGCCGAACAGCTCGTGTCCGTACATTATGTATGTCATGCAGGTCTATCGATTTTGATGCATTCATCTTGCTCAAATGCATGCAACTGCAACGCAATTTTGTACGTGACGCGCGTAGCCAAAGAACAGGATACGACGCTATATGTCAGTGTGAATTGGGTACTATGGTGATACTTTTAAAAATAAATTTTATGGTAATTTAGAAGTTCGATTTCTCGAATTTTCAGTATTCAGTAACAGTACGTTAGCTTCATTGTGTCATGAATTATAGTCACGTTCGATGTGTATTGAAAGAGAAGGAAGTATAAAGTTAATAAATATGATTGCATCAAACTTGGCGAACTACTACAAATGAATATTTTTTTTATATCTAATCGTTTTTGAGTAAAAATGTGTTGGTAATAATGAATTTTGTCTGATAATAAACGTTTTCCAATCTCAAATGTTAGTCAATTTTTAAATTAAAAATATCCTTCGAAGAATTCTTTTTGAAATACGCCTCAACGCAGTCCAAATTATTGTTAATCTAATTAAAATGTTTCTATCTGTTATGAATTGTTAGCAAATTTACTGAATGCGATCAAATTTGAATTAATGCTCCGACATTAGAACAATTATCGGAATCTTTGTCTCATAAATGCGCAGTTCAATCACGAAAGTGTTGATGAGATTGATAAAAATTAATTATTTTCAAATAAATAGACAACCTTATTGATTGATTAGTTAAAAATCAGACTTGAAAATAATTCTTGGGTAATTTTTTTCAATTTAATATGAATGCGATTAATATTGTAACAACGGGGAAAATTAAGAAAGGACTAAGAGAATCAAAGAGTTCTCTGTGCGATTTAAGCGAACGCCGAGCCAAAGAGTTCTCTGTGCGATTTAAGCGAACGCCGAGCCAAAGAAGTCTCACGAACAAGGAATATTTTAGAAAGAAAATAGATGTATTTGGACACGAAGTTCTCTTTTTAAAGTCTAGAGATTGACTGCTTTTTACAATAATGTCGGTTGACGCAGCAACCTTATTCTTTTTAAAGACATAAGAGGTTTATAAACGTCTTTTATCTATGATGACTACTAGATCATTTAAAAGGGGACAAAACGGGTGATTTCACCCTTTTTAACAATATACTATTGACCAAAAAATTAGTGTCTACTACCTCGCTTTACTATTTTGATTTAACATCGTTGCGAAAAAACTATAAATCCTGAAAAATTTGTATTCCCCTAAATTAGCATAAAAGTAAATTTTAGCGGGTTTATTTGAAAACACCCAAAAAAGGTTCTTCACATAGTTTAACCCATTAATTCTTATACACCATAGTGTACAACCTCGATATTCGTTTTTTACGATTTTCTCGAAATTACACCGTCTATTAAATAACCGTCAAGCATATGAAATCGGGGGTAACATTTTTTAGAATTATTCTCGCTTTGCGAGGAAAACAAAAATTACGAAGAGAGAAAAGAAAAAACAAACTCAATATCAGAAACACGTTCAAAACATCTCAATATCGTCCAAACAGTGTTTCTTTACTCAAATAAAGACATTCTATGCTAATATTGTAACTTTAAAGTGAACGGGGCTAATCAAAGCGACAAGTTTTTCCAGAGCAGCCGTTGCCCGGCTGCCAAAATGCATCTGCGCTTGCACACGTAAAATACATTCGAAAAAGAATAGCAGGAATCGTTACAAGATAAAGCAGATTATCGAGCGCCGCGTCGGTTAGTTTCCCTGGATTCGGTAGAAAATTCGAACGCCGTTCGAATCGCTTCCCGCTTTCCTCGCGGGCGGCGTCGTGGCACGGCGGTTATTGCGTGAACACGCGTGTCTACACGCGCGCATTTCGACGTTAGAGCGCGCGACGGTCGCAACCGTTTCTGCCGGCTTCCGTCAACGGTGGTTCTCGCTCTAGCCTTTCGTTTCAACTGCGCAGTTGGCGAGCCTCGGTACGACGCGGAGCATTGGTAAGTCTTTTCTTTTTACCGCACAACTCGTAACTTAGAGCGGCGGCGTTCGTGATGCAGCAGGGGGTAACCCTGAGGGTGACGGGCGCCCCCGAGGGTGGCTTCGATTCTCAACCGAATCGTTACGCTCCTGCGATCGTGCAGCGCCCATCTCGAGGGCACCGGCCCCTTAACTGACGCTGTCAATAACCCTCGCCCTCCTCAGAGCTTTTCTTTTTGCTTTTTTCTTCTTTGCTTTTCTTTCACTTTGCGAGCGATAAATCCGCGGGCAATTGCCTCTCGACGTTTGCGAGTCTCTGACTCGGCCTAAAACTGGGTCGGAGACGAGTTTCATTTATGGTTTGTGTTATTCCTTAGCAGGCTAAATCCCCTGCTCTCTGCGTAGATCGTGAGACGCACTGGCTTGGACAAATCCGTTTACGGTATCTACGCGCTGCTTAAATCCGCCCCACCGCGACGTCCCTGACCTGATTTAAAATTTATTCTATAATCGCTCGTTCAACGCAGCACCGACAGCGGACGCGATAGATGTCGGTATGCAGTTTTTCGTTGCATAATAGGTTCATCCAGGTGGTAGAAAGAAGAGCGCACAACGATATTGAGTAAATAATAACACTTGTCGAGTACTCCATATAGGTAATAACAAAGTACTGAATTTCTTTCGTATTTCTCTAAACAAATTTTTATTGGAGTTATAACAAGAACGGTGATCGAATGGAATAAATTTTTTTTTTCATTTGAATGAATGTGGCTTCACTTGATGAACAGAACCCCTTTTTCCTGGATCAAATGACATTTTTTAGAATCAAGAAAAAAAAAAAAAGAAAATTCCCTTGCTATATTTGGTAAATTCAACAAATTCATTTTCCGTACGTTTATCTTAAATGCGTAATGACTTTAGTTATTTTACGAGTAAAATTTCCCCATAGTGTGGCCTCTTTTTGTACAACCACCTCAGCTTTAATTTGGGATGGTTACCAAAAGAAATTTGTCGGTCGGTTGACATTGATTTTCTTATCTCATCAACCGTTTTGATAACAACTGCGACATGTTTGTAGGTTTACAGTTTTCGTATTACGTCCAACGTGCAATAAGCATTCGGTTTCTCGAATCACAGCCCTCAGTTATTTTTTATTTACCGTTAACGTTTTTCAAACCATTGAATGTGAAAAAAACATTTTATACTTCACTTCCTACCGTTGCATACCAAAAAGCAAATCTTATTTTCACTACGGATAAAATTATACTTGTCGAGTATTGTATAATGATGTATAACATATTACAAGTACATGCACCGCTTATTTTACTATTCGTTATGTTTGTTGTTATCGTAGCCGGTCACGTTCCGTAACGTAGCTGAGCTATGTGCGGCACTTTACGTGTGTACAGCTTGAGTTAGGTGCTAGTATACCTACATTATCCATACATGTACGTGTATGGACAGCGTTGAAGTCAGTAACGTTAAGATAACGAAACATGAAGAAAAAATCATTGCCGTGTAATTTCTGAATGACCTTCAAGAAGTTAGCTTTCAAAATTATGAGTGTAATTTGTTTATAATGGCTTACCAAATTTCGGACGATCTCAAGGCGCGAAGTTACGATTTTTGCCAAACATGCATTGTTGGAGTAACGTGACTAACTTCGTCTTCACTATCAATGGTGAATAACCTACGCAAATACCGGATAAACGTGTGTCTGCTATGAGCCGGGTGTTCGTTAACATGATTATTATCATTTTTAATGCGTTATTCTTTCCAATTCTTTCTTTGTACAACTCCGTATTGATTTTTCGGTCTACTTATAGGAAGCCAGATTTTCTCTTGATGAGGTCAGTTTTGAATTTATAGAGTACGAACAGTAAAATTCGCAGGAAATAATTAAAAATCACAATCGGACGTTGACAAATGTACGGGATTTGTCAACCCTATTTTGAATTTATAACATGCAGTGCAATACAAATTGGTCTACCTACCTGATCGTGGTTGACTATGAATTTTGTTCTCAAACGAATTAATTATCGAAATTTCGTCCGCAGTGTATTTTTCAACATCAATGGCTCAATATTTTATTATTCGGTTGATGTAGTGAGATGCGGCACTTGGTAATTCGGAATCTCCGTCACACACGGCCAATGCGTTAATTTTTGGACGATATAAAAGTATGATTGTTCCCATAAGAATTGGACAATTTTATAAAACATATACGCATTGTGATTGGCAAAAGATAAGCGAAAACACGGTTAAACCTTCCTGTGGATGATAATGATTTTTTTGATATATCTACAATCCTTGATGAACCAAAAGCGAGGATATTGAAGAGAAAACTTTCCAACTCGTTTGCAACGCATTTCATCATTACAATAATCGTTATAACGTGTAAGAGATGCAATGTAATCAAGAACCCATTGTCGAAATTTTCCGTAGAATTGTGCATAGTTAAGGATCGATCCGAACTCCAACGGTTTTTTAAGAGGGTTCCATGGTTAGTCTAAGCTGTAATTTTGCGAGATTTTGCGAATCACGTGTTTTGCCCATGACAAACATTTTGCGTAAAATCAATGGTCGAGTTATTGGCAAACGCAAATTACCAACAATTGTAGGATAACGATTTATATGGTTTTTTCGTTTCAGTGATGTGTAGGCCTAGGCAATAATTCTATAACTGACACCCCCGCACCATACGATGCAAAATAATTCAATTTTTTCGCTGCTAACTTGAACACATTTTTTGAATATTTAACTCTTTAATTTTCAATAATAAGATTCATCCATTTCATGTCGCCGTTCAGGGTATCTGCAATACAGCTTGGAAATTTTTTAGTTTATTTTGATTTTTCCTTTGTAACAAATACCCTGTACAAGTGCAGTAAAGTTTGAATAGTGTACACGATAATAATGAACGCTGTGTTCGCTTGAGAAAAATTGTAAACGATAGATACGTATGTACATATTTAGGAAGTGTCCGTTTCAGAACATGTCACATTATCGACAAATTTAACTTGAACGACATTTATAGTTGCGTTTTTAAATCTTGTGCACACATTTTTCATTATATTTTATGATATTTCTTCATACGTTGTTTACTTTGTTCGATGATTTGACGGCTAGGGTACTTTTAGTCTGTTTACATCTCACACGATCGAAAGATGAAATGCTCAAAAATGTTTCACGAATGACGAAATACCGATAATTCGATCGTGTTTAATTTCCTCAGCTTGCGCGATATAGCTCTTGGTATATTCGTTCCTTGCTTTAGTCCAGAGTGACGAACTACATTGATTAAATTATGTGATACCTTCTCTGAGCTTTCGCAGAAACAGTTTGAAACTTTGCCGGTCTTGCAGTTCCCTGTGGAATCCGCCGTGTACTACATGACATTACACGATTATATCTGGCCGAATTTCGAGTTTTAAATTTGCCTTAAAAATTCTTTCTCTTTATTTTATCAAAGCAAAACTATATTCCAAAGCATTTTTTATTTTTTTTTTGTACCTATATATATTCTGGATAATAAATTATCGTTGATTTCGAAGTATTACCAGTTATCGGCTTGTGATGATTTTCTTCATAACGACGACGGCTTTGAGTTACAAATTCCCTGGATATAAAATGTTCATTTTTACTCTGAGTTTATGAAAAATTTGAACTACCGCAAACAATGACGGTATGTTTTCAAAATTGAACAAAATTGCGGATTCCCAAAATACACCGTCTTTTATTATGAACTTTTTTTATTTTTAAATCGAAAATTTTTACACCTGAATCAATACCGAACAAATTTTTCTTGACTTGGTATTAATTTTTTTTTATTAGGATGTTCTGAAATGAGCGTAAATTTAGCATCCAGAATTTCCAAATAAACCAAAGTCAAATTTACTCTTGACATTTTTAATTTCAACTTTGTCTAGCCAAGTTGGATCATATTCACTAAAAAGTGCATCACAGGAGTAAAATTACGTCGAAAAACATGTATGTTTCAATTTTCATTTCACACATCACTTTTTTGTTATTTTTGTTCGAATTGAGTGCGCGCGATTACAATTGGGATTATCGAAAATAAATTCAACTGTAATATTTGAAAATTCTCCGTGCAATAGTCAGTTTCATTTCAGAAAACCCCAATTCAAAAATGAATATTAAAACAAGAAAAATGCGCCCTGTATCGACGGGGTGTAAATTTTAGTATTTTTGGCTAGTTCTATTTTCAACGAAAGACCATCGAAATCACGAATGGTTTAATTTTGTCAATCTCAAATCTTGTATTTCCATTCGAAAATTTACCGTCAATGTTTACGATGAGAGTTTGTGAGTCAAAATAAACATTTTACGTCATGGCAATATTTAATTTGAAGTGAGTCATCTTTAAAAAAATGTTTCATCAATTGATTACTGGTGATCTTTAGAAATTTTTGATAATCAATCAGTCCCAATCAACGAGTACAGAAAAACGTAGTTTCAGATGAAATTTTACGTTAAAAATAATTGCTCTAAAAAATTTTCCAGTCAAGTCTGAGTGTTGAAGTTAGAACGCTTTTGACCTGAGCGACAATTTCTCACCGACACTGTGAGTTTGTTCCTCGTGGGTCAATTATGCGCTACGCTTCGTATGTGCGAAAGCAATTTGCAGCCTAGTGGTCTCCCAGGATTCCCAAGCTATCTGCTACCTACTATTTCCATAGAGCAGCTTCAACAGAATTCGTATAATACACGTGCATATGTATAATATGGTACCAGCAATGCCAAACCGTGAGGGAATATTTTCACATATATCGTATGGCTGTGGATTTCGTATCGTAAAATGTACGTCTCGCTCCCATAA
Source organism: Neodiprion lecontei (assembly GCF_021901455.1). NCBI lineage: Eukaryota > Metazoa > Arthropoda > Insecta > Hymenoptera > Diprionidae > Neodiprion > Neodiprion lecontei. The sequence continues at coordinate 12,381,632 of NC_060260.1, forward strand.
ATCTCGATTCGTTACCTGTAGGATAACTTTTTCAAACTGTTTTCACATAAAAAAAAAACAGAAACACGCATAAATATTTCGGAATCTCGGAAATGTCTCCGATACTTTGTTGCAGATTTTAAGCAGCAAATACAAATGTCACTTTCCGATCAGACCACAAAGCAACTTGTATTTTGATGGCCCCTAATAAAATTCACTCAACTTTCGAGAGGGTGATTATAAAAGACCAAACGTTGGCGTGACGATTATAATCCGAGTAACTCTACGGACGCCGACGATAAAACAATTATCTACCATACCAATGCACAGGAGTTGACTGTTTTAAGACCAGAGTTTGATATTTTATGATCAAACTCTAAAGTTGAGTGAATTTTATTAGGGGCCATAGATTTGACGTATTTTGTACCCGGTACATTTTTTCATCCACATTTAATCCTGTCGTTACGTTTGATTCCTGCTTTGCCAACCTGCGTATCGAGTTTTTGTTGGTATTCTGTACCGGTAACAAATACTGTCGATAAGAAAAAGGTACATGTGCCAACTGTTCGACCAACTGCAGGAATTATTATACTTTTTTATTGTATTGCCTGGCAGAATGTATTTTACTGTAAACCCGGTTTCATCAAAATATAAAGCACTCCGTATCAAATCAAACTAAACGATGCCATTTTTCGTAACCTTTCTCGATTTTTTCGCTCTGCTCAATCAATTGAGTATAACGTATTGCAAGGGTCGACTTTTTTTTAAACCGAATATTCCCCTGTAAAACTCGTCGGAAAAAATCGGATCTCACCGTTTCCGTTTGAAATAATATACGCAGAGGATATTCTTGATAATTCAGTCAGCGGCGTTTTTGGGACTGATGGCGAAGAATAAGATATTGAGTCGTGAGTCAGACAACATGAGTTTGATTACTGTAAAAAATATCGATTTTAAGATAGTTCCTAGAGTACCAAATTATCGTAGAATTCAAGACTCATCTGGGAGTACAAAAATGGCTACATGTGTTATTAATCTTTTCCATTCTAATCTCACACACAGTTTTGTTGTAGATTTACATGCATTTCAATCTATGGAGGAGTCTACAGCGAGTTTTATGATGAATGACGATATTGAGTTACTTTCTAGACAACTTATGGTACTTGAACGACGTCATCGAATCAGTTAGCAATTGACAATAAAAGAAAGATTTTAAGATGCACGTGATTCGAACAATTACATGTTTTTTTTTTTTTAATAGTATTTCAGTGTTAAAAATTTCTTTGAACTGACTGATTATCCGTGTCTAATCGCGCAATGTTTGTTGAAGCACTTTAACATTTTGAGGGTTGATCATGTTACTCACGAAAATCGATGTACAACTTTTTGTATTTTCTGCGTAAATTTGTTTATCACTATCAAACACTGTGGAAAAGCAACCGTGATATTTAACGTTTATGTACAGTATGACATTTGACTTGTCAGTCCGTTGCTAACGTGGCCTTTGTGGGTTTGTAACGCTTTTCCATTCGAAAGTGAAAACTGTGATTTAATACGTCTCAGAAAAAGTGCCAAAGTTTTGCACATTTTCTGACGAATCTAATTTGAAGATGCAGCCACTGTTGGTTTTGAAAATGTACGGTGTAGTTCTACAAATACATTTTTATATCTTTCTGTCAAGTTCAGTGAAAAAATAACCTGATGTAAATTTAATATTGTATGTTACTATATACATCCTGCCTGAAATGCAATATCATTGAAGTCAGCATTGAAAAATGACTTAGTTTATAATTGTAACGTATTGAAAAAATAATGACACGGATCCATACATGATTGCATGACTAATGAACGGTAGACTTGATGATCTGATCATACGTTTGCGTTTTTAATTGACGAAAGTTGTGTAAGAATCAAACATTACCTACAATCATGATTCAAATAATGCATTTGCCTTTGTTCGAGAGATAAAGGTGGACTCAAATAAAAATCTATTACACAGATATTTGAAGGAATACGATAGCCAAAATAACGCAGAATGATTCATTTCCGTGAAAAATTTTGTTTAATTCGTGCAAAAAATTTCAATCTTCTGCGAAGAAAGTTTATACGCAAGGAACTTTCATTACAGAAGATTTTTTTTTTTTCAGGATACTTACTACCATAATCCAAATTTTTCTGGAAGGAATTTTTGATCTAATCTTTTTTAGTCATTTTAAAAACGAAAAACTCGATATTAACGAAATTTCACCAGAGTCCTACCTTAATAAATCACAACAGGTATATTAAAAATAATAAAAGCATGGAAAAATTTTTTAAAATTAAGGAAACGTTGTAGTTATGATAATTCTAAGACATTGCGCGTGTGTTCTTGTTGGGGAAGGAATTCCGACGTAAAAAAATGATGACATTTGAATTTAATTTGCTTACAAACGAACTCCCTGAAATTCATGAAAAATACGCATCAACTTCTTCTTATTGAAATTTATTAACGTGAGGTTTTCCAAGATCTTGTCATCGTCTTCAGCGAACTTGTGCAACAATAATAATAAAAATAGTGATAGCAATGACAATAATAACAACAAAACCAATTGCAGCCGTCTTCAAGCTTCTTCAAAGTTTAGCATATGTTATAGAAAATCCGATTGACAATATCAGACAAGTTGTCATAGCTTTACAATTTGCGTGACAATAATTCACACTTATCGTAGGTTAATGATGTGAAAAATCCTACGTACACTCGTTCAGATTTGATTTATTTTCACGCTGTCAAACAACGAAGCATCTCGAAACTTGGATTTGCGAAAAAAAAAACAAAAAATGAACTTTCCAAATACATGTACACAGAGTCTCTTAAAAAAATGTGGCTCATCCCGAGCGGTTTCCGAGAATATTTTTTAATCAGGCTCGTTTAAATCAACCCTCGTATCTTTTATCCTGTCGAGCTATTTAATTTAACGATATAAAAGAAATTTCACTCAGTGAATTTTCATTATTAAAGGCTTTACCTGACCCGGTTAGTTAGCTCAATATTAAATGCAGCGAAATTTTTTTCACCGTTATAAGGTCTACGTGCTCGAACGTTGGTATCTTCCGTTATACCCGACTTGGATTGTACGTGTATAATATTTTGTTACATACACAATTACTCGCACAGGTGTACGTACGTCCTTCTTGTCCTTATTCTGACTACGGAGGACGTGATTCCATTACAGAATATTATTTTAATTGCCTTAAGCTTAAAACTTAACGTAGCATATAATTTCCTTCTCCACTTTTTCGTTGCTCTCTTTCTATCACACTTTATCTCTTTCCTTTTCTCGCTGTCTTTCTCTCTCATTCTCGTTTTTCGTTTCATCCAATTTTTCACTCTACTTTTACTACGGGTACATTGGAGAATTACCGGATATTCCCAGTCGCTTCTCTTGCATAATCCTCGTGAATGCAATTCTTCCTGCATATGATGATAAGTCTTCCGTTGAGTAAAAAATTTTCAGCCGTTACTGAAAATGAACAATTCGGTGTATTGGTGCAATAAGGGTGTAAGTGCATGTTTTCTTAATTTGTAATATTGGCGTTCGAAATTATTAATCCTTTCGAAATTTCCCGCAAGGTTCGAAGCAATTTTATATATTGGAATGTCATACTATTTCATTCCCAATATTGTGTTCATTAGATTAATATATCGAACTATACTCGCAATGCCTTGCACTTGTACCTTTTTTTACACGAATGTTTTTCGTCATTACAGTTTTACAACTGGTTAAAAATTTAATACCGACAAGTTCGTCCGACACAAACGATTGTTTATCTGCCGTAAGGCAGTTTCAAGTGTACGAAACCCTGCTTAGTTCAGATTTTTCAAACCTGTCACTTGTACCCTTTTCATACTAACCCCCTCAATTTTAATCATGGCTTACGCTGCTAACGGAATGTTGAAAAATCCAGATTCAATTTCGATATGATTTTATGAAACAAAGTTTTAGCAATGTCAATTCATCAGGATTAAACTTCTTAATCTGATATCGGCTCGCGGATTATGAAAATTGGTTTGTGCTTGTCTGGGGTGATTAAATCTGATTTTTGTTTTCTCATTGCGTGTATTAATTGATTTTGTTTAAAATGACAAGAAAATTTGATTTATTTATTATTTTCATATATCTTGTGCTACGTGACACTAGGTAATGATTTGTAAAATTTACTGTCTTAACTCATTCGGCCTACAAAAAAAAAAACCATTCAATTCTGTGCACAACTGTTCCATTTTTTTTTCAAATTATTTTTCATACACGGTTGACTTTTGAAAAAGCAAAGGTGTAGGAAAAATGTTTTCTATGTAAGAAATTCTGAGTTTCTTGAAAGCATATCAGTTTTTAACGGGGATTTATATTTTTAAAAGATTCATTTTTTTTACGAAAAACTTTTTGCTGTGGTTTCCATCGGAAGAAAGTGCGATTCTAATTTTTACACTAAAGGTTCGTTTCCTTCTTACCGTGTAATAAATCTGAATTTTGTAGAGAAGGACTTGCAGAAGATTACTATCAAATACATTCGTCACGACTTAATTGGAAAGTAGCGTCCTTTTTTGCAACAAGTTTATTTTACGGCGTTCAATTTTGAAATCAAAAATATGAGAAGTAACTTTGAAAATTATTTCCTACTCGGCGATACGAAGAAGGCACAGACTTTCATGAAAGAAGCACATGGTTCCGATGATCATCATGTTCGTTACCTCGTTTTCTGTCAGTTTTAAAGACGCTTTTTCACCAGGTATGTCATGTCTCATTGACCAGAGGTTACGAGAATGCACTAAATAATTTACACAATTAGGTGGAACGTCGGTTTGTAATTTTTTGCTAAATTTATCGACTTTTCATGTGTACAAACACAGTTTTATATATGAACTAGTTGCTTGTGATCCATGGTTCCTCAGAGACGACTCTTGTTCCTCTCAATGTGTAAAATTTTTTAATCCCATTTGACCTTGATAATCAAAATCGAGATCAATTTTACGGGGGAATATCTTTCACGATCTGAAGAATCATCTGGTAAAACGGCGATTAATAATTTTTTCCCACCCTGTACACGAAAAGAGTATAAGCATTCTTTAACCGTCATTAAAATACCTACTTCTACGTATATTCCATTTGAAGATGAAAATTTCCGAGGGCCAATCAGTACTGCTGTCGGGTAAGTGGATCCTTAGGGTACAGCCGACGAATTTTTCAAGTTTCTGAATAGCTTACGTAGTTGGTGGTGCTCGTGGTGCTTGGTAAGTGAGGCGTGTATTCCTCTTCGAAAACCTTGAACGTGAACCACGAGGAAACTAATAGATAACCGTAAACCGAAAATGGGGCACTGGCGGGCCCCCATAGTGGAAGAAGAGACATTTTTTACATCTCTTGAAATATTTAGGGTGACTTTGCATATTTCAGGACCTTCGGTTTGGCCTCAGGATACTGTCCAACGCGTGGAACGGGTCCTTGGAAAGTCAGTCGAGTCGAAACTGTTCCCATCGACCGGGCATTGCCCGAGAAAATTATCATACCAAATTTTCTTCAATAAAAGTAACGATCGTTACCTTTTCTCAACCCAAATTCGAAGCTTCCTTCTTCGTTTTCGGTCAATTTCCACCATTCATATTCTTCTCGTACATTCTTCCGCTCCCTCTCCACGCTTGTTTATAAATTACCCCTAATGTGACGCCGTCGATCGTGTCTTTCATCGCGGCACCAGGTTCGCGTCGCGAAACCTGAGATCTTATACTGTTTTTTTTTTTTTTGTTTTTTTTGGAGTAACGACTTCTTGATCTCCGTCAGCTGTGCCTGGGGACCAAAGATTGGAAAAGAGTTTGGCAATCTATCTGTTTCCCCTTTCGCTTTTGCTGCAGTGTAGCATCGGCAACACAGGTACGCTACCTAACGTTCTACAGCTGTGTGGGTACAGATTCGTGATAGAAATATAGCAGGGTCTCGAAGAGTATAACCGCAACGCGAAGTGGGAAGATAAAGATTTTGAAGAGATTTTAATATCAGATAGGATTGAGTCTGAGACGTTGCAGAAGGTAAACACGAGCGCAACTGAAGCAGGATGAAAACTTGTACTTTGTCACCGTGAGGTGAAGGCACCTGCACATTTATAACCGACCCGCCGGGTGAGAACATCTATAGGCGTGCAATCTTTCCAGATTACATCTTGGATCATATAACGTTTAAAAAAAAAAAGTTAACCTTAGATTCTCGGGGATATAAAAGCGGCCGCGGCAGTCGTTCAACGAGTACATGCCCCGAAGGCCTTTTGTAAATTTTAACGTTTCTCAAAGCTGAGCTTCACCCTGTATTGTTGCAATATTTACGGATAATACGGCTGTTGGAAAAAAATATTCTACTACTATGTACAGGCTTATTTATGGGTCGGTGAATACGCGGATTGCGACTAATGCAGTCGATTCACCTGAAGCCCCCACAACTGGCTCTCATTTGCTCGATTTCGGTCAAGTGTTCAACAACCGATAAATGGAAGTGGATTTCGGACAACGATTTTCTGCTACGAATATGGTCTTGCCTATATTTTCATACGTACGGAGGAGAAGGATTATTTGAGTCAAGTGGTATTCGATTGATTCGACTAAATGCTGTAGACAAATCTGGCGAACGCAATATTTACTCAATTTAATGAAATACTTGCGAGAATTTAATACTGAATTGAGTCAGATCTTTGAATGATCATGCTGACTATTAATTTATTCAGGATACCACGGCGTGAGTGTTTTGACGTAATGTGAATATTGTATCAAGAAAATGTGTGACTGAAATGACTAAAAATTGGATTGAATGCACCTCGATCGTTTTCTTTTAAAAATATGAAACTGTTGTAGCAAAATAAATTGAGCTTCTTTTAATTCGTGTTTCGTTGAGTCAAAAAGTTTAGTGGTCGAAGCAGGTAATGAAATTTGTTCTTACAAAAATCTTTTGCATTGACTGAACATTAAAGTTGATCAAACTCACAAACGTATTCTTCGAATTGTATCATTCAAAATTCTGGTGACTCAAAATTTTGCCGGATTTACGCGACATTTAACGGGTGAAACCCGAAAACTTGATGTTACAGGATAGAAGTATAAATTGAATATGCGTCAATAGTTTTGGTTTATTTGTCGTTAATATCAATTGCGATGACTTGAAACCATGCTTTCTTCACTTGTGATATGTCTGGCGACAAACTAACTATATTGGAATTGTTGAATTGAAATCATCGTATTTGGAAAAAAATTAGGGATACTAAATTGAAGCGAATAGACTCCAGCAAAATCCCTTTTGTTTGTTCAAGAATTCCTTTCCCTCCGTGTGCTTGATATCCAAGCACAAGATCAAAGAAAAATTTCAACACCTCCAGTGGGTGCTACTCGAGTTTACTATCACGTGCCGTGCAGAGGCATAAATTTTTTGCACCCTTTGCGCAAAACGAACAATCGTAACATTAAATCTACTCACAATCCGTGCTCAGTCTATTCAGGAAAATTTATACCGACGTTCAGTAATCACGAATATTACCTAAAACCTTTACAAGGTTACAGAAAGTTGAATGTGGTAGATGGCTCGGGGAAGCGAAATTCGCGTCAGGGAAATCTTCGCGAAAGTTTCACCGATATCTAAACGTACCTGTGTGTGCAAGAGTTTCACCCCATCCAGTCCCCTTCTTCTTTTGTACTCATTGATTCGAGTGCACTTTTGGGACTTGGCGTTTCAGATTTACTAGCCTGCGTATTTTCTCGTTGGCTGCGATCGATATATCCATCGAGGATATGTGCATAGGTGAAAAATTGCCATTGAACCAGCAATGAAGCGCAATATAACGAACTGCGGATCCTGCGGAAGTCTAACAGCAAGTGCTCGAATGATTTCTGGGCATGGCGTTGATATCTGCAGCAAAAATGTCGGGGTCGGATCGAAGTAACTACAGCAATTTTGGAGCTTCGTTTCGCATTACGATAACTAATAGGGTGAGACATGCTGTTGTTATACACTTGGCAGAAGATTGACAATCTGGTAATGGACCGGGGGATATTTTACGGAGGAAAAGTAATCCGCTGTCGACGTCTGTTCCGGACACCGGGAACTAATCAGTGACGCCCTAATTGCCAGACCGTACCCCGTTCGTCTTTGCCTTCACCTTGCAGGACCAGATTAGAACCCTTTGCTTATTCTCGCGCTTCTGTATTCACCGTGTTACACCTGGCAAAAACTGTGCCATTATTCCACCCTCGATTTTGCAATCATCCGAGCGATCGCTGCAACGATTGTTTCTTTCCGATGTTCCTTCAACTTCTGTATTTAATTTTATTAGTCTTGTTAATTACCATTTGAATAATTCATTTCTGTACATCCGAGTTCGTGTCGCTAATTTTCTCAAGGTCCTTGGCTTGGGAAAATTCGAATTCTTGTAGGAAATACATTTTTACACAATTATTATTTTTAGCCCCGGCCTGTTTACTTTACCCAAAGTTCATTTTTGATGCGGGGTCTCCAGCGACCCCGGCGTGACACCGGTGTTTGCGATGGAAGGTGTAGTCTCCCGAATTTTTATCTTCCACTTTATTTTAGTACGGTTATATATTTATTCAGTTCGTTACGAAAAGTCTTATCAATTTATCGTAACATAAATTGGTTATTTGTTTAAGATGTTTCCTTGGTTTTGTGAATTTCTGAAATTTTCAGCTGGTCAAATCCAAGTCTTTGCTTATCTGGAAGACTCTTTCTTTTAGATAAACTATAGTTGCCAAAATCTCTGTGATGAACTTTTACAACAGAGGTAGAGCGACTTGAATTGAATAATGAATTCAGATAAACTTTTCCAGTACACTTGATGATACCAGCGATGTATAACTTTTCGAGGTGCGCAACGTAAAGATTGATATACCAATCGACGAACTGTGAACTTATCGAAATAAATTTCAAAATTAGTTCAGAACTGTTCAAGTGGGATATTTTGCGTGCGGAGTATTACTTGAACAGCGTGAACCGGAAACTCCTTCGCTTGAGGAGAGCCTTCGAAACCTGAATGCTCGAAAACCTTTCTTTGTTTCCGTATCCATACATATATGTATGAAGAATACTTACTCAGGAGTCAAGAGATAACACCAAGCTCATATGTTTCACTTAAGGGTCTCCGCAGGCTCTGCGTATCCTTTCGGCTTACGCGATATACGAGACCAGAAAATATTGTCGTACGATTTTATACTCTTTGTGACTCACGTACCTGAATCCAAGCTTCTAATGCACCCATATAATATTAATTCATCCCCACGAGAATCGACGACACTGTTGATCTGTATTTCATGTCCTGAACATGTCTTACTTCGCAACTACAGTTGCGAAATTGACCAAATGTTTACAATCGAAATTCTTACTGATTTGCAGGAATAAGGGCAGTATTGATATTGTTTCCACGATGACCATAATAATCACCTTCTAGTCTTATGGTGCCCTAAAGAATTTCATTTCCCAAAGTTCTTCCCGCGCTTTTCCGTTCATTAAGCAAAATCCTTCGTGTTCGTTGATCTAATTTACCTCTCTACGGATTTTGAATTCGTCGTTTACTCAATTATGGAAACATTCAACCGCATCCCGTATTATAATTTTAAAATTATAGGAACCTTTTAAAAGATACTTCAGCAATCACGAAAAAATGAATAGATGATACGAATTTTTCAATTCTTCCAAATCTATACCTTTCGTATCACACAACTCCGATATTAGATATCGGAGTTCAGACTCAAAAAACTGGTCACACAGTTTACTCATCCCATGTATTTTTACGTATTATTTCAGGACGGATCCCGTGGCGATCGGAAAGAGGGCGGAAAGCGGGGACGCAAGCCTGGCCGGAAGGCGTCCGACAAGGGAGATATGAAGGCGAAGCTCGGTGCGTGGATCCTCTTTTGCTTGTGAACGCCTCATTTTTATTACCGATTTTCGACCCGATTCAATATTTATTAAACTGCTTGTGGATGATTTAGCATTATTTACGGAAGTATTCTAATTTAAATAATATGAACTTCGATTAAACGCATATGCAACGATGGGCTTTCAAATTATAGCTCCGTCATTTGAAATATGGTCCTGTTTCAACATAGTGTCTTATTTTTTTTTTTGTTTGTATAATTCAATAAAATTTGAATTAATTAACGCACCTGCAAAGTGAGAGTTTTTGATCTTGAACACTTGAAGCAAACTGTTTAATTATCGCTCGTTTAAAATATACGAAATGATAATTTTCTGAAATAATTCATAATCCGCCGAGGAAGCATTATCTTTTTTGAATATATATATACGTATGTTATCCCTCGATCCATTGTATCTTCAACTTGACTATTCGTACACCGTGTCTGATAATTTATTTTCAACAGACTTTAAAATCTGAATGAATAAAAGAATAATAATCATTTGATTATGCTGAAGAGCACGTTCCGCAAAACAAGAAAATCTTGGTGTAATCCTGCGCGCCGAAGCTTTAAACTTTGAAACTCCACCGCAAGAGCTGAGCTCGGCTTTACATTGAAGTTTACCCCGAGTTAACAGCTCTTCCTAGTCGATAGTGCTTTGAGAGTAGAAAAAAAGGTGAGAAGTTCAACCGAAAAAACAAAAAAATACCTCTGAATCGATTACTCATTAGATAAATCAATTTCATTCGGTTTGTATAGCTTTCACTTTGCAGATTATTTATATCTGCAATAACATTTGTGTGAAAACTACGCCAGACCCGGATATCCAAAACGGATGTTCGGGGAATTTAAAGTTGGTACAAAAAATAGAGGAAAGAAAAACTGTACAAGTTCAGTTGCTTCGATCAGAAAGATACTAAAATCTCAGTATTTTCAGACAAGTGAGGAAATATTTAATCAGGATCATACATTCATTTGACAATAGCGTGTTTACTAAACTTCACCGAAGATCAAGTCCGAGAATAATTAGAAATGCATGCAGTAGAACTTGTATCATAATAATCTGTCAACGGGAAAGCTGACATTTTTCATGTTCTTTAAATGCCTACACCTAAATTCCATGCTAAATTAAAAATACAGGCCTATGGGTACTTGATAATGAAATACGGTGAATTAGAATTCTCTCACCTTGTAGCAGTTATTGTACAGAGAACGACCCCGTAACTTTCTTTGAGATCTCACAATGCATCGTTTTTGCCATTATCGCTGGGATTTTCGTTATAAATTTACTTCTTCGCGTCTCCAAACCTTTTCCTTTTTCCACACTGTCATCAATCCATTCCAAAGGTCAAAATCACCGCTCATAAAATTATCCTACAATTTCAATCCGCTGTAAAAAGATATGTCGGATGATACCCCGTCCTCTCAAAATCAACAACCAAAAGGATATTTGTCAGTTTATATGAAAGGGCGGTTTTATTACCGTGAAACAAGATTCGTATCGTATCGGGGGCAGATTTCATAACTTTCGCGATTTCAGTTTGTGAAGACTGAAATATTTACAACATCTTTCATCACTTTACTGTCAAGAAGAATATCGCTTTTATGGTTAAAAAAAAAATGAGTTACTTGTTTTGACATATCGTTACAATTCGTGGTCTCTAGAAACAAAAATTCAAAATTCTATCGAAACTAACTTTGTTTGCCGTACTTTGTTCAAACAGCTTTAGATCTTAAGTATCTAAAATTTGTTCGGCATATTATTTCGTTACTAGGTAAAACGGGAACCGACGATTTTAGTAAATCACTGTATAGAACTGGACGCTCAAATGTATAACCACATATATCGACCACCACAACGATAGTTACATATCTGATTAGGTAGAGCAGAATATTAATTAGCATATCCTAAGTTATGTACCCGGTATCTGAAGTTGTGTAATAATTTCAAATAAGATACTCAGTTCAAAAAAATTGCTCCGGATAAAAGAACATTTCAAACGAAATCGATGATTTGAATGTCAAATGACGAATCAAAGATCGCAGTGTTGATGTACAAAAATAGCTTGTCCAATTATTATTTCGAAAATTCGACTAACGCACACGAAGTTTATTGACCCGCTTCAGTTGTAATCCTAAATAATGTACTTCCGCATGAAATTTCAAGAGGATTAGGTGAACAAACTCGTTGGCAATAGTCAGGATTCGCGTAACAATTCGCCTTACCCTTAACGTAAGCGACTCCATCGCTGCTGCATAGTCTTTAACTTACTTTTGCATTAATTAGTACTTTTCACAGAGGATTACCCGTGCTAATGGCTAAATTCTGTCGGCAGAGTTAGAAGCTTTGAAGTTCGGCCGCGTGGCTGAACATGAATTCCTCTGAAGAAGCAAACCGTGGTGCCGATTTGTAATTATCCTTATGGTCTAAAATCTGCAATTTTACAATTTTCATTCCGTTTCTATTTCTACTGCATTAATTTCACTCGCGCAATGAATATTTATACTTTTGTGCTGTTCCTTCCGGTGTTTTGACAAGGCAATCTGTCGAACTCTTTCCCCACTGTAGTGAAAGCCAGAAGTGAGAACACCCTCTACATTGCCAGGAGGTCATTTACCCACAATAATTTGTGAAATGTTCTCATTCTTAGAGAGTTTGTATAATCACAAGCGGGGGTAGAATAAAACTGGGGATTTTCACGAGGTTGAAGTTCGTAACTTTGATATAACGATGCATATTGAAGAAAAAAAAAAAAAAGTTACTTCCCAGCCTCAGGATTGTTTGAAAATCGGTAATACATAATTAAAAGAAAAGGTACTCATAATATTTTCAAAATAGTAAATGAACGAGTTTTGTTTCGATGCTTTATCACGTTAACGTCACTAACTTCAATACCGTGGATTTTCACAATCTTTTCATACAAGTAAAAATATTTATTTAGTCTTCTACATCTCACTAATTAAATATGAAGTCAACCGCCTACTTTCCTGAAATTAATGTTTTGAATATTGTTCAAAATTGTTCTAGGTTTGTTCAACTTTGTTCCAAAAGTTAACGTCGCAGTTATTTCACCACTAGAATTGTGTTGTGTTTTTTACATCTTTTTAACTGTTTGGACTTTATTACAGATCGCGTTGTTATATGAAACAACATTAAAACATACAACTGTAAAACGCCCCATCAGGTTCCTAGTTTCATTCGTAGAGGAATCGTACTGCCAACTATAGCAGCTGTACGACTGTGTGAAATAATCATGGCAATCATAAACATATTTCCCCACTACACACTTCTTTAATAAAACAACTTTTCAACATTGCAGTAAACGAAATTATATATTTTCTTCATTTTAAATACAGTTCGTTCAACTACAAAATGTGATTCCTTCTACTCTGAGTATAGTATTTTTTTTCCATAGAATTGCCGCCACGCGCGAATGCTGTTTGCTTTTCATCCTTGCCCTTTTTTCCGAAGCTCAGGTCGTGCTTTCGCTTCGCGTTACTAATGACCGAAAGGCGTACATGCAGTACAAACTTTTTTCCTACCACTGAATTTATTGTTATAGCTTTACAAGACTAGGTATATACATACACACATATATATTTCATATAGGTTATACCAACCGAGCAACTCACCCATATACTATCCTGATTTTCTTCCAAGGAACGAATCTCACCTTACAACTTCCATCTTGACTCTAACTTCAACTTTAAAAGCGTTAGAATTTTTTCTTGCTTCATCGTGATGCAGAATAACTTTGCTGTAAAAATTGCAGGTTATACGCATCCATATTTTTTGCCAATCCGGAAGGACTAAAACAATTATCGTAGTATTTTCTCACAAACATGGTTATAGTTAAAAGAATAGTCGCGCAATTTGTTAACTGATACGTTTAATTAAGTTATTATTATTTCTTTGTCGTAGATAAAATTATTTTTTTGTTCAGTATAGCATACCTCAGACTGTTCTGGGTATCATAGAATGTTTTTTCGTACAATTGGTGCCACACGCGAATGCTTTTTCCTTTTTGTTCTGCCCTTTTCCGGAGGCCGGGGTCGTGCTTCTCGCTTCGCGTTACTAATGACCGAAATGCGTACATGCAGCACAAACTTTTTTTTCCTCCCTTTAGATTTATTGCTACAGCTTTGCGGAATGCGATATATATTTCTTACCTTCCAACCAACTGACTTACCTAGCAGCCTGCTTTTGTTCCAAACATCGTATCCGCAACTTGCGACTTTAATTTTAACTTTTGCTAAAACTTCAAGAGACGTGTCAGAGGAATTTCCCACTTTACTCCACCGCCCAGAATGATGTTCCACTGAAAATTGAACCAATCCGAATCTTCTGCCAATTGACACGAGCAACTTATTCAGCCTTCGGCAGCCTCGACTTTGCAAAATTGGACTCGAGGACGGTCGAGTTGCCAAGTTAACCGTTCGTACTAAAACCTACTTTTTGCAATAGTGCCGTAGGATCGCGAAAGTTTTCATCTCAAAGTAGGAAATCACAGGTTTAGTTATCAGTTCAATGTCGACATTTTATGGGCTACTCGTCACATTCTGGTGTTGAAGATCTGACAGCTGCCTCAAAAATATACAATTTATCATTGAAAAGCAAAGCAAAAACAACGCGACTTTCCTTAACCCTAATGGGTCACGCTTCAGTAGCATTTCATAACGGTCACACAGGGTGAAATTCACCCCAGCTCCAAAAAAGTGATATCCTGATGTAACAATGCGTTCTGAAAATCAAAAAAAAATATCTGTATTCTCTTTTTTTTTTATTTGGATCACAAATGAGGGTATTGAAGAATATTTTATTTTCCATGTAGTAGGTATTTCGCTGAAAAACTATTCGGCCTTTAGATATGAAAAATTAAAGTGTGTCCGTAATGTGCAAAATTAGGGGCGCGATTGAAAGGTTAATTTTTGTTTCGGCCAAAGTTAGATTCGTATTCGAAAATAAGATTTTCATCATGGTAAAAAAATGATATTCATGATATAGAGAGTTGAATGATTTATCCGCGTTTACTTTTGACTCATCTCTCATCACTGATCATTCCCTTGTGCTTTGTACCCCAAGAGACTTGAGAGACGAGGTATGCATTCGGTGTATGATTAACAGGACGATGAAACTCTAGTACAACCTGTACTGCAGGTGACGCCTGAACTATATCGCGTGTTTAATGGTACAGGAACGTATGCGCCATTATACGACCTTTTGCCAAACGTAAAGGTGAAAAGGCGTATTTTCTCCTTCACGAGTTTGCGTAAAAAACGTGAGCCCACATTCAAAAACATTGAAATTGGAAAATAGATCTTCATTGGTCGCATGATCGATCAACGGAAAATGGTTGTAAGTATTGTCGGTTACGCCGTTTCATCACCAACTTCATAAAAAATAATCACGTTCGCTAATGGTGCAAGGTCGCATGTGTCTACATCCCAATAAACACCGAATGGTATGAAACACGAGTTTTGTACGAAAACTCAGTATAAAATTGGTATAAGTAGAAATAGTAAACGTTAGATACTCTATGTCGAACTGAGTTTCGTTGAACGGATGAATGATTAATACGTTTATTAGCAGGTCAGAATGTTGAGTTACTATTAACAAACGTACGTATTTCGTATAAAAATACGTATAAGTGGCGGAAATTCGACTAATTACTATACGTATTCCGTAAGATTTCGACGTATATTCCACCATTCGGTGTTTATTGGGATAGGACCCTAAACAGTTAGGTTTGATTAATATTTTGAGAAAGTAGAAAATTTGAAACATTCTTCTCGAAATCAATAAATCTTCAAAAAAAAAAAAAAAAATACAGTAATTACGGTTGCGAGCTTACACCATTTATACACTTAGCAACAAAATTAACGGCGCATTCCTCTCACTCGGCGAAATAATACCGATTTTCAAACTGCTGTAACTCAATGAAAAATTGTCGAAAAAAATCATTTTGGGAGGCATTTTGAAAGTTGAAACTTCATCTTCAAGATGGTTTTTGAAAATTCTTCCTACAGTCATTTTTTACCTCGTGGCGTAGGTTTGAGTGCCGGGTTGCGAAACGCTAGAATTAAAACAAGTTTTTCAACGTTCTCTACGGGGCGTTCAAGAAATCGCAGAACACTTTCCAGACGACCATTTTGTAGCTTGAAATCTCCTCTTCGAAATGGTTGCTGGACATCAGTCGCACAATTTTTTTTCGTCTCAATCGTCGATCCTGCTCTTATTGACATTGCGTCACTAAAAGTTGAATAAGTTATCGAATAAAAATCACGCGCCAAATGTCCAGGAACCATTTTGAAGAGGAGATTTCAGGCTACAAAATGGTCGTCTGGAAAGTGTTCTGCGATTTCTTGAACGCCCCGTAGAGAACGTTGAAAAACTTGTTTTAATTCTGGCTTATCGCAACCCGACACTCAAACCTACGCCACGAGGTAAAAAATGACCGTAGGAAGAATTTTCAAAAACCATCTTGAAGATGAAGTTTCAACCTTCAAAATACCTCCCTAAATGATTTTTTTCGACAATTTTTCATCGAGTTACAGCAGTTTGAAAATCGGTATTATTTCGCCGAGTGAGAGGAATGCGCCGTTAATTTTGTTGCTAAGTGTATATGTGACAAAGATGTATTTTGGTGTTGGAAGGGCGTACATTTCATTTTTTCCGGCTAATCTTAGCGTAGATACGCGTTGTGACGGCCTTTGTAGCGAATGCCGGGAAATGACGAAAAAAAAGACAAAATTTTTCGCGCCCTTTTACCACCAAATTCTCCCTTTCGGTGCACACGTCCTTGCGTCATTAGACAAACTCTGTGTATCACAATACGCGATGTGTAATTTCCGTGGGGTGGGTCTTGTGTGTGTGTGTACCTATGGGCTGTGGATCCCGCTAACCATCCCCTTCGCTTTCTCGTTGTCTGCACAGCAGGTTCTCGAAGCTACTACAAGCGGGCCGCCATCGGAGCTCCCGATTTTAATTCGAACGCAACGTTGCGTGTTGCAGAACGCAGCAGGCAAAGCGCGCGCGAATGTCGCGCCAGGAAGAAGCTCAGGTACCAGTACCTCGAAGAATTGGTTACCGACAGAGAGAAGGCTGTGCTTGCGCTCCGCAAGGAACTTGACACGGTACGTCTTTCAAACCGACAACCCAGGAACGAGAATACGAGAAAATGGGTTCGCCGCTTCTTTCAGCCTGAATGGCGCAAGGTTTTAGGTCAAGATTGCCTCACGGGATTGTAGAAATGACAACAACTGTCCTTGACATGTTGAACCACGCAGGCGCCGTGAATCTCTGTAGTTTTTAGCGTCTCGAAATAATTTGCAGTAGCTCGTATCACGGGGAAATTAATACGAAGAGATCTAATTTCTATTTCTTAGATCTGAA
Source organism: Neodiprion lecontei (assembly GCF_021901455.1). Classification (NCBI taxonomy): domain Eukaryota; kingdom Metazoa; phylum Arthropoda; class Insecta; order Hymenoptera; family Diprionidae; genus Neodiprion; species Neodiprion lecontei. The sequence goes on from NC_060260.1 coordinate 12,398,944, forward strand.
TTACGAATCATTAGATCAGATTTGACGAAGACCAAATTTTTATGGAAAATAAATTGATGAAGAAAACGAACGTCAGTGATACTTACCATTTTAAAACCTGGCATCGAAACGCCTGAAAACTATTTAATTCTGTTTGCAATTTGCATCATTTTATTATTAACAACAAATGTGGACGACTCTTCATCTTTAATAAAAGAAATTTGCATATTCACAATTAGATATACCATTGCATACCTCAAAAAGGTAATGAGTATGAATAAAGTGGGAAATTTTTTGGTTCATCGACTAATTTCATGGTTATGAAAGTGCCCACATAATTGTAACAGGACATAAGACAAAAAAAAAAAAAATTGAACAAATGGCTGAATACCAGTACATTTACCCTATCTATATCAGTTTACTGTTTTCTTGTTGAAAAATATTTTCACTTCATGTTTGAATCACCAGAATCTAAGTTCTCGACGTCTTGTTAGAGGGAAGAACGTATTTTTGTTGGTAGCTGGCAGCTTCTCCCATCGGTCGTTGACAATTTTAATTAGGATCATTTAAGTAGATGAGAATCGACGAGTCTTTCAAAGTTTTAGAAAGTAAACTTTCAGCCTGGTGTATTCAAATCTACTTTCGAAGACAGAGCTCCGTCTGAATTTGGCACGCAATTTTTCTTTTCTAATTCATACGAAAATTACTTTTCTGGTTTTCTGGAAATCACGTGACGTGACGTAACTCACGAATCGCAATTCAAACGTCACAGCTTCAGACCGTAACAATCAGCAACTTCCGAGATTATGTTGGAGATTAATGTGTCTTATTGTTTCAGTATCAACAGTGGGGGTTGGAGTTGGATGCAGGACGAATCCCGGAAGGATTGCAGGCGATGCTTGAAGAGGTTGGAGCCCTTAAACAAGAGAAGAACAATAACTGATAGTCTGATAAATCTGATAATGCATCCCTGATTAAAGTTCACCAAAAAATATTCTTCTTATTCCGATCGTTCGGCAGATTTTTTGCCTCAGTTGAAGAATCAAAGATTATAGACTCTCGGACACAGCGTCCTCTGGCATTAAAGGAGAAATTTCTGAGCCGTGAAATCTTGAACACACCTTTAATGTCTAGCCTTAGAATATGTCGCCTTTCAGAATATAAATTTTATTTAAAAACGTTAAAATCTTGCTAAATCATCTTTTTATAAAGCATTTTACATATCGTTCAGCCTACCAATTTACCAGGGATCGATTGCTTGTAGTGTGATTTTTTTTTTTTATCTTTATCTCCTGTAAGTTTTATAAGCTTAGACATGAACGAATTACCATTGTTAGCTAGATTGTAACTGTTAGTCAGAAATCCCAGTTTCTTGAATATCGATTATCATCTATTTTTTATATGTTGACAGTTACGAGGTTTATCAATGTTGCAAATTGAGATGAGTTCGCGCGTCGAACATTACTGTATTTGTGTATTATTATACATGTAATATATGTCGAACAAACTCAAGCATCTACTATTTTCAACCCTAACCACTCGACTTCCGCTCCTCTCCGAAGCCAATCATTGCAAAAAACCTCTATTTTCGAAAAAACCAATTTTCTTCGTATTCGTCCAGCAGTATATGATGAGATTCTATCAAGGTTTGTACAATGATAAAGAATCACCAAAGATCGCAGAAACATCACTTGAAGTTGTCGTGGATCATCCGTGTCACACATTTGTTTGAAAAGTTCTGACCGGAATCGTACACGAATAACGTATAAAGTAAGTCTGTTTATAACAAGTTCTCGCTGGGATTTTAAAACCTTTTCGCAACCTCTATTGACCTTACGTAGAAAAAAATTATTGTAAACAGGTCACAACATTTACAAGTGTGTAAATGAGAAAACCAGTTCTGGTGTAAATGATCAATTGAATCAGGGTGACTTTGGTACTTTCATTATTTTATTTTATTCCAAAATTATATTGCGCAAAATGTTTCATGATATATGCGGACATGTTGAATGGAATCCGCGATACAGGAAACTCGTAGGCAGGAATTTTCAGCGACTTCGTTTTCAAGACAATACTCGGTAGGTACTTCGCTGTTTTATCGATCGTGAACTGAATACGTACAACAATTCAGCTCCTACCTCGCATATATAAATATAAGTATAAGAATGAAATGATGTGAAACCGTATCATATCGCATGAATACGATACACCACGCAAATGCCGATATACATTTCTCCACGCAAAGTAGCTCACTTGAGCAAACCGAATATTGTTACTGTATTATATCAGGGCCTGATAGCAGTCACGTGACCTGATACCAATCTAACTTATTACTTATCGATGTATTAGACAGTTATCTCATTCCCCATGTAATATTTTCCTCGCGAATTTACGATGTCGTTTCGGCCTTCGTGTCGAATTGACAAATCGATAGATTTTTCTTGTTTTAGTCATGGTTAACTACGGTGTTCGTTCTGTGCTCGAACCTCTTGAATTTGAAGCTGTCTTAAAAGTCTTGACTATCGCGATGTCTCTTAATCAACTTTTTGCTTTCCAGTTATTTTAACATCTTCTCTAAGGCGCGTGAAATCACCATTGCATTCTCAGAATATTTCATTATTGGAGTGTTGAAATTGAGAATTTGTGACCCACACCGAAATTAAGATGAATATCATTATTCACGTCTTTGAAAAATTGCACCATCTTCATTGATCTACAAGCTGAACCAATCAGCGTTATCTTTCCCCTTTGAAATTCTACAAGTTTCTTATAAAACTTTTTTTTGTACCTCTTCTAGTTTCTCAAATCTTCACTTGGCGTTATTAAAACCGATCACCCTTCGTAACTTGGTTGGTAGCACATTTAGAGAAAACCGAGTCAAAAGTTTGATGAAGAATCATATTTTTCAAAGCTTCTCATATTTGTCTTATTTCAAAACAAAACGTTTTTACAGTCTACCGAAGAATCTTGATCCACGCGCCAAACAGCTTGTTAGAATTTGATCTTCAGAGCTGTTCTGCTTGAGGATCTGCAGAGAGAAAATGTTCTCATTATTATTCCAAGATTCTATGAAAGCCAAACAAAATAATTGAAAAGTTCTTCAAAATTGACAACACTGACTTGGTCTAATCTCCGAAATAGTTTCGAAATTACTCGAAGAAACGGCACATTCCTCTCGTATCTGTCAAGACTGTCGAATAATTTGAATCTATTTCAAAGCCAAAGTTGAAATCATGTTATTTAGTTTTACTTTTATATTGAAATTGAAAAATGTGAAGAATGAAAAATGTTGGATAAAGGCATGTGACGAATCTAACGCGAAAAGTTTTCTATGATAAACTTTTATTGATGGCCAAACTATTTTAGTAGAATTTGAGAACGCAACAAAAGTGTTAGGAATGACTATAATTCTTAACAGGTAATAAGTTCACGTTCAAAATAATGTAACTTACCGTTGGAATTGGGGCGTTTTTATAGCCGTGTATTCTATTTTTTCTCCTCAAGTCATTTATAAGTAAATCACATTTTCTTAAGATTGTTAGAAATTCATTTAGTTTCAACATTGATACATCCTGTCGTTAACTCAACTGTTGACTCACGGTGGCTCGATCTATTACACAAAATTTTAAGATCTACTTGTGGGAAAGTTTCTCACCGTGGTGATCCCTATTTTAAACTTTTTCGAATTCCGATCGGACCTCCTCCGAATTCGTTCCATATAAATAAACAAATAAAAACGTCTTCCAAAGCACAAGTCTATCTCAACTTTAACCCGTCACGCAGGGGCATTGAAGTTGGCCATTTGAAGTACGCTTGTATGTACAACATGCGTTTTTACTCAATTTTCAGTAAGTTTTTTATTACCGGATCTAAATATTTTGAAAAAAAAATCTGTAACCGTGAGAAATTGGTCAGGATCGATGTTACTATGTTATGAAAATATCAATATCGTGAATGGAGCAATGTCAGTTGTCTATCAATATCGAATTATAACGAGAAAGTAAAATTTTGATTGAGTATCGCTAAGTTTTACCAAATATGAGAAATATTGCTCGTTAACTTTTGAATTTAGGGGATTTTTTTTGCTGAAAATTGGTTCTGCGACGACATTTATACAGAAGAAGTATATTTAGACTCGCTCATTCAGAGCTAATTTGGGAGCGCCCCGGTCAAAATTGAAAAAAAAATCGAAAATAAAGATCACTTTAGTACTCAGATTTTCATTGGCAGCGATCGTATTGATAATTCGACGCTCTGTCGTAGTACGTAGCAGTAATATTAGAGCTTTACGATGATCAGAGCACTGCTCGTTACACTTCTATGAATTTCGCTTCGCTTCTGTGAACCCGAGTGCTGCGAAGCCCCGGAAATACACATGAACATATATCAGCTGCTTTATCCCATACGTTGACAAATCCAACCGCATGGAAATTATCATTTGGTTGAAATCTAGGAGTTTCGAGATTCTAACGAGGAACCCAAAGCTCCACGGATGCTGAGCCTTATTAGAACAGTCGTTCAATGGGTTTACCCAGGTATGGTATTTAAACAACAATTTTAATGGCGGACCGCTTATAAATGGAACTGTATATGGAGTACGAGTCTTAAGCTTCGTAAGTTTGGACCCGTATTAAACTAAGTCGCTTGAGAAATGGGGTTTACTTTGTACTAAGTGAATGTGTATTATATCGTCACTTTACATCACGGTACTATTACTACATACATCAAGTCTCCTGGAATGGGCATTGCAACAATTTGTTTTTTTTGTCAGAAAGGTGTCAGAAATAAATATTTATCGGGAGAAAAGGGTCCATAGCGAATCTTATTGATTTTTTCACTGTTTTGTTGCTTTGTCAAAATAGGGGTTACTGACTTAGAATCTGGTATAAGTAACAAATGAATACCATTCGCTCATCGGATTCACACAGTTGAAACTTAACGATTGCTTGCATCGACTCTCCCTTTCTCTTATGTTTGAATGCAGTTATTACAAAATAACACAACTTGTTCACCAAGGATTCTAAATTATAGCAATTCTACGTTAAATGATTCCAACACGTAGCAGGTTTTGTTTTATTTTATACAGAAAAATTTAGATAGAAAAACTAACACTAATTCAAAATGACGATTTCAAGATTTGTGGTACCATCGACCTACAAATCAAGAATTATCGAATCAACTCAAATCGGAAAGTCCTTTGACGAATAAACATGGCTCAACGGCTCCGTAGATGGTGGTAGATGTTAGAGCTATCTCGCGAAGATGTTGTAGAATCAATCGTTGCCGATTCTAACAAAATGATGTCATATTTTAAGATATACAATCGGTTTTTCTTTTTTTTTTCCATTGTTGCTCACAGGCTCCGGAGTATTGAGACAGCAAGTACTTGCCAATGTCGAACACAAGGCGAGGCTCTCAAACCGATTTCTTCACGTCTCGATGATACTTTTTCACAAATAATTTGCGATTCCCAGTTCAGATTCACTGAATTTGATTACGATTGTCGAATATTGGAGATTAATATGAATAAAATTGCATATATGGACGAGAATGAAATTTATGCGACTGTTCGCTTCGACGTAGCTCAGCAGAGAGAGACTTTCCGAAAAAAGCCGGAACTTCTGCCAGGTTACTCAAAATTATCTTTATATTTATATTCTATGTCGACTTTTGTCGTAGGTCGATATTTCAGAGCTTATTGTGATTTTATTTTGGCGACACAAGCGTCTCTACAAGTACCTGTTACAGCATATTACGGTTTATTATATGCGATTCAAGTTATTTGATTTCACCGATTTCCACACTTCGATAAATTACAAGGCAAAAACTTGTTCGTCGAATTACAGATTTCACTGGACCCGAAAAATTTAATCAATACCGGATCTCTCAACCGTTAAAATCGCCACGTGAGTACGAACATTGGTGCTTCTTGCTCTGAATGGTAAAATTCACAATTATAACGAGCTGTGCAAAAAGTACAAACCTGGAATTATAATGTTTCAAGAATTACCTGGCTTACGGATGTCACCTCTTGGGATTCAACGTTCGAAAAGTTTCATTAGCGTACTAAAATAGAGTTCAAATTTATTCGGTGACACGAACATTTATAAGGGAAGAAAAGTGATGCCGGAGTTCTCACTTTATTGAGCTGAGTAGAGTGATTGGACAAGTTTATGATTTCGATTTTACGAATTTACAGAAAATCCAGTTTCTATACTACACCTAACATTTCATCTATTAAAAACTTATTTACATTAATGTTGATTTATGTTGTAACGGTTGTCTACACAATTTTGAACAGTATATTTCTCTAGAGGTTTCAAATCCTTGTATTGTTTGTGAAAACAAAATGAGCACCAGTAATATTACAGTTGCTATATTTTTATGGCAAGAAAAAAAACATGACTTTGTGAACCAAATTGAAAAAGGTGATCGAAAGGACTGCAGATGTAGTGCGGGAGATTAAAGGTTGGAAAGTATAAAATGTTAATGATATTTTCTCAATATTCTTTTATAGTTGAAAATTTATGAGATTCGTCAAATAGCATATAAATATCAATCAACAGGACATGATGACCATCATTCAGGCGTATTCCTTATTAACGAAAATACTACTGACGATATTCTTCATGAATGGATTTGGCATTTCGGAGTAGACTTTACTTATCACTTGCATGGATTTTCAGAGATTTTGTTATTACTCTTCGATACATCAATGATAGCATCGCCATGTAGCTTTTATTGCTTCGTTCGTCAACTCGCAGCATGGCTGCGAGTTTTTCATCAACTACTCGTTTTCTTAAAATCGTGATTTCTTATTCCTTGAAAAAATTTCCCAAACTTTGGATCGCTTTCTAGTTATCTCTTATTCCGTCGTGTTCTTTTACGTATGCTTCTCACCCTAAAACTTTGTGAAATTTGATACCAAGAGTTGTCGTTATTGATCGCGTACGGATGCCCTGAGAGACATGTGGTTAAAAAATTTGCAGAAAAAGTCTGCAATTTTCTCTAAAGTTTTGCTTCAAAATTGAAAAACTATCCCACTTCTGACTTTGTTGAGTTAATTCAGAAGAAATGTATGAACCACGAAACATTGAACTGAAATTTCATCTGAAACAAAAATCTTTCAGCAAGTTTCAATGAATTCAGACAAAATTGAAAAATTGAGCAACTGTTACGTTTGGCTTAAGCATAACATCAGCAACACGTTTTCCAATGTTCCCGCACTGAGAGAAATTTTTAGTTCCGGTTATCGCTCAGTCCTTGACTATTTTCATTTTTTACCACAATCGAAACAAAATTGAAATTAGTTTTGTAGCTGTTACCAGAAAGTCTCTCTAGCATGTGTTACTATTCTTTGTCGTTACGATCACTGTTACTATATTTTCTTGTAACCGTTGCGAAAATTTAATGCTTGTGCAACAATAAATTGATGTTAAAGCCTTGTTTAACTAAAAAAAGTAGAGTATACCGAACAAACTGCTTTTGAGATGCAATAATCAAAAAAGGATCGACAATAGCGCAAAATGGTTACGCGTACCTCGTTTTTCGTAGTTCCAACAATATTCAAACATTTTTTTTTAACGATACCTGTTTTACTAAATTTTTCTAGCTACACCAACAAACGAAATTTTTCTTAGTGTGGTCATCTATACGTACCCACTTCCTACGATCATTATCTCACTTCCTCATTGTAACCTTACAGTCTCGTCTCCATCCACCTGTTTCCATCCTGTTCCGTACATGATTAGTTAACGGTAAAACCTTGAGTGCACATGGTACCCGCCAAGTCTGCACTTAACCAGATAAAGGTTGCCCGGCACCATTTCCAAATCCCACACCTTTCCTGGCTTCGCACAGAACCGTCCGTTATACTTTTAATTCTCCTCCTATTCGACCAACATCTAAAATCACGTTTTGCCCTTCAAACCAAAGAACATCTGCCCTTTTCCCGTAAAGAACAATTTCATCGCACTCCTGCCATTGTACTCTTCGGGTCCTTTACAGAAACCAGTTACATGTAGTTTGAGAAAATCCGTGCAAGAGCGCAGCTGCAAATCTCTATCTCAATTACAGATGGTGGCTTGAACCCTTTCAGTAACACATCTTGCAACTCGATATTTTGGCCTGATTTTTGTTGTACGAAGGTTTTTGGGGTCACTGATCACAAATCTGAAGTTAGAATTCGATCATTTTCAGATCCAAGATGGCAGATCCAGAATGGCGTGTTTCTGTGTGTCCGTGGGCTCAATAATGTGAATGAAATTAGGCTTTTCCATATCTTAACAATCACACGAAGTGATAAAGATCATTAAAGTTGTAAATAAACTGTGATGAGACTGGAACATGGAAATTTTTTTAGGTGGATCGCTGAGCAACGCACTGTGACTGAAAGGGTTAAGCACGTTTCATTTCTCATTTGAGTACTGTTGATTTTGAGAATACTTCGTGTTATTATTATTTCCTCAGTTCGACCAACCTTCAAAAATTTCACAATAATATAAATTCAATGTGTATATTGTCAGTCAGATATCGCATTTAAGGCCTCTATATCTTCTTCCAACTAGAACTGCCAACACACCTTAGATTAAATTGAATTTGAGAAAAAGGTAAGAATTGAAACTGATTTCTACAATAATTTGTGTGTAGCGATTCCCAATAAATTTGAAAAACTTCTAAGAATACTAATGTGGGCTCACAAATTACCCATTCGTACGATTAGTCTTAATCCGACCCTTCATATGATCATTCTTGAAATACCAGCAGTTTTGAATTTATTTTTACTTCATATTTCGTCGAAATTGAAGAACAATTGACAGCAAAAAATAACCATATCATTGTCCCAAAAATTTTCTTTCTTGATCAATGTTGTGTTCCAATGAAATTTCAAAGTCATTGGTATGCAGCTAATAAGAATACATAGAAATTGAGAAATGCCAGAGAATTTCAACAGATTTCTGTATCATTGACTCGTCAATACGAGGTAAATAAATTATTTAGTTCAGAAGATCCAGAAAATTTCTAACTTCATGAAAACTTTTGTGGATAATTGTTTTCTGACAGCAAAAATTATTTGGCATGTAAAGATACTTGCGAATAATCAGTGGATCATTCTTGACCCAGCTGGCAGACCTTTTGTGCTCGATAAAACAGATTTTTAACGATTTATCTCTGTAGTTTTGCAAAAAGCTCATGGCATCCGACTGAATAATTATTCGAAGTAGCGTGAAAAAAAAAGATTTTGGTCGTTAATGTGTTAAGTGTAAGGTAATTCTCAAAGCAACCACTCAGCTAGGATTTATCTGCTCTGGTCCGTAGTCTGTCCCGTTTCATTTATAATTGAACGGTAACTGTACAAACATTCGTCAGTCTGGCTGAACCTTTGTTGAATTATGGTCAAATTGTAAGCAGCCCCTCACCCCTGGGATTACATTAACCCGACGTCTATAAACCTAGCGTCCGACTCTCATACTGACTCCTGGGACGAGGTTGAGCCTGATCAAAGATTAATCCAAGACGACTTAGTTGAATCATAACGGTATTGATTATATCCCGTCTCTTCAATAAGGCCCCCATAAGCTTTGTCACAGCTTCGGTAAGAGATCAGTTCAGAAGACAGACGACAAAACGAACATATCAAGATATATAGAAAGGACTGACTTGCAATTCGTAAAAATTGTAAATCAGAGCCTGGTAGAAGAAGCTTTTTCTGACTTCAGTGAAAATTCTTTATAACTTTACGCTTTCGCGCTTAGCGGTAATTTTTGTGCTATCTAATTATTGGTACTGTTACAGTGTAGTATAAGTAGTTCGTCCCTTTTGAATGCCCCTCAAAAACGTCTCAGGTGCAAAAGCAATGCGTCAAGCACATTAAAGTACTAACGATTACTAAAATGTTTAATTTTTTTCCAAAAGTGCGAAAGCAGCAACGATACATGACGATTTTCCCAATCGCATTGACGCACCTTCTTTCGAGGAATTATCAATCAAGCCGAACATCGCTACAAAAAATTACTTATGCACAGAAAAAGCGTGAAATAAAATGTTGCTGATCATTTGTGAATTATATTTCACCCATATAAAGAAGAGAGAAAAATAAAAAAAAAAAAAAAAATGTAACCGTTTATGAGAAATGTCCGTAACAACTTTTCATTATATCGAAACGGTTTCTTCTTGTACTGAAATAGCTACGTGAACTATTTTGGTCTAACTAAGTAGCGTCGTAAACAATTCGATACCGTACATAGGTACACTTGCATAGCATATATGTAAAAAGTTAACTTGGTGGCCACAAAAGTTCTCGCTGCACCGGATCGGTCGAGGGTCGAGCAATATATTTATCGGGTCTGCTACGGATCCGTGCTGTATTGATAAAATATCGCTGTAATATCCCAATCTCCGTGAAACGCGTTACGTCGGTGTTATGAAAGCATATTTCACGTTAAAATTTATGCAAATCTGTGTTGTGAACCGGTTTAGCCGGTAACTCGGCCGAGAATTCACAGACTGCAGGAACGAAAAATACGCGTATACCTTATACGAATCTACGTATACGTTTCCCTCGTTTAAATTTTCACCCCCTATATACTCTTGATATGTGACAGGCTCGAAACGGTTCTTCCTTCATTTTATTTTTTACTCTCTGAATATTCAAATCGAATTATGCCTAGCACTAGATCACTCGAGAGCTTTTCTGAGCGCGACGACACGATCTCGCTCTGGTTGTTGGAATTGTCACTTTGCGACGCGTCATCTCATGGATAATGATCAAACTAATGCAATCAGGCTGACAGCTGACCGTGTTTTTTTACGTCTAAACGGTAGAACAGGTATATTATCGATTACTGTTCTATCTTAAATAACTGTAACAAAATTAGTTTAACCGACGTTTGTTTCGGGTTGATTACATCACGTGTTACTCTTATGAATCCCGGAAGTGCAGCGCGTACCGACTTCTATTTCCTTACGTATCCATATTATATTCAGGAATACAACAATTATTTCTCATAAATTAATACGAATTGAGTTGAATTTTGAACCCCAAAAATAACGATTTGCCTCCATTGTAATTAAAAACTTGGCTTGTGCGGTGATAAAATGGTGCTGATAACCAGGTTCCAATTTCATGAGTACAATTTCCAATACTTGAAAATTATAGCACGAAACTGGCGTTGGAATGAACGGAGAACTTTGGCTTGATTTAATTATTGAGAATAAATATGTCGTTAAAATGTAACGGAAAAATAGCTGAGTTATAATGAGATCCAGAATAATACCTTCCACTGCACCCTGTTCAAGTGGAACTTGAAAAGACGCGACGGCAGCAGTCGCAGCAGCACCAGCAGCAGCAGTGGCAGTTGGTGGAGTTTTAATATTATCTCGCGTTTATATTAAACATAGTAAATTTATGGAAAAACTTTCATAAACTTTGTGAGAAATACTTATATATTGCTTCATTCTCTGCTGCGTTTGGTGTTCAACCTTTTCACATCCATCGCTTTCATCGTCCTTTTCCCGATTCGATGACAAAGTACCTCTAAAAGGGTTGCCATGTAGTCAAAATATTTTCCTACTCGAAATCTTATTTTACGTTTAAAACGAAGAAGTGGCGCGTGTCTTCGACATTCTTTGGGATAACCGACAGATATAGACATTTTACTTCAACTCCTTAACTACCTCTTGAATGGTCGTTACTATTCGTTCCTCAATTCATTTTTCGCTAATATTTTTCGCTCATTTCTCACCTGTTACGATTACTTTGGTGAGAAATCAACTCAACTCTGATGCATGGAAACAACGTTAGTAGTTTGATTGCTCACCTGGTCCGAAACTTGGCTAGTCAAGTCTGCCGCTATGAAATTATCTATTCGGTAATTATCGATTCTCACTGCATTTGAGTGCATTGCTGTGGAAAAATACTCGTGCCAAGTGATAGATTGTTTCATTATATTCAAACACCATCCTTTTGACATTTTTCTGCTGTTCGTCCTACGCTGTTTTTGGTGCGTTTTCTGCGTTCCTGGGGGTCCAATTACTATTTTTATTTTAAACGACAGCGAAAAATATGTCCACGCAAGACGTTACGTTTATTTATAATAAATCTGAGAGAAGGTGAACGGCATAATTAGTGTAAACGTGGATTAATCAAAATTATATAAATAAATTATTCACGCACTCTCGCACTCCAATTAAAATACGCCTAATACAGAAATTTAAAAATGACAAAACGGGACTTCTTGCTGTTGAAAATGACGTTTAATTATAGAATGAATCGACTTTGTGAAATGATTCTAAAGTACAGCAAGAGGGATGTTTCTATACAACGCATTGTAGCAAAATTTAACCATGTGAATATAATGTAACGAGGAATGAATGAATGTGGCACAGGGACTTATTATTCATTCATTTCTTAACTTAGCTCGGATCTTCCGGATGAAATGAGCGGTGCGATGGCTCCAGAGATGTAACAGTAGCTGGTGATTTTGCGAAGGAATCAACAATTGATCGTCACCAATTATTGATTATGATGTCCATGCGGATCCCGTCTCTTATATCGTTACAATTCAATAACTCAATATTCGAATATAAGTCACATTAGTCGTACTTACATTAAGATTTCTACGACTGATTCGATTTAACACTTGGCTCATGTTTTTTTTTCTTGACAAAAAATTGACTGGAAATTTTTTCGTCCAAAAAAAAGTAAGATTAATCTCTTTGGAATTCTGGTGAACAAAGAATGACAACATCACCAATATTATCGAGTTACGGTACGACTTCATACATTTTTTTAATGATCATCGAAGACTATAAATATTGGAACCTGACTAGCATCAAAACGAAGACGGTCTTGCCTTTGCAAATCCTTTATATTTCTTATAGTTACTTAGAACATATTAGCTTATGATAAAATATTTGCAAGTATGTTTTTGTCCTACGCTACATTGTAATTAACAGTTTAAAAAAAAAATCACTTGTAATTAATATTAATCAATCAATTGAGTTTCGGAACATATGGAAGGTTTCAATTTCAACACAAGAATCTGACTGGCATTTGAATTATTACAACGCTATTTCAAAACTTTTGCATTCTTCCGAACCCAGTATTTGTTGGAAGTCAACTGTCGTTGTTGTCAAAAAGGGTCAAAACTTCGAAACGTTCAGTAAAAATGTGTGCAAATTTTCAAAGACACGAGGAACACCGATTTTATTTTTACTTACAGTCTGCGTAACTTTTCGAACTTTTTTACAGCAGTTACAGTTGAAAATATCAATGAGTTGTAAATAATACTGCTCGATGTCTCTGAATTTGTTCCGAATATAGAAAAAGTTTGATAATACAGTACATTGGAACATTGTAATTATCAAGTTTGCATATCCTTATTAATATTTCATGACGAGTTATTTCTATACGTTTTCTTTGGGAATTTTCAACCACGTCTCAGAACTCGAAGACGGATGCAAATCAAGGTTAATCATTACATCTAACCTTGTTTAACAACTGCTCAAAGTTGGTAAACTCGTGGAGTATAAAAAGAAAATAAAAGGTACCAAAAGTTGGTTCACAAGTAACGAAGTACTCAAGGATTGCAATTACGTTGTTTCAACTTTTTCTTTCTCGGATTTGCAATCCGCATGATTCAATTATCAATGTCATACTGGTCGTAATAAAATATCGTTTGACTGAATAAGTCGATAGGCTCGTAATGTTAGTAGCAAATCTTATACGCGAAAAGTTGAAATAACAACACTCGTTGAAATGCATGACATGATTTGAATTGTAATTCGTTCCAGCACTTTTGACGGCATGTATGAACATTCGAAAAACTGGAGGGCCGAATTACGACGAACAGCTTTTTCTCAAATTATATTACATTTTTATGGTGTATTATATTTTCCAATTATTGTTCCCCGCTTCACGGTGGGCGAATCTTATCAGTTTGTCGTGCACGTGCAATCACTCATTTCCTGCTTCGTCTCCGGACTACTGGAAGCTACCATAACCTGAGGCTAGGCTCTCTGAAAGCGACGACGCCCTGGGGAAGATTAGAATAAAAGGTGCATTTCCCGTTGCTCGAGTTCCTCGAGTACAATTTCTGTACAAAATTTTAACGAACCTACCATTTTTCTGCAAATACCGAACGCATATACGACTTTGATGCTTAGAGAAGAACGGCGAGTCGCAGACTTGAATATTTGTGCTACAGATAGAACGAGGTTTACATGATGCTCTAGATTTATTTTACAGCTATCGGAATTTGGAGAGATATTAACGATTATTTCATCAAACTTTGCTACTTATTCGATTCGCTATTTCCAATGTTGTAAAATTTGCGGAAAACGGAAGTAAGTAATAGGCGTACGATTAAATTAAGATATGACTTTACACTAGACAAATTGTAAACGACTTCGACAAATCGTAGATAAGTCTGCGCTGTTGATGAATCTGTGTACAAGATTGCGAATTGAAAGAGTATCTAAAGTTCAGAGAAATACATTGTCTTTAAAAACTCTATTCGGTTCTTTGCAACATTTTTTTTGATCAGTTAATAATAAAGAAAATGCGTCACACTTATTCTTACTTATGTAACAAACACGCAGGAAGGCATTTACTAACTTACTCACATGTTAATTTTTTCAATTCACTCCGTTCCCAGATTGTATTTGATAGCACGATTTTGCAACTACTTTCACTCTAGACTGATTTCTCACTTTCAATTTCGCTCACTCGCTAAGGTTTTGCCATCGGCTGATGTACCTTTAGATCAGAATTTTAAGCGGTATTAACTTCGGAATCGGAAATAAGTTCTTCAAAGCAAACGTATTTGAAATTCTCTGTGCCAGCCATGAGAGAAAAATGACATTCTAATCTTCTACGTCAAAGGTTCTGTCGTTATCCTCTTTCACCCGAATCAGGCTGTAATGCAATTACTGAAATCTATTGATTTCCGTAGGCTCCGTGAAATTATCAGAGCTAAACTAATTTTCAGTAAATACTCTGGTTCGCCATCAATATCAGATCATAATTGTCATCTTGGACAATTTTTTGGGTAAAACACCACTTTCAATCCACCCTTTAAATTCAGGGAAGCACTCTATGATGTGTACTTTTTGATGCCAGAAAAGAAAAAAATACTTTACGTGATGACCATCGCATACACTGGAATTGAAATGTCAAAAAACGTGTTTCTTTGTTTAACTTTTTGAGGATTTACTTTAAAACAGATATCATATTCGGAAAGATTGGATTTTTCTTATGGTAGAAAGTGCTATAAATTGAATGACAAAGATCCAATTCAAAAAATATGAAAACGATAAAATTGATCAATGTGTTTTCCGTACACGGTAAGGTCTAGTGACCTAGAAAACTGAGGGTTTTCTTATCTTGGTGTACACTAAATCATATATAAATCTCAGCGATTCTGAGATTCTTACCCTAAAAAGCAAGCCAAAGATTCGTGAATCGGCCCATTCACACCATTGGCGTGTGTTTGCATTCTAAATCTCGAGTTCTGCAATTTGGAAATTTCAAAAATCGTAGCTGCAATCGATGCAGATTTTGACTAAATGACCGAATTATTCTCTACCGTAGACATACATGATCCAGAGAATAGTGATAAGACACATATAACACATATAAATGACTATGCCACATACCTTCGACAAATAATGTTAAAATGAATTTCACCTCCCGATTTTGCTTCCTGAATCGACTGTATACTATCTGCCAAGATTCGACTGTAAACTAATCACGAACGTAATAATATTATTTCAAACCTGATTATTTATTCGAATAAATTTTCCATCTTTAATACATATTTTTCAATGCATTTATCTTTTCCTTTCTGCACTTGTTTCAGTTGCTTAATCGTTCCCTCTCTACTTTTGAGGTGCTGCAATTTTTCGTGGGTATATAGACTGTGCTAATTGCAAGTCTGTTTCATATTCTGACAAAAATGTCGCGGATCTTCTCGAAGTATCCCAAGCGCCAAGTGTCAGCGACTCGTCAATGAGTCGTGTTAACAAATATACCTATATTCAAAGCCTTTGAGGTTTTGGTGGTTGGTTAGTTGGTTGGTTCGTTTTTGTCGACGTTTCGTAAACATTGCAGTTTACTCCACCAAGGCGAGAGTGCACCTGATAGTGATTGCTCACTTGTCGGGTGTTGCTATTTATACAAGAACTGCAGGAACACTCGGAACGTGACGTTTCCAGTTGAGTGGAGTCGACTAATCACGTGTCATTTTCTGATCGATTAAAAAAATCGGGAGGATGGCAACGCGAATGGAATGGATTTGATACCCGTCATCCGTTATGTTGATATCGTTAGGATGTTTGCGGATCTCAGAAAAAATACTGTTCCGAGTTGAACAGCGAGGAGATTTTTTCGAACAGAATTATCTGGTCTGTTTTCATTCGGTGTTCCACCAAAGCTGTGTTACGTCCTCCAGACCTAGTATTCCTTTCCCACAGTCCTATAGTCACTTTACACCCTGCATCCCCTCCTTACCTTCGCCGAGTCAGCAGATTTATCTCTAAACTGCAACTAGCGAGTCTCCTACATTCTCTAAACTTGTCACTCCCATCCTAGCTTTCACACGAGTCACTTCTAAGCACATCTCTCCATGCCTACTCAAGCTCTTCTCCCAAGACTCCTTTACTTTAACCACTGTTATAATTCAATTACTTGGTCATCAATAATGAACCAAAATTACCATACGAATCGTCTACCTCCCTTAAAAACGATCCTTTCTTTTCTCCATCATTCTCTGCATTAGGAGTAGAGGCACGTAAGTGCATAATCGACGGTGTACGGACCCTAAGATAGCCAAATAACACTTGGCTGGGCGTAGAGTTGGTTTCGGTAACCACTCATCGAAGTCTACACAATCTACCTCGTAACAGCTTAGGATTCTCCCTACGGAGTCCTTTGCTCATGGGATATAGGGAATTAAGGTGGTTCCATTTGTATCATTCATTTGTATATCTTCGATTATCTGATTCGGAGTAATCGTTGTTTTGGATTTTTTTAATGGTAGATCAGATTGAGCGGGGAGGATTTTCAATGGACTGTAAGTCTTCTTCAGCTCTATGAGCAAGGAATCTGGTGTGAGATTCTTTTTGCGGTAGATGACGATAAATATATGAAATTACAGAAATTCAACTGGATATCAAATCACGACACATGTAAGTACCACCACACAGAGAAATTCTTAGTTCCGGTTACCAGTCGGTCCATAACTATTTTAATTTTTTACCACAATCAAAACAAAATGCAAATTAGTTTTGTAGCTGTTACCAGAAAGTCTCTCTAGTATCTGTTACTATTCTTTCTCATTATGATCACTGTTACTATATTTTCTTGTAACTGTTGCGAAAATTTAATTCTTGTGCAACAATAAATTGATGTTGAAGCCTTGTTTAACTGAAAAAGTAGAGCATACCGAACAAACTGCTCTTGAGTTGCAATTACCAAAAAAGAATCAACAATAATGCGAAATGGATACGCGTACCTCATTTTTCACAATTCGAACAATATTCAAACAGTTTTTTTTAATGATACCTGTCTTACTCAATTTCTCTACTTACTAATAACAAATGAAATTTTTCTCAGTGCATTCTGGCCGGTAAGCGTCTGCAATGAAACCCCGCGGGAGTATTCGTGTTCTGTCACAGACAAGGATTACGTTAAAAGTCACGGCACTCGAGAAACTTTTTCCGCCAAAGTTCTTGAGGAAGAAATACAGATACCTTGAATAAGTAATTGCCTGGAAGATACATCGCAAGGTCGAAAGTGCTGGGCCAGGTTTAAAAATTGTGTTAGACACGCAGGTGCAGATAACTTTACGAGCAAGATGAAATAAAGACGTCTCCGAAGTTGGACTTTGTTGCATTAGACTACGTAGGTTGAAAAAGTTGGAGTCGAGTTCAGCTCACTTTTTTTTGTCTAAGATTGAATTACGTTTGATTTTTCCATTTCTCTCTGGCTCGGAGATTCACGCTGAAAAAGCAATTTTTTGACCGTACATTTAGTTTAGATTTCGTAAATTCACCATCATCAGATACCCCTCCGTTATTTTGACCGTTGATCACGCGTCTTAGCGATTATATGCAGCGGGAAGAAACTGAAACCTGTTGGATATTGTGAAAAAGATTTGATAAGATCTTCATAAATTTGTGGACATCGCTACTTTGGATTTATCGGGTATTTGAGAACTTATTGCTACGGAAAACCAATTCGATATTTCACAAATAGTGATAATATGATTCTACATATTTATAATGAACACGCCTATACGTTAGTGGGTCTAAAGTGGGCTCACGATTAGAAATAAGATGAACGCAGCGTTTCATTAGGGCGTGGGGGTGAAAATGTACGATAATCAAGAAATACACTGATCATAATATTGAACTTTAAAAGACTGCAAAATGTATTTTACAGAATTTTCCAAGTGCAGAAATTTGAAATATAGAGAAGTCAAAATGTAGAAAGGTCAAAGTACAGAAAGCTATATTATAGAATCTTCCGAATGACTAACATAATAATACCCTGTACCAAAATTCTGACTATTTTATATTCTAGTTTTCTATACATGCATAATATTTCTACGTTTTGACTTTTCCATTCTAAATTCTGTATTTTAAGAAGTAGGGTTATGTAGCATGAGTAACCGAGGCCGTATTAAAGCTGTTTACTGGAATTGAGAGAAACTCACTAGTCCCAGAGGGAGAAGAACTTTTTATGAGGAGCTTTTTTGATGAATATATTTATTTGAGATAAACAATTGAATTGAGGACAGTGATGCTTACATGACAGATCGATATGGAAGCTAGTCAAAACGCGAAACGCACTTCAGGAGCCCATAAACCGTCCAATTGAAAATTTTAAACTACCTAGTTCTACGAACACGGAAGTTTATTTTTATTTTCATTTCAATGTTAATCCTGTGATTAACATCTTTAGTTTCAAGTTCAATCTTCATTAGATATACTTGACGTGGCATATTGAGAAATACTTCACTTCAAAAATAATTCACTCCATAAAATATAGCATCAACTCAATTTTCAATTACACGTGAAAATTCATTCAGTTTTTCCAGAAACACCATGATAATGGGTGGTGTACCATTCAAAAGTTGGTGACACTAGTTTCAAAATAATATATTAATGGTTCTGAGATTTGCCCCTGGACAAATGTTAAAATTTATAAACTTTGAAATAAAATAAGTTGAAGACGGTTCGAAAATGTGAAAAACATCAACTTTCTCAACATACGAATCGCAGGCTGTTACCGAAACAATTAATTACCGAAAACTTGGAGTAATTTTTCAAGACGTTTTCATTGATGTTACCGTCTCTATAATTTCCGATAAGAAAATTCGCTGTGACAGGGCCGGAGATGTGTATAATACGAAACATGAGAAATAGCCTCATTTATGGCTGTGTATTTGTTTCATTTTTATGATGAAACAGTTCTGTCACTGAGTTCTGCTACCGTAACATATAATATACGTAATGTACGTAAGTCATAATGACACGTGGTGTACATTTTCAAATTCACGGGTCAAAATATTCAAAGCCTATATGCGCGCTACGTAGCGACAGACCGCGAAAAGAATCGCAAAATGACGCATGTCGCAGGAAAATTATTGCTTCATGTATGGTTTCTTATCTTGTAAAGTCTTTAACGTTTCTCTCGGATCTTCCATATGTCTTGCCAGTGTGTTCATACCTCAAGGGCCGTATTTTAGACACGGGATCACGTGATCGATTTAGGAGTATTCACGAGAATACATCCAATTTTTGCTTTTTTATCAAGCATTGGTTCGCTTGGAAATTTCCTGTAACGTGATCGTTTCAATGTTAGGAAGTACCCTCTAATCGACCAGAATCCGTAAATCCGTAAACGAATTAATTATTGAATAATTTGCTAAATATAACCTCAAAATCCGTCTTACGGTGAAAGAAATGGATGAAAAATCTCTATAACGATATTCATTCGGTCCTAGTTAACCCGTATACACTTTCTTTACAATAGCACGATCATTTCACAAAAAATTCCAAATCGATTTGAAAGTTTAAAAAAATTACACTCGTAAGTACTCCTCAATCGGCCGCGTTACACCATGCTCAAAACATCGAAACGGCAGATGTGCTTAAAGCTCGTGGCTAACATGTTTCGTGAGTGACCCATAAATGGCACACCAGATCTATTGCGAATTTTCTGCACCATCAAACTTTATTCGCATACCCATGATCAGATTTACTGCTGCACAACATATTAGTCTTCATTTTCTGTCTACGAAGCACATATTGCTAAAACATGAATTTCGAACCCATCCACTTATTCAGTAGGTACTTTATACCTCTGCTAAAAAGAACTCTGGACCATCAGGCCCATCCAGTGGCAAAGAGGATGCAACAACCATCCTATTTAGTTGTCTACCTGAAAGTAGCACGTCGCTAGTGTAACCGTGATCGAGGTGTTAAACACTATGTCAATTGACCGTACACCTCCCTCAAGGAAAAACAACCCTCAACTTGTGTGTAAATTCACACCCCCAACTCACAGATAATAACACCCAAGTTGAGGGTTTTTTTTTCTCTGAGGACTAACTTTAAAACCGTCAGAATTCCAAATATGATTGACGTCAAGTGACTTGCAGTGACTTTAACTGACTTCGAGTGACTTCATTCGCTTCAAGTGACGTGAAGTGATTTTTAAAAAAGTGTAGACCGGCCGTCGGAACTGGTTAACCCCTGGACCGTGATATTCTCTACGGTTTGTGTGACAAATTTTATACGATTAAACCGTAATTTATACATTCACGGTACAATTCATCAACCAGATTTCAGTAAGTTCTGGAATCAGATGGTATAGATGAAGCGAAAATACTCGAGAAACTTGATTATACGAGTGTAGAGATATTGTGCAGTACTCATTAACCGCAGCGTTACCAGCCATCATTCAAGGCAGACTTGGCAACAGCTGCGATGGCTGAGAGATACCGGATTGCGAGATTGACAATCGCTTCGCTAACAATAAGTTAGTGAGAAACAAAACTTGAAGATGCATTACGGTAGTGTCTTTCCTACCATGCGCTGCACTTTCAGATATCCAAACAACTTTATGTTGTAGGACGGAAACTACTCGAGCACCCGATTAAGTGTCTAACATAATTGTGCAGGATAACGACGATTCATATCATCCGAACTGTCATGAGACCACTTACAATTGCCATGGCGGAAGCACTGCGATGGGGCTCCAACTTCTTCACCACAATCAGGTCATCGCAGTTATTCTTCGACACTAGCTCCAGCTGGACAGCACAAGCATTTCTACCACTATGGGCAGAGCTTGTTCTGCCCCAGACAATCCATTAGACAACGACACACTGGCCAGCTGATCTCCAATAATTTTAAAATGAGTCATACTTGACGCATTGTATGTTGAATCACCTTCTTCAGACCCTTCGCAACATTTACTAGTTTTCCAAATACTGGCCAACGCCTTTTTGAAGACAAGGTTGTTATCAGCAACGAGCGTGTCTATCTTCAATCTCATTAATACGTTGAATACGCATAACAATTAAGTCCACTTGGATTGCTGCCACATTGACCTAGCCTAATGTCAATCGACTCAAGTATAGATAGTCGATCATTAGCTACTGGATACATTGGATAATATGTACAAGACGCAATCACTTGCATTTTTTCCTCGTTGGAGATGTAGTCTTACTGGAACACATCAAGAGTGCTAGTCAAGTTTCCACTAATAAGGAGAGTATCAGATCTCCGAATCATAGATTCTGCTGAAACTTCGAGGGATGTTTCTGTGGCTCAAAATATGCAGATTCTGATATCATGTAGTTCCATTTATCAGGCCTTTCTCGTCTCGATTTCAATAATCTCTAGTAGCGTTGCCTTCAGTTGCAAAAATTTCAGAATACTCTGTGAGAAGTCTTTCCATAGAGTCAATACAGGATCTTCCTTGACAGCAACTTCTTGCCCTCTGACAACAAACTCGTGCAAGATTTTGATTAATTCAGATTTTGATGTCAGAACCGTAGTCAAATGTGAAAGTAGACACATCGTGTCTGCAGTTGCAGCCTGTAGACCGACTTACCTCAGAACGCTACTAGGGATGTGAAATGATAATTTATCTGTTTACACGTAAATTCGTGACAACCAGTCATCGCAATTTCCAGAGAGGACTTTGAAAATTAATATTTCAGGCAAAAATACACAAGAAGTTTCATTTATCAGGGCATCCCACTCACTAAATTGCTATTTAATCAATTTTAACCTCAGACAACGGCTCAGTGGATGAGACTACACATCAAAGGCTCTCTATTTACAGGCAAAAAAATACCCCTTAGAGTTTCAACAGAATGCTTGATCGCAAGATCCGATACTCTTCTTCTAAGGACTAGTTGAAATTTCACCAGAGTTCTTTTGTACCTTCATCGTGAACAAAGCACACGTAGTCACGGAGTACCGGACGGATATGTTTCAGTATAGAATTTTGTGTACCAAATAAAATATGAAGATGCGGTTACATATTGGCATCAAATTTTTTTCTGCCAGGATATGAAAGCTCTGAGAAATTTGGATCAGCCTGTATGAGTTAATTGTATCCTTGTAGTTAACCACCTCAAGCGAACTCCCAATGAACAAGAACTGAATTAATACTTTCGTTCTATTACATAATTGTTGAAAATCTACTGTTAACAATACCAATTTTGATTCGAATTTTCATAAAACGACTCCTAATTTCCGGTCTCAAGCTAATCTCATGGCACCGAGTATCTGCACCACATTAGAAGCGTTGCACAATAATATTTTGGTGGTTATAGGTGTACGTTGCTATTATTTTTCTTACACAGGATTGAATTGATTGTTAATCAACTTCTTACAAAAATTGACAAAATGTATCATCGTACCGCACATGCAATATAATCCGTACCCGTGTCGATTTTTCCTCTTTTATTTTCCCACGCGTGAGCCTGTAAAGGTGATAAGGATAAGAAACGTGTAATTGTATACGGAATATGAATAAAATCGTGAAATAGAAATCAGTAAACTTTTATTTTTGACATGATAGGTACATTTACGATGTACGGATTTTCTACGCGGTTGACGAAGTAATAATTCACCCAATTATCGTAAACCTAATTGTAAGTAAACTATGATAAAATTTGAATCAGTATAGAAACCGAAAGAACACATTATTATTCTTATCTTAAACATATTTGTAGGTACGAATTAAGGGTCGGTATTAATTTCACCGATTAGGGTAAAAGTTTGAGGTTGGAAGAAAATGGCTAGTCAACTCGTTTGTACCCGTCGTTTGATTAAACGTAGCTGCATCGTATTTTCACTAGCATTGCTTGTTTCTGCAACTAATCGCCCTACGCTTGCAGCGTAAAAAAACACTTACGATTTATTTCGTGCAAAGTCTTGGTGAAATTGTCTCTGCTTGTTGTCAGGTACCTCATGTACATTTTTACTATCTATTTCACGTCATTATTTTTTTTTTTCAAATTCATATTGTGTTCAAGTGAACAATAAAATGAAATAATTCAGGTGATTTGGTTCAGTTTAAATAATAATTCCTCATGGTTGTTACGTAAATGAAAAATTTTGAATGCCGATGGTAATAATTTAATTTCATACAAACGTGTTGGTCATCGAAACAGAATTTTTATTTAATTTTTTTTCCCTCAGAATACTGAACTTCAATGTTCCTTGTATAAATATTTACAGCAAGGTAAATAAATATTCCGCTGTTCGCGTATCCGTCGCAAGATAATATTCCGAATACCGTATTATTAATAATATATCTACGTATATGTGTGTACTGTGTACATTCGTATATTCGTAAAGAAAAATTGATAGAATTCGAATTCAGTACAAATAATGTCGATATCTAACTGTCATTGCGTTACTGATCTCACAACAGTGTACAGTTTTCTTCTCTTCTTACACAAACGATAGTTTATGTAAATACACTTCATTAATTCACACAGTTTACCGTACTTATTATACACGCTTACTCGACAGTCAATTATTGAACAGAGTATTATTATAATATTATATCACGTCATTCGTCCTATAAGAAAGTTCGTAGTTGATAATAATTATTTAGCGATCTTTCGCGAGAGCTTTCAAATTTGGTTTTAATATTTCACGCTCGCGGTATCGTTGAAATTCTGTTCCACTATACGGATAACGATTTTTGTTTTTAAATTACTCGTTCGAATTAAATTTGTAGAAAGGAACTTTTTTCGTTTACAATGCCGGAGTTTTCCCGCACTCGTCACTCGCATACATTCAAACTTGGAGACACGCTCATTTCCATGAGAATCAATTTCTCTTGGAACAAACTTCTCATGTCCATGTATCGGCGATACGTAAAGCGAATATTCACACACCTCTCGACGGTACGATTGCTTCGGAAAGCAATTGCCCCGGTGGATGAATTGTGAGGAAGAGAGCTTGAACTTCTGGTAAGGAAGCGGGTCCCATAATGGTGGAATCGCTGGTACACCCGTCATAGTTTGCTTCTCGTTATTCCCAGGTTTCATTGTACTGCCAGCGGAAATTCCTGTCGCAACTAAGGCATTCGTTGCTCACATTCAACCAGCTGTCAACTTCCTGCTAACTATTTGTTCAGGGAATTGTTGACGGCGTTATTGGATATCGGCAATATAATCTTCCTATGACGTCGTCTCGAGGTATTTCTTCTTCCAGCGGCTCGATCCCTTCACCTGCCATACGGTCCCTCACCTGCACAGATTTACAAAACATGACTGTTGTTTGATTGGGAAAAATCACACTCGACTTCTTATTTTGCAATTTGCGACATGAGAATACAAGCAAATATAACTAATTATGAATACGTTTAGATCCCGTCTAATTGGATGGTTTTTAATTTTTCTGACGCCCTTAGCATTCATTCAAGTGGTTGCATCGAGACTTGTTTGCAAATAATTTTAACATGTCACCCAAACTTGATCAGGTATTGATCTCACATTTTTTAATTTAGCTGGAACTTTTTTATGTGATAGTAGATTCTCTAAATTATTCAATTTTTTATTTTTTATTTCTCCGCGTATTGATTTTGAGTTACGAATATTCAAGTGTCTTGGTAAAGTTTTAGCTCTCGTTAACTTCTTGATAAATTTCCGTAACAAAATCAATGTTTCTTCCAATTGTTTTGGAGTTCTATAAGTCAAGGTTCAAATATTAGTGAAATTTCGATGAATTTCTCAACTATTTCTGCCTTTTTAGCGAACATGTGTGAGTATTCATAACTCGAAAAGCATTGCATGAAAATATGAACAATACACATAATTACAGTTTTCAAGGCGCTGTTTTGTCAAATAAGAAAGATTCGGCCAAATTCAAGTTAGTGAGATTAAAAAAATTGATCGACTTGGTATGGAATGTTTCATGCAACCATAATCTACATTTAATTGTAATTACAATCCAGAATGAGTAAAGATTTTAAGTCTCGATCACGCTTGATCGATCAAAACTTTGGATTCATGAGTTTTCCAAAAAATACTTCGCTACATTAATGTTGCGAAGTTCAACCTGATTTGAATCTGAGGATTCTTGATCGCAAACATCTAACGCATCTCAAAAAAAATGTCTAAAATACTAACTAGAGATAGATACTTGTGAATACTCGTGTATATAAAGAAAAAAAGTGCTGTTAGATATAATTATTAATTTTTTACGGTGATAAAAACACATCTGTCGACAATAGTAAAGAAATCGTTGACATCGCGAGTCATAATGAATATTTGTCTTGATGAGTGAGGACCTTGAATTGCGCTTTAAAATACGGAAAAGAAAGGCCAGAAACATAAAATATGTATATCTGTAGCTTTGCTTCGTTTGCCGCGTCACTTAAAAATTTATAAAATGTTTTCATCTCCCCAAATATACATGAAGTGAATTTATCAAAGTGCTACGGCATAATTTTTTAGTAGTTGCACATTTCAAATTAAGCAGTGTTTTCAACAAATATCACAATTTTCTCGCACCGCATTTAACAATCTATAGCGACCATCGTCTGTTCATCTCTGTACAGGTGTTAGATTCATTAATGCTCACTAAAAATTCCCTTCATACTGTTTGTTTTACCGAGAAGTTTGTTGGTACCCAGGAAACAATTTTACAGCCTTTATCAAGGGAAGAATTCAATCAAGCACTCATTCAAGAGAATTTAGCTTGCAGGATTGCAGTCTTTGTGTGCTTTCGATAGAGCGTAATGTTTCCGGAAAAATTCAATCAGTATAACACCTATATAATTTAACCCTTACACTGCACATCGAGGTTAAAATGACCCCACGGTATCTTCGTTGATGAATTCAACATAAACATCTCAAATCAAAGATCAAATGAATACCTCTTTTTTATCGTGCGATATATCGCTGTTTTTTTTCTTAATTATTTGTGTTCTGAGAGTTATTCAGTCGATTTTCAGCTTGAAATATTGAAAATTCATCGAGTTATGATTTTTTTTTAGTAGAATCCATTTTCCGATATTTTGTTTTATGAACTTTTCTTCATATTCAAAATTCCATTTCGCTAAATGTAACTAAATTGCCTCGAGATATAATATTTAAGGAGTATCCCAACATTTTTTCAAGTTACTTCAATCGATTTCTTTCTTTCTACGTAATGATTTTTCACGCGGGGTCTCCAGCGACCCCAGTGAGACACCAGTGTCCAGATGTGTGCAGCGTAAGGGTTATAATTGCTTAGTATGTAGAGCTTCACGTTTGATATATTACACAAAACTAGCAATAAGTTCAAATTATGAGGAGGTAGATGTTCAAGATTTGAATGACAATATTTTTTCAAACAATTTATTGATAACTTCTGGGCATTATTATCATTCAAATTTAATTTTCTTATCTCTTTTAGTGTAGCTGATTGTTTTCCGATTTTCATCTTATCATATAGTATTCAATAATGTCGACGAGATTCACTTTTGGTTGAGAATGTATAGCCAGTACATCCTTAAGTATTTGGATGTTTCCATCACACTCTGGACAATTCATCAAACGCAAATAAAGTAATGTGAAGTGAACTACCGTTTATCATGTTCTACGGTAGATCCTTCAAGCACAATAAGCCATTAGACATGAAAATCAACTTGAAATAATCCGGAGTCAATATAACTACCGTAATGTAAGACCGTGAATAGGTCTGAGAACATTATTTCTTCACAGATTCACTCCACCTCCTTATCTATCATCCAGCAAAGGGACTGATTTACTATTGGTTTTAGTATCAGGTAAAGGTGAACCAAAGAGCACAAAGGGCCCAATCGTATCAAGTATAATCGTAACACATGTCGCGTTCGCTTCTGATCCTGATGAAACCCGCAATCGAAGAGGTGTAGTGAATTTCTGTTCAATGCCTTAGTTCGACTGGCTCTTCTCATCTTAGGCTTTAAGGTGAATGGTAGATTTTACTATTTCCACGCTCCTTGTTCGAGATACTTTTAAACATTAAGGAACCATCTTTTTATTCGTTCTTGTTGGAGGAATCAGCTTACATGCAACTCTGATCGTCGAGCTTTTGCTTATTGTCACCTCGTACCATTGCGAATGAAAATTCACGTACGGCTTTCGATAAACTCTACATCACTCGCCAACTACGAATATTGTTTTTACAAGACTGTAAACAATTTTTGTTTAGTCCTCAATTCAAATTTTTTAAACCAGTCTTCACTAATACTACCCTAGTTTGTTTGATGTGAGGAAAACGGGTGTTGAATTATACTTAAACAGGTGTCTGTAAGCTTTCCATCATCTACTGGCGCAGGTATGAAAATGTCTTTGGCCGATGATCGGAGTCTACACCAACTTAGAACGATAACCACGTTTGCCTTCTCTCTCCAAGTTGCCTGATCACGGTATAATCCATTGAAACTCGATACGCGTTACTAACCTGCCTTTAGAACGTCAGAATTGCAATCGACTAACGAATAGTTGTGCATAAATCTAACACTCAACATATCCAACGAAGCCAAACGCGGATTGCCATTGGTCAGAGATTAAGTGCGGCATCTCTATAGCCTTGCGAAATCCACCAGTGAATCTCTTGGGACAGTTTCCAACCTCGTTCAGGCTCTGACGCTATTTGCCTGCGAAGATAATGTAGGATCCACAGGGAATCTAGTTCTCAGACTATTTTATCATTTTAATGGGGCCGTATGCGATCCAACTTACCGTCGAATAATCATGTTAAAATTCGCTTAAGATTTTTATCGCTGTGACAAATCGCGTAATGTTTCGTTTCCACTGTTGATTGCGGCGGATGCAGATGTCTTTTTACAAATGGTATAGTAAAGACCCAAACTATAACTTTGGTTGCCGTTTATCAGCGAAGCGTTGGAAACTTGCAAAAAATCCTTCGGATACATGACTACAATTTTGATGAAGGAAGGTGTAACAATTGATATAAGGAAGGTTTATGATTGAATGCATAAATGCTTTATTGGGATAGTGATGAATTCAAATGTATAACTGATCGTCAACGAAATGGATTGTTTGAATGTTGGAATTGGAGCGTATTTGATGGAGACTGGAATAGAAGTCGATTATACAAACGTTGGAATGAGAGCTGATTTGAAGAAGATTGGAATTGAAGTATACTTCATGGAGGATGGTACAGAAGTGATTTCGGGCAAAGAGTACGAGTGCATGGAAGATGCGAGAACCCAGAATAGTGGGGAATAGAGTGAGCGGAGTAAGGACGATAACGAGTGGCGTGAAGCTGGATGGAAATAAGAGGACAGGATGGAGGATGAAGGATAACCTGACTATAAGGAAGGAAGATGGGAAAGAGATGCGGACGCAACGGAACTTTGGAACTAAATGAAACATATTAAAAAAAAAAAAATATATAGAAAACAAAAATTTCGGCAAATCAAAAATTTACAAAAATTTATTACAATAAATGAATAAGCTCGGAAAGTCATAATTATTCATTTGGAAAAAGTATAGGTTTGTCAGTACAACGTTTAAAATCGATTCATTTCCGGTAGAACCGAAAGTTCGAATCAAACTGAACATAGTAATTTTTTCTCTGAATAGGGCCGCGTGTTGTTCGCGTCAGTTGGGTTTTATTTTAGAGGTGACAGTTTTCTTTTTCATTCGATCGTTGGTGAGTATAAAATGTAGGATGGACAGTTTATGTCGATCAAGAAATCATTGAGCAAGCGAGAGTGATTGGCAATTGTCCAACACTCGTAAACAGAAAGCGTTCGAGCGTTATGTTAGGCTGAATAACTTTGGAAATTTTGGAAATTTTGGATTGATCTGCCCAAACTTTGTGTCTGATGATAGTCAGCGAAAATACGCGGATTCGGGAAAAGAGAATCATTCCCATTCATTCGTAGATCTAAAAGTCTGCTTATTCGACATTTCGTGCATCATCGAAACTGGTGGACCGTCGGTGCCCTTTGCTTGATGTTTTTTTTTGGCGCCTTATTCGGAATTGGTGAACTTCAGACGTATAAATCCTCAATGCCTTATTCTAAATTCTCCAACTTCTAATACGATAACAGAAGACGTTGCGAGAAACGAATATTGGATTAGTCGACAAATTCCTTTAGTTTCGAAAGTAAAAGTAATAGTAAACAGATTTGAACAAAGTTATGGACATATCTCCGACATTTCGTCGTGCATTATTGATTCGGTCTCGCTATTCCATATAATTTTCACACTCAGTTGGACACGCAAAACCACCCACAGAGCTCGAAGACGTTCGGAGTGACCAACGGGCTAAATTCAGTAATTGCAAAGCCACTTTATTTCGTATAAATTGTAACGACAAACTTTGTCTTGGGAAAAATTTTTATCTTCAATCGTAAGTCTATTGCATTCAGAGAGTTGTCTTACAATCAGCGTTTCAACTATATTTCGAGTTAGTTTGGTTACTAGTTCATCTTATTTGAACCCAGTTTGTGACACGTCTTGTTCAATTTTGATTTTTTCTCAACAATAGACTTTGTCCAGTCTTGCACTAAGTGCAGTGAGCTTGAGACGTAAAAAAGTCGATCAACCTATATGAGTTCGCAAAGAAGATCGCACAACAATGTTTTTCCGCAAAAATTGGCATATCTAATTTTAATTTCATAAATAGTATGCGAAAAATTTGAATAATAAATACATATTACCAATTATTTTTTATTACTCTTCCTGTTTCTATAGAATCTTTCTTCAAGTGAGCTTATTTATTCTAATGAAATGAAAAGGCTTTTAGATAGAAGGGATAAACGTCTGGCTGTGAATATTATAGAAGTGCGTGACGACAGTGAGTACGTTACACATATATTAGTGAAAGTTTCTTCATCTCATTCATGAAATATGCACACATCTTTTTTAAAATGCTGTATAATAATCTAAAAACGTGTCCAGGGAACAGTGAGATCGAGAAGTACGAAGGATTTCAATATTTCCGACAAAAAATCATTGCCCAAAATGTATTTAATCTTCAAGGAGGCCAGCACTAGAGCATTAGCTTCTAAATATTTGTTTTGATATGTATAAAATACACCGTGGAATATTGTTACAGTTAATCAAGTATCGCATAATCATAATTCAAATTTAGTAGATCCCAGAATTAACACGTATCAGAATATAGTATTGTCTTTTATGATAACGAGAATAGTTTAAAAAGTCGGAAATAAATTAAAAATCACTCAGCCCTTTGTTTCATCTTTAGCAGCAGCTCCGTCGTATAATCATCCAGGTGTTATTGAATATGTAAAAATGAGGTCAACCACGATTTTCGATGTCATGTACATGCTGACTCAGCGATGCGAAAGGTTTTGAAATTTACGATTACGTCGACTGCGTGACTTCGTTTTTTTTTTTTTTTTTTAATAATTCAACCACACGTTATTATTCACTAAGGAGAACAAATGGTGATGACGATGTGTTGAAATCGATGAAATGGTATTATCAATGATTATGTGGTTTCTACGGGAAATTGAAGATCAGTCGGCAAGGCGTCTTCCCGTAGAGTGTTCGTTTTCAGCCTTTTCTTTAGCGTGCAATTAGTCTATCTTCACATCTGTGCTCCACGATAATTCCCCATTTGGAGCTAAACTCCTCCCTGACCACTTCTGGGATTATGGTTGAAATGAAACTGGCTTGATAATACTGCCAAATGCTACGGATCGGGATTCTTTTCTGGACTGGATTGATTATATCATCCAACGTCACAGCCAGTAAAAGAAGTTGAGGGTGGATGTTTCGCCTCTCTTCCCGGAGGAGATTGACCTGGGATGCAGGAAGCTATCATTGGTGAGTACACAGCTGGAGGCATGATGACTCCTGGGAATGCATCATCTGGCTCTGTAATCATTCGACGCACTCCTTGATTATAGAAATCTGTTGTTAAGCACAGAAATGTGGAGGCTATTGGGGGGAATTGTGATAGCTTCAGGGGGCAACGTCTCACCAGTTTTGCGAGTCTCCGCATTGATGTTATATTTAACACTAAACGTTTCCATGAGCTGCCTTCCACTAAATTCGACTCTTCTCGTAGATATTTGAGAAAGAGGCTCCCCTTGTGGCAAAAGTCAGACAAAATGTTCTCATATCCTTATCGAATGGTTCGTTGCTACTGCACAGGATGTTCTAGGCAGTTCCTTCAAAATTGATTAGTATTATCATCTCCTGTAGCTCTATTTGGCCATCCCTTATTGCCCTGTCTCTCCATCTCCATCCTGCTATCGATAATGCAGCAGTGATTTTTGGATCAAAGCCTTCGTACTCAGCAGCTTCTGCCATTATCTTCCAGAATGACTGCTCTACATCAGCAGCCCCCAGCATCTGAGTTCGAAACCACATTTCTGCTTCTTCTGTAGTCCCTGTGAATGACCTAAACACCCTAGCTGTAGCCTCTCCGAAATTTGGAGCTAGTTTTTTTTCTCTGAGCTATTTGCATACAGGCATCGTCCAAGTTCTCATACTCAGGTGCACCATGGAAAGAGGGGTCTGAATCCTGAGTGCCAACATGAACAGATCGGACCTGATGGCTAGCCATGCCTATTGTCTCCATTACCCTTCTCACTACTGCGGGAGAACCTGATGGTCCTGGTTGGGGCTCATGGTCAGGATCTCCGTAGTATGTGGTGGGAGGTTCTCCAGTAATATGGTTCCTGTTGGCGCTTCTCCTACGCTCATGCATGAAGTCAACTCAGCTCTTGCTCTGCCTCTGACCGTGAGGTCATCGGGTCCCGACTTCTGGCAGCATTCTCCAATCGCCCCTTGAGCTGATCTGCAGACAAATCTCTGATTGACATTCCAGTGAATCACCGAACAATGCTTCGCTGTTTGTGTGTTCCGTCGATGTGTGTTGGTCTTTCAATATCGCGTAATATCGTTACAAGCTATCGATTTTTTATCATTAAGACCACCCCTTTTATTAAAAAGTAGGATTGGTTTATTAGCTTTGTTTAGACGGAAATTCTGTTCTGAGTCAACGTTTGAGCATTTTCGCCAATTATATACCAATGATCGGGCACATTTTGACTCCTAAAAGTGTGCACCGAGATAGGAAAATTGATCGATTTTCAACCCTCTAGGGCTTGCAGAATATCTCACATTTTATCCGTCCGTTCTCGCCCGAAACGACTTACATATGTGAAAATTTGTAATTAAACTTGTTCCAACTATCGTTACAACGTAATTCGTAACAAATTTTTGCATACGTTCCTATAAGTGACGAATTTCAGAATTGTAATGCTTAAAGTATTGCACAGTTATATCAAATTGATGAAATAGGCGATATCTAATTTCACAGTATTTTACCTTGCAAATAACAAGGTACCTTTGCAGTATGAGGTTCTCCAGTAAAAATTCAAAACTGCAATGAATGAAAGATTTGTTTATAATTTGAGTTATCGAGGCTACTGCCGGTATTAACTAGATGCATTCAAACCATCATATTTATTCGCTGAAATTGAGGCCTTGAGGTTACACAAAGAGAATATGTTTCTTCATTATCCTTATACAGTAATACATTATATCTCAGAAACGAGTGCCTATTAAGTGTCAGATTTATCACTTTGATCGTTGTACTAAATTGGTAACTGTCAGAGACA
The DNA here is from genome assembly GCF_021901455.1 of Neodiprion lecontei. Classification (NCBI taxonomy): domain Eukaryota; kingdom Metazoa; phylum Arthropoda; class Insecta; order Hymenoptera; family Diprionidae; genus Neodiprion; species Neodiprion lecontei. The sequence continues at coordinate 12,432,065 of NC_060260.1, forward strand.
CGTGCCGATAATGTATTAAATATAATTCAGCTTGCGTGATACGTGAGAATATAGCTTAGACAGGCATCAAATTGATTTTTCTCTTAGAAGTTGCACATCAAAAGGTGGGGGGGGCTTCAGAGCGTCGCGATGTCATGAAACGGATCCTAAGAGCTAATCGACCTGACTGAGTACTTTGTTTCAACCCCTGTGAGTGCAAAAGATCTACTTTAAGGTCACGTAGTACGTTACCTTTACCGACCGAGAGCATCTTTTATTTACAAAATTATTGTAATTCCTAGTTCTCGTCTAGCGACCTCAATATTGCATGAAAATAGTCTCACGATGGTTCATTTTACTCCTGATTCTTGCCGGAATTGCGCAAAGTATCTCGGCTACGCACTTTTTGTTTACTGAAATGCGGGAAATGTGGGAATAGTAACACGTGTCAAAAAACCACACATGTCTTTGGAGGTTTTCGGGATATGAGTAACTTTCCTGAATTCCGCTTCAAAAGAGCGATACACAGTGAAATAAAATCTTTCCGTTCGTTTGTTCATTTAATATAGGGAAAAAAAGGGTGAGTTTTCTCGGTCGGTAAAGGTAGAAGTACTACATTACCTTGAGAAACTTTCTCTGCGTGTAATTATTCGTTTATTGAATATACACTGTGGACTTTTACTGAATGGTAATCACGCACGTCAAGCTTTTTTGTATTTCCACTCATAGAATTATGAAATTTGGCAACTGATCTGTAATAGTCATAGTGATTGAAAAATTTATTACATTAGATCGATGTTCTCATCTCTTTCAGATCATAAGATGTGATGTGTTATTTTCGCAGACTGTTAGCAACCTATGACCAACATTCCGCGACATATTTATGAATAAAATTGTCCGGAATGTCTTGGAAAGTTGATGAATATTCGAAAATACACCAGTTTTCGTTAAAAACTTACAATTTACTTATGACGTTTGTCAGACGTGGTATAACAATGGTCCCGATTCAATTTCTCCCCACTTAGCTGACGACGAGTGAGAAATGCTCGTGGGTAAATAAATGAACTTAGAATTATTCTATTCGTCGTATGATGTTCTTAACCAGAATGTGATCTAAATCATTCATGAGAATCGTAATTATCGATCTACCTTCGATAATGTTAATAAATTTCTTTTCGATCTAACCTCGAGACGTAAATCTCATTGAATAAATTGATTGAGATTTGTACGGCATAGGTCCATTTTTATAAGTGTTGCTAAGGATCGATGCTAAATTTGAGTTGTTTTATCGATTGCTTCATTTCGGACAGATCCAATTCCACGCTACGTACGTATGTCGCATTATATCAAATTCCGGAAACAGTACTGGAATCCAACGCGGAATTCGGGGAACTTTTCGAATAGTAAAACTTTCATTTTGCGATTCAATTACCCGGTAGAAGCTTTTCCGTGTAAAGTCTAATTCTCGTGTGATACGGTCAAGCTGTCGGGGCCGGGAACTTGAAAAAATACTCAGTGCTGCAGGTCGCGTCTTTTGTAACCAGGATTTATCGAGGCCCCACTTTGCCACACTAGATACTAACTTTTCACTATGTTTGCCCCCCTTTTTTATTGCTAACTCTCAGTAAGGAATGAAATACCTAGAACTGTGATAATGATTCATCCTTGATCCATTTTAAGAATTTTTTCATTTTTCCATATGGCATTGATACGTCGATCACACAGCATAACTTTGCGGGAGAAAACAGATGGTTCGAATCTTGTAGAATCTAATCAAAACGTATCTGATCCATATCCTATGATTGAACTCTAATTTTGTCTCTGTTTAATCTGATCTAAATAAGTATAATTTCATATGATCACATCGTATTATTGTCATATTATACATCACATTATTTGGCCCATTTTGATCCAACCACGTTTAATCTGATCTACATATTCTGTTCTGATCCATCTGTATTTAGTCTGGTTCGATCCGATACAACTGCATAACTATATTGCAATAGATATGCTGATACACAACTATAAGGTATAATATCGAGTTGAGCTAGATTTGAGATTAGATTTCGTGAGTTCCAACTTAACATAATAGAATCTGGTCGGTCATACGTAAGATTATGTCAGTGCGGATATAACTTCTGTATCTAGTCCGTATAAGTACCAGGTCTTGTCGGATCTTGAAAGCATATCTAGTCGCATTTGACATTATACATATATACATATATTACTATAAAATAAACATTCCAGTGTGCGGAGAGAGAAAAAAAAAAAGATTCGTCAAATTAGAAGTCGAATACTTCAGTCATTGTGAATTATCCATTCGGTTGAGCTTTCCAAGCAATACACCAAAATAATTGTTCCAAAATTGAGTTAATAATTTGGGATAAGTTCCTTATATAAGTATATATATTTAGACCATGAAATTTATCCAATCAGATCTAAACATACATTAACATTAGATCTGATTTAATATTATTATGCATAACAATGTATAATTCAGATCCGTAATTGAGTTGTAGATCTTATATGATGTGATATAGTTGGACGTATTTTTATCTAGTCATTGTTTTCCCGGCCTGTAATTATTCCGAGCGATTTAGTGGCGTCGGAATTGTTCAGAGCTCCATTTCATTTATATTTCATGTGCCCTGACTACCTTCGTGGATAACTGACGAGCTACTGTATCGACGTTTTCATCAGACTGTCCTTGGATGGCCAGCAAATTTTCTCAACCCTCATTGAGGTCACAAACCGTTCCTAACTCATGGCATAAAAAATTTATAGCAACAATTCAATCAATTCGAGGCGTAAAAGTATCCTCTTACCGTTTCCAGACGATCGTGTATAAAATTTACCATATATGACGTATTTACAGTAAAATTTCCAGATCGATCTATTAATACCGATCATCAAAGTGCTGCGAAGTCAACGGCAATTGAAGCCCTCACATTCAGAGAAAATTTTTCACTTGAAACAAAAATAAAATCGATTTGTACACTCGTTTTGTAGAAAATGTTTTCGCGGGGATTCAACATTTTGTTGCGAATACGAAAATTAATGAAATAGTTGTGTCAAAATCGTGACAACTTTAATTCAATAAAGTATTCTGTCCGATAAATACAAAATCTGGATTTTGATTTACAATTAGTCAATTTAACGAAATAGTACTTTTTTCCTGATATTATCCAAATATTAAATAAACCCCTGATAGATTCAATTAAATCGTTTCATACGGTTCCCTAAATCTATTCAGTAGATGAAGATTAGTAAAATCTACGAAATTTAAGAGTGGATCACGAGTGTAATTAATTGATTACCACTAATAAATAATATGTTACATCATAAATGTGCAAACTAAATTTGTGACAAAATACTCTCCACAACGGGTTGAAAATCCTTTGTCGCAAAGGAAGTAAGGTCATAATCAGTAGAACTAAATCATTCGTGGTCTGATACCATTGAATTAGCCTGTCAATTCACAATGGCATATTTTTTTATCATTATTTGGCGTGGCTCTTAATTCATGTAGCATAAATTACAATCTAATGATACTTTTTTCAGTTACAACAATTAAGCAATTATTTACAATCCTTGCACAATGATTTGACTGTGTATATCCGATTTCGCAATCGCAACAGAATTTATGAGATTGCGGTGCCGAACCTTTTCTCAGACTTTACTAAATGGTTTCGTTTTCGGCTCACTATAAAATCAACGGTTTGGTTATCTGAAAATAATATTTAACCCTGAAATTTCGCTGCCGGGACCGAATTTTGCTCATTAGGACCAAATTTTTGTCCGATTCTATCGTCCCAAAAATTAACCGTTCAAAAAATTAAACTTGAACTTTCAGATTGAACGAACCACCATGCGTGTATTATACCAAATTTTTCACTTGTCTATCCACGCCGCGGGGTTGAAGTGACGAAAACTCCTTATTATGAATTATTTACTGGCGAAACTTGAAGTGAAGAAATCAAACTTTAACAAAACAAAGAAGTTTCGAAACATCGAAACCACGCCGGCTCAAAGTTTCGAATTGCAAGATTTCGAAAATTCAAGTTACGATAGAGCAAAATTCCAAAAGTTAAAATATGCTCACACAGAGTAGTTTACTCAACGAGTGAGTGTAAACAATCAAAACGACCAGGACACCGAACGTAAATATATCGAAAATCCAAAACAACGAAAGCTCGAAGTGGTGAAATTTCACCAAAATAGAAATTCACAGAACTGAAAATTCGAAACTTTATCGTTTCGTCCAAGTTTGAATTCTTCGCTTGAAGTTTCGCCAAAAAAAAAATTCGAAATTTGGCGCTTTCAGAACTTTTCAAGTATCCACGAGACTTTCTATTTATTACTATTTTTCATTTCCATTAGGTCCTCGAACAGTTACGCCAACTTTTGCGCGCGATTTCAGGCGAGAGTTTTTAATTAAACTTGTAGCTGTAACACTTGTACAACTATATTTATATCCTTGCAATATAAACCTATATAGGTACGTACGTATGTACGTATGGCTGGTTTATTTTTCTCTGTGTGCGACTCGACGTACCTACACAACACATTACTTGTACCCACTGTAAACCTCGCAAACTATTCGCCGTTTCGTGTTCAGGTTTAGGTTGTAACCTCCTCCCTGCTCGGTCAGGAAGTAGAATCTACCCACGTGAAGTGACCCGTACGGGACAATATCCAATAATTCCGCGTCCACGTTCGTCGCGTTGAGCAATCCAGTCCGTTCATTTCTGTGCTTGGTGAAACGGCTGTATTACCCGTACGTGTAGCCGATGGAATTTTATTCCACTGTAGGAATGTTTCCCTTTTTTTGTTTCTTTTTTTTTTCTTCTCCATCGTTTGCATAACCTACGTTTCGTTCTTTTTTTCTCATTTCGTTTTATCATAGTTCCAAAATGACAAGAGCACAATCGGTGAAACGAGGTCAACGACGCGACGCACTGTACTCGCTATCACGTTTCCCCTCGCTTTTCTTCCTTGATATTTCGTTGAAGTTCCATCCACGTTTACTTTTCACTTTATTTTTAGCGTAGTTTCTAATTGATTCCTTATCCTGAATATCTGCCGTTGGAAGGTGTGAAATTAAGATGCGTAGGAGAAATTCGAGACTCGTTGATTTTAATTGATTCTCGCGATGTTGATAACCTGTACCCTTTTGTTTTTTTAATCAATCATTTTACCCTATTTCCGTTAGTTGACACTCGGTGCAGTGGGCTGTCAGGGAAATGACGGAATTTATAATTTGACGACCACCAAGGAAATTGCTGTGCAGAAATAAGAAGAGAAAGAATACTCTGGCTCTGAATTAAAGTCAAGGGAAAAATGTTGCAGTGTCGCGTACGTGTCTTTTTTTTTATCACGCAATTTTAGTTTTACTATCATAGCGAATGACACGTCCTTGCATTAGGCATTTCACGTTTACTCTTTCACTTTGAAATGGTAAAATTTTTTTACCAACCAACTTTTAGCGTTTGGAAAGGTGAAATTTGTTGTATGGTATTTTTTTTTTTCTATCAACTTGATAAAATACTTGTATATCAAAAATTCATTATATATGGTCACAATTACCACATGAATCTTGAATAACGACGAATAACTTAGAACACAATACACTTTTCCTTGGAAACTTCACAAGTTTTCTGAATTATTCAGATCTAGTGTTTCTATGATGAATGCACATGTCCCAACATGGCGTAACGAATTTCGCACATTTTTTACATTGTGGAATTCATAATAACGGCAATTTATACATATAACATATGCCATAGCAAATAACACACCTGGAGAATCTGTAAAACCTGGAAATGTCATGGAGTTTTTTTCCCGAAAATATCTGGCGAACCTGTAACTATTTGTTATGACTTGGATTCATTTGACTGAAAATCGAAGATCGTTGGGGAAAACTTAATACTTGATTGTTGTGAAACGAACGTGAGACAATGGCAGAACAGTATCCGCTTGTAGCGTATCTTTTTTTTTCGTATTTTCAGAAATCTTTATTAAAGATCGCGATTCAGATTGTCGAGCTTCTAATTAACGGGGTCAAATTAATCATCAATTAAGTCCGGCCCTCGAGACTGCGGTGCATTCATTCCGCACGAATTGCTTCGGCATGCGAAGAGTTACTAATTAGTGCCGACCATCCCACGAGAAAAGCAGCAGATCATTCTACTGTTCGTACTGCTTACTGTCTGGACAGTCGCAAGCAAGACTTTTGCTCGGGTGGAAGTTTCCACGGCACAACTGTCCCGGTAAATGAGTTTTTTCAACAACGAGACGTGCCGCTAAAGTTTTTCTCGACAAACCGTTCGGTCAACATTTCATTCGTATAAGTTTGAGAATTTTTCATAAATATCGTGACTTTCACGTTATCCATCAGCGGATTATTAAGTCGTTTTTTGTTCAAATTTAACTTGAAGTTGAAAATATCAACTGGCAGAATATTAGAAACAAAGCGAGGCCGTGAAATTCCGGTTCTTTCATCGTACGAAATATATATTTGATGTACATTTATGGACAATCAAGATGCCGTTGATCATTTGATAAATTTTCAAATTCATTGCAATCTACTTTCTTTCAGAGGCTTTGATCGAAAGACCAGGTATGTGAAAAAGGTGAAACTATTTATCTGTAATTGTTTTTCAATGCTACGTTATGCTCGTTATCAAAAACAACACAGTAACAAAACCAACCTTGACTTTAACGTTCATAATTCGTGTACTCGTATACGTATATTATGTATATCATTACAGGTACGTCTTTATTCTGAAGCGAATAATGGCAAGTTAAATGATTTCTAACAAAACAACGCTTCAATCCGGAATGAAACTTTGTGACCGCGACTCAAGAGATTGGAGTGAAATGTTGTATCTACTTTTATGGCATGTGGGGATATTTTTCTCTAAGATATTCCGTGCTAACGTAGAGTCTTGTCAGTTTTCCGAGCTCGGAATTAAATTCCCTGACTGTGTATTATAGGATGGAATACGGGTAAGAAAGTAGGGGAAGAAGAAAGGGAGACGGGGACGAGAATCTTTTTCAGTCAACCGGAAAGTGACACTTTCATCGAGTATGAAGCAGGTTGGCAATTTAAATTTGTATTGCAAAGCAAGAATTCTGTAACTGAAAGGCGAAAGAACTTTTCAGTAATGGGTTTTCTCTGTTTGCTACTTTTTTTTAAATGAATATTTGAGCAGATCTCAACACTCAACTGCGTGGAATATTATTGTACAACTCGCTTTGTACATTATACATTAATTTTGTTTCTTGCTTATTCTACCCATTCGTGTCTACTTATAGTAGGCGTTGAAAATTCAATAATCACATTCGTAGATATACCAAAAATTGAGGTTAAATGTATTATTGACTCACAAACACCACTACCTTGTTTGAAAAATAAATTCCTGATCACAATATCATTTTTCTCGTCTCTACCGCTTCTGTATCTTCAGCCTCGTTTAACGTATTCAATAAGCCGTAGGTGCTGCATAAATTAATTGATAGTTCATCGCTTTGGCAAAATTGGTAAAATTCTTGAAGCAAGTGGAGTACAACACGGTGAACTATCTTATGTCGGACAAGACACCCATGGCAATCTATTTGGGTTGATATGAATGGATCTGTCTTTAATCGCAAAGTAAATTCGATGCATTGAGCAGGGAATTATAAAAATTTTGTTACTATTTAAATTCAATTTGTTTAAACTTCTGATTCCAAATAGTTCTATGTATCGCCTATTTTTGTTCAATAGTAAATTATGAAAATCTGAAATTGGGTATTTGCGAAACTTTGATTCAAGCGTTGAAATATTTTCAACGGCGAATGTCTGAAATTTTTGTTTTTGAAAAGCTCGCCCATAAGATAAAACACGGAATTACCATGACCCACATAGTGACTCCGTCGTGAGACATCTTCTATGTGAATTTTTTAGTCATATGTTTAATCTTCATTTCGGAAGTTTTGGACTCCTGTTTTGCAACTACAGCCGAGCCCATAGCTCATCAAAATCGATTGGCTCATACAAGTCGAAGTGAATTTTCTATCATGCAGGTATTTTTGTCGAAATAAAATATCATGTATTGTGAAATAGTCATTCCTCCAAGTTCAGCAATAAATCAATCGAAATGAACGAGTGAAGAAAGAAATATTTGGGATATCGTCTCAAGTTGAAACAAGTAACTTGATAAAACTTGATCGATATCAGAGATACAATATTTTGAACCAGTTCGGTTCAAGCACAAATTATCCAAACGCATTGGTGCTTTGAATGTAAATGTGGGAAAATTAGAAATTCTCGTATGTTACCCAGAAATTCAGTTTATGTTTCACGAGCATAGGTAGATATAATTAAGCAGGCGCGTTTAATTCAATTTATGAAGGCAATAAGTGTACGGCAACGCTATGATTCGAAAATATAAGAGATATCTGTTGTTACCCGGAAAAAATGGGGTCAACGATTTACGTTTATTTCTGATTCTATTCTCACCATTTTTATACATTGAGAAATCCATGGTGACCGGACCAATGTCTGACCTCCATTTTTAACTTTGTTCAAAACTTTTGGTGCAATTATCCCAACTTTGAAATGGTACCCTGAATATTTTTCCAGATTTTTCACTTTACCGGTTAATCATTTATAAATATTGAGAGTGATTTTGAAAAAGAGCATTTTTTGAATTCTTAAAAAATTCTGATCAACTGTATTTTCTGTACCGAATACAAACTCAGTTTCCTTAATTTATATTTTCAAATAATTGTTTATATTATTCTAGTTGATTCATCGTTTGTGTCTCCCAGAAATGTTCGTTTGCCAAAATAAAGATTTCTCTATGAATAAAGGAGTGAAGATCAAAAAAGAATTGAGCGCTGATTTTTCAATTTTTTTGTACGGTTTTAAGAATATAGAGACCAGAAAAAAAAAAGTTTCAAAGAAGTATAGATGTGTTTGACAATTTATAAGATAAATTTGATCTAATCAACCAACCAAATCTTCTTCGTATAATTTTTAAAGTAAATAAAAAAAAAGAAAAAAACTAATCGAGCTTGCGGAAAACTCATTTTCGATCAGTGTTCCATTCAAGTCTTAATCCATCAAAAAAATATTCCGTGAAGACTGCCTGAATTTCAATTTCTTGAAATCTTTCTTTAACAAGACTCTTTGGGATAAATTCGTTTGCTCAAATCTACATTTCACAAATAGAAGTAAACTATTAACCAAACTTTCGAAATCGTCGAACATAAAACCTTCAAGACTAGGTGGGAGACAAATCAATCCTTTTACCGTTGTGAAGAAAAAGTATAATTTATTTGTGAAGTAAGGCTTCAACATATAATTCCATGTGATGGAAATTTGTTCAAATTTCAATATTGACGAAAAATTTGGCAAATGAAATAAAGAAATTCTTGAACAAAATGAATATTGACAAAAATATTATACACATGTATTACGAGTTCGTAGTTGGTTTTCAGTGGACCCTAAGAGCAAATCCATATCGAATTAATAATTATGATTAATAGTCACAAATTCAGGGACTGAAAAGTTCATTCTGTTTGCAGATACAGACACGTCGAGTACTATTTAATTACAGGAAGCGCGAAAAAGTTGGAATAGGTTTCAATTAGATTTTTTTTATTCCGAGCATATATACTGGCCCAAGTGTTACAAACTTTCGTACGATCCTGATGGAGTTAAAGTTTAATAATAACAATTATGCAGTTGATATATGATAAAAATATTCTGCAGAACTAGGAATTTTAATCAGAAGAAAGTACTTTTCTTCAAATCAGCGAATCAATGTAATCATAAATACAGGAATAAGATGCTCAGCGCAAACGACGATCGTCAAACAGTTTTTTAGTCTCCAATCACATTCATCGAAAGCGGCTGCAAAAATTACCTGTTCAACGGCTTTGAAAACCCGGATGAGGTTGAGACCGGCCAGCTTCTGGACATCCTTTTCCGACCAGCCCCTTGCCAAAAGCTCTGCGAAAAGGTCTGGATATTTGCTTACGTCCTCCAAACCGACGGGAGTCCTAAAACACGAAAAGAGAGGGGAAAAAAGTGATGAAAAGTTCAAATGATGAAAATAATCCTGACGCATAAGAGATACCAAGTGAACTCTGAATGCTCAAAGTAGCGCACTATTCCTCGAAAATTAGAAAAAAAAATTTTTTGGAACGCATTCTCAGGTACTTGCAAATGCATTTTACTTTGTATAAACCCACGTGAAACAAGGACTGAGTTGTAGCGATATTTTTCTTTGAACTAGGCCAAGTTCCTCGGTACAAATTTTATTTTTTTACTTAAATAAGGTTTTAACGTCAATTTATTACTGCACAAGCATTAAATTATCGCAACAGTTAAAAGAAAATATATTAACCGTGATCGTAACGAGAAAGAATAGTAACAGATACTAAACTTTCCGGTAACGGCTACAAAACTAATTTTCATTTTGTACTTAGAACTATATTTTTCGATTGTGGTAAAAAACGAAAATAAAAAAAATGTTCTCTCAGTGTGGACACTCATTTTATAATGCGGAGCTTGTCAACGAATTATGACCCAACACGACTACAATTCGTTAAGTAACGACGTCGATGCTGATCTGTCGTTGCGTTGTTTCCCTCAGGATTCGAAGACAAGAAATATTGCTTGCGACTTCATTTCAAGAATATTTATTCAGTTATTCCTACTCTGATTTTAGATAAGATTACTGTTTTCAATCACGTTGAAATTTAATAAAGATGAAAAATGTCCGCGGATTCAACGACTTGTTGTTGAAAGCGACTCATCGCCGAAATGTCTTCTCGCCGAGTGAACGAGAATCCGGTACACCGGAATCACGAATTAATTTTACGACTAGCGCAGTTTTGATTTTCCCTACTCATTCGACTTTCCTAATCTCTCGACATACATTACATCTTTCCGAGGTATCGCTCTTATAGCTCACCAACGGGTGTCGCCATGTGTCCGTTAAAAAGCGATCGATACATTCTTCTTGCGTTAATTTCACCGTAATAAAATACAGTAAGCATGCGTAAGTTTTGTCCTTCGTATGTGGTTGCGCGTGTGTTTCTTTAAGGGATTTTTTACTCGGCGGAAGTTAGGGGAAAGGTAGTCTTCGCCTGGTTAGCGAAGCGGTGAATGCGAGGGGCTCGAATCCCGTTGTCGCGGGGAACTCCTACAAAATTCTCCTTTATAAGAGGTTTCATCAAACCGCGGGGCAGCTACCAGTGGAAGGTGTACTCCCCGATGGTAAGCCGCATCCATCGGATGATTTTTTTACCCAGGGGTTCGCTAAGTGGTTCTTTGTGTGCTTACAATGGCAAACTCGCTGGAATAGAATGCTTTTCATGCCTAAGGTATAAAGTGTATACACATTTACACACAAGTAGGATTACACTTGCTGATATACCGTAAGTACACTTAAAACGTAACGAGTAAGGGGTGCACATCACAGCTTATTCACCGGATACGTACAAATATTATATCCGCGGATTAAATCGCACGGACTCTCGGCAGAGATTTTTTAGAGAGAATATGTTTACGGCTCGTCCAATGCTCTTCTCTTATCTTCAAAATTCGTACAGACGATGTCGATGTTTCGTTACTGTTGCTTCTCATTTTGCGAGACGGAATTAATCCAGCGTAAATATCACAACGAGCATATTCGACGTTCTGTCGTCCGATGGTTTTGTCCTTATCTGTCGTTCTCAATTAAATTATGTACCCATACATGTACCGTCATTTGAAATTAGTATATTTCATCTTGAATCGAGAGGAACACGATTCGATATTCTTCACTTTGTACACGAGAGTTCGACAAATTTTGTAAAATTATTGGAAGGCTCGAGTACTGTTGTGAAGTATTTTTTTTTTACATTAGGATTTCTTTTCAAATTTTATGTACTAATCAAATTACGTCCTCGCGAACATTAATCCGCGAAGGACATGTTTTTTATGTAGACGTTTATATATTTATTACGTTTGGTAGAAATGAATATGATGTATTTTTAAAAGGCTCGTTTATTCAAAACTAGCGATACGTATTAGCTCGTTTGATGGTTAACGATAGAATGTTTTTTACAACAGTAATAACAGTTGGTACGGTAACCCAGTAATTCATTTTTTCGTGACACGCTTTTATCTTGAAAGACTAGAATTCTCATATTTAAATATATGTATAGGGTGAGTAAGTATCGTAGTTACATATATCTAAACTGAAAGGTATAAATCGATGAATGATCGTTACACAAACACACATATTATTACAAATTAAACATAAAATAATGCATAGATCAATACGCAACGTACGAGTATTGTAAGTATTCTTTTTACATCGGGATTTCTTTACCTCAAATTAAAACGGTGTAAACGAGAATATGGCTCATCCGACGTAAAAAGTTATTCCACTTTCGTCCATTTATGCCTGGTTTATGACTGTTCGTAACAAGTAATTTCTCTTGTCAGGCTGCAAGTAGGAAGTCGATAACACTTCTGTAGTTTTGCGTTCCGCCTCGATAAGGAAACGATGACGTAACATTTGCTCGCTCGGTAGTATGCGAAGGGATAAACGTGACGCCACGCTTATTGTGTTCGTTAAAAATGGTGTATGCGTTTTCACGCCAAAAGGTCTAAAGCACGTTTCAGAGGCAGTTTCACCGCGTAGATAAGACTACTGGTTGCCGTTTTTCCTTCGCGACATTTTTACAGCCTTCAAAGCGTTCTAAGGGGCTCTTCAACGCTTGAGCTTTTGGCGGAAACGTCCGGAGGCAACAGAATTTAATAGCAATGTATAACCAGTATAACTGCGTACCTTTGAGTCGGCGAGGAATCGGGCGGAATATTTAATGATGTATTATGTAAAGATGAGTCAATTTCGCTGCATCAGAAATTATATTCAGGCGAAATATTAATTTCGGGAGAATTATCCAGACGGAATCCAAATTTCTCATTCATATGCCATCAAAGAACCGCAACCCTTGCAGATTTGAATCAAATCTCGCGGTGTAAATATTTTTTCCAACGGATTTCGATTCTGTATCTCGCAACTAAGATATCCGATTTTTTTCAGAAATTTCCTAAATCTGTAACAAAAGTTATACGCATTTTCATTAGAGTGGACACGTAATGGATGTCAAGTTTAAAACTTTGAATTAATAGATGCCGAGATTATATTTTTTTTTTTTCATGAAATTTGAAACAAAACACAAATATTTTTTTCGAGACAATGCATTAATTTTAAATAACCTGTAAAATTAGAAATGAGATTGAATATTACACGCACGTTTTTTCACCTTCTTTAGCTGCACTTTTCCGACTAGAAAACGTACTTGAATTATAAGACAGTCTTCAATATATTTTTTTTCAGACAGGTATTGGAACTTTTGACAAAAATCAACTCTTGAAAAGAAATTCTGACGGGTGAAAGTTTAGTTACGAACTTTTTAGATTCATGTCTACTGAAATAGACAACCGTTCTGAAAAGGTTAAAGATGAAGTAGGATAATAATTCGATAATTCTATGCGTCACCGGTCATCCTTAACAACGTGCATTTGTTTGTATCACTTTGTCACATCGAACTCACAAAGTAGCAGCTACGCTCGATCGACAAATTTGACGTATCATTTTGGGCCGTCGACCCTTGTCCTTGAAGCATGATATTCAAAGATCCCTGATTAATTGATTTAGGATGAAGGGTTTGGAAGCTGTCCCACTTTAAAAAGAGAGAGTTACCCAAAGCACATGAACAGACAATCCGGGTTGAGTGGGCAATTAGTCATGGTTCGCGTTAGCCTTAGTCATCTGCACTGGAACTCGTGATATCCAATGATTGATGCATCCAGAATTGATGAACTTAGGCTTGTTGAATTTGTCGAATGGTAGAAGCAAGAAGGCACATCCCCTTTGTTTGTGGAGTTCGAGGTTACGCCTTGTCGAAAATATGATGAATCGCTTCGAATCGTACTAATGTGTTGCAGACGTCTCGAACCAGGCTTTGATGGGCGTTCAGAATTGGCGCAAGACTCTCAATCTGACGTCACGGTAAGAAACATCACATTGATATGGATTCGATTATATCACCTGCTTGCATCAGCAAAGAGTAGTGAAATTTCCGTAATACTCAGTTGTTCGCTTTGGGACAACTGTTTGATTAAAGAATTTGCTACGGTTCACCCTTGTGTAGGTTTGGTGGTTTACATTCAATCAGTCGTATACTGAAATCACTACTTTGTATTTCAAATTTTCACCTCGATCTGGTGAAGAGCACCTCCACCTGTACCGACGTGAATTCCAAACAGAAATTTTTATTAGGCTCAGATAAGGCCATGGCTTGCTTTACTACCTGATCAGGTACACATCTGGATATCTGTTAGGGCCTGACCAGAAACGTATCGTGCCCCTCTAGAATGCCCTGATCAGCTTGAGTTCAGGTACGATGGTCAGACTCAATTTAAAATAAAATACGTCCCGATTTCCCTATTTCGTTGTATTCGTTTCATAAATTTCAGTATCATATTCTGTAACTTTGTGCCATCTTCGATGTGATGATTCCAAAATTGCTAAGTCAGAATCGATAATATCAATTGAAGCTCAGCTGCATATAATGGCTACATATATCGGACTGGCTGTTCAATAAGCTATTTTAATTTTTTGAGCTCCAACGTCTTTTACGCGCCAGTCGACCTGAAAAACTGATTTATTTTCGTCGTATGTTTCGCATGATACGTCGCAAAAGGCAGATAAAACTAGAACTTCACCGAAATAAAATGTAATTGTTTTGGTGCTTCTGCGTTACAAGATAAATTTTATTTCTTCAATGGTATACAAGCCATTCCGTGTCAACTTACCGATTTCTTTCAATCCGATGGAAAAAAAACAGTAACCAAAGTCCTAAATATTTACAGCATTAGCCATGCTGAATTCAAAAATTGTAAGCTCAGAATCGATTCCAGTCACTTCACAAACTACTAAAATATCGGGGTCCGGAAGATTTCACGATCGTAAAAGAAACTCCGCCAGACTCCGTTCGGCAATTTGAGGGGGTGGTTTTTGTTATAAATACAATGGAAATTTATTGAAACGAAAAAATTCTTATTTTGTCGCTCAGAAAGAGCTTTGTAATGTTAAATAAGACGAATTACAGCAAAACAGTGCGATTCTCATGGGAATTCGGCTGTACGTGTGTAGGGGTAATTCACCCCCTGAGTGACGTTATTTCGAAAAACGCAAAAACGTACCCCCTACTTTTTTCTGCTGTTTCAAATGCAATTAATTTGATTGTAACCCGAACAATAGTTTTTTATTTGTAAAAATTTTTCAACTTTCAACCTCTATAATTTTCGAATATTCAACCCCGTCGTAACCGGATGAAACGCATTTTTCATTATTCGCCATAGGAGTTATTCTCCAATTGGTTTCATTCAAACATCTCAACTGGAAGTGTGCGAAACTATGAAACAACCACTGAGGATGCCAAACTTTGGGGCTTGATTTCACCCCGTTAAACCGTTTATCCGCCGATAAAAAAAAATATGTGTCGCTTAGATTTCGATGAAGAACAACATATCCTTAAATGGACGAATTGGGGCGGGGACTCCTCAGGCAGTTTCCTTGTTAGATATGCAATGTTAACCTTTTATTATATAATTCTCGGAGAACGTAAATGCATCCGCATACAGATGGAAATCTTTTGGATCAATTAGATATAAACCTTCAATTTTTCTACTGATGAATGCGCGACTGTCGCAAACACTACTAAACAGGAGATCAATTACTTCCTTCTCTAACCAGACGTATTCATTATCTTCCAAACGAGGTTTTGTGAAATAGCTAGTGATTGTTGATAGTTGATGTTTACTTAGATAATGTCTAATCATCTGAGGCTTGTTTATATTAATTGAAAATAAATTACATAATATACGTCATACATAGCTGACGCGTCATCAGAAGCATACATATATTCTTTTGTATGATAAACGCCATTTCTGTGAAAATAAATTTCGTCTTCATATAAACCGACATGCTCCGACATCTTACTTGATATTGTCCGATTGAACAAAGTTTCTAATTCCGGGCCGCATACGCGGGATGGATATTTCACGTTTAAGAAAATCTGTTCACGGAGATCATTACACAATTCTATTCTTTTACGATGAGAATAAAGTTTGAAAGAGACGACTCTCTCTAGTTCATGTACACCCGCAAACTCCCGTTTTCGGAAATCCAACAACCAACCAGTGGCAAGAAGCGGCTTCAAGATTAAATCACAATTCTTTCCTTCTATCATTAAATGTTAACCTGACCAGGACGACATCAGACGCGCCTAAGTAAGGGATGCCTTCTGACAACCAGACCAAGGTCACGTCAGGTGTGCCTTAATGAGGCACGTCTGATTTCAACCTGATCAGAGCCTACTGGGAGATTAAGCTGGTTTGGAAAATTTTCGGAAAACGGCCGTGGTAAAAAAAAAAAGGCTTTCGGTGATACGTCGGAAGATTACAAGTTTTTGAAGCACGAATGGAATCAAACTTTTCCCTTCGACGTTGTACGGAATGAGCTCACACGAGATGAGCTCGACACAATCGTAACTAAGTTTTTGGTCGTATTCTGACCTCTTTATATCGAAATGGTATATTGGAACCCGGCCAGAGGCTCCCTGGGCGAAGGGACGTTAAAATGTCGAACTTTGATATGATATCTCGTAAGGTTGGATATGGCCACGTAACGACTTCTCGTATTCGTTTGATTGTGGAGGACGAGAATCCCGCGATGGTTACGTTGGGGTCAACGCTTGTTCGCAGTTAAGGAAAGATATTGCTCGAACCCCCCAAGGCGGCTACCTATACCCCGCACTCCATCCAACTTTGATTCCTTATAACTTATCAAATCTATCCCCAGTACGATATTCCCGGTAGTTCAATCCCGGGGAAAACGATACATGGTCGTACACAATAAATAAAAAAAAAAAAAAAAAGGGGGGGGGGAAGAAACCACGCCTAAGTATACGAAGGAATAATAATAAAGGACACGAGACGGTGTGCGCAGACGATATATGTATAATATATGCATGAAAACCCGGGACTTCGTCCCATGTTGAAGACTTCACACCACTGTTGATTTCTAGCTGTACATAATGGATTTCCTTTCGTTTTCAGATCAAAGTGCCCGAGTACCAGACGCAAATATTCAACAACGGTATCGGCACGGGAACAGCATTATTCTGTTGTATTTCGAGGTATTCATTAGGGCTCTTCGGTGTGAAGGGATGCAAATCGCACGAAAGTGGATTCATTGTTCGAGAGAAGATCGATGTGAATGACGTAACGACGTAGGCTGGAGTGAGTTTAAACAAAAATTATCGACCGTTCTCTGTTGAGGTTGAAACTTGTCAGGGATAAAAAAAAAAAAAAATCACAACCGCGAGTTATTTCTTCTTTCGCATCCTGTAGTGCAGGGATTTCCCTTTTTTTCTTTTTCCTCGGGATTTTCGACGGCTGGGTTCACGCGTGGTGAACATGCCCGGTAGTTACACAACGCGCAAGGCTATACCAGACAATTCAATAACTCCCCCACTGGTGCGAAGTGTAGTGGGACAGCGGAGGATATAGGAAAACGATAAAGACGGGAAAAAAAGAATAGAAAAAAAATTCGTGCGAGAGAGAGAGAGAGAGAGAGAGAGAGAGAGAGAGAGAGAGAGAGAGAGAGAGAGAATGATAATATGCTCATGACAGCCTTTTTCCATTTAGAAATCGATGTCATATAAAATTACAAACCGTCACGCTGCTAGAATCCGTACCCACATTATTTTCACGCCGGAACGTGCGTACTTTGCTCGTTCAACAACTTCTGAGTACAGAAACTGAAACTTGTATCTTATTGTTCCCAGGCGTGAATCGTTTACTCAAGGACTGTGTGGATTAGATTGAGATGAACTCTCATCCGCGTGAGTAAAAAAAATTTATGTTGTTCGGCTCAACTTTCTATCTATAAGTCGTTATTCGTTCTCAAATTGAGCTGATCAAAATCTAGACACTGACAAATATCCTCAAGAGTTATTCGAGATTTTCGACGTTGGTAAACGTTCGTTTTCACACACTGGTAGGACGAAAATATCATTTTCCGCCACAATAATCAAAGGAGCGTGAATTAAGATTTTTAAATTTGAAATAGGTTAGATAATCGAACGAAGATTCGAATTCTACCTGATAAATAATTTGTTGCTAACATCCCTGATACACTCACCGAACACGCTGCAAAAATGTTTGTTTGATGAAAAATATGTTCTCTTAATGCTTTTTTACATACAAATTAGATTGTAGACACGTAAGAGATGGTCTTTTCGGAAATACTTCACACTCATCGAATTGAAATGAGAACGATTAATTGGAATTCCTAAATCGTTATATATATCTCTATAAATACTTTGACAAAAATATTGCAGTGTTGTAATTCTTCTACATTTATGTGCTTACGATACTCCACGATTCGCTAATTGAAACGGATGACTAAATTGTAATTACGTATGAGATAGTTTAACCGGAGTGATCGTGAGAGGTTCATTTCCATACTGAAAATAACTGGTCGACGTTGAGGGTGAAAGAGAGAAACGGTGTATTCCTTTTTTTCCCTCGAAGATACATGCTGCATAATATATGACCATATTTATCTTTATATTCCGCGGTTCCCGTTTTATGTTTTTCAGGTTATCGTTTACTCGTTCAGAATTTGAACAAAGCATCGGTACGAACGTAAACTTTGCGCAAGAACTCGTACAATAAAATGCGCAGATACAGTGAATTACGGAAAATCTTTTGATACGGTCATCCGATTCAAGTTCCTACCCACTTTTATCGAATTTTATATACCTATCACGTCCAATCATTTGTCAAAAGTTTGCGTATGTACGGGACGCCATTTTGATCGAATTCGTCCGGAGTTTGCATTCCTCTTCTACGGGTAGAACCACGAGCTCCATTTTCAGTTCCTCTTCAAATCCGTCCGCTGCGGTGACCGACATCCGGGAAAAACCGATGTTTTGTCTTTATAATCCGACTTTCCACGTTTGCCCGTTAACGCCGGGATATAAAACTTTTTCGCCTGCCAGTCAAACGAATGTATATTCAGTGTCTGATTTCCAACCACGAGGGGTTTGCTACGGTTATTGAAGAAATTCAAATCTACGCATCTTTTTCAATATTCTTGCATAATTTAGCAACGGGAAAAGCTCAGACTCATAGATCACGCGAGAAATTTATTGAAATCTTGAAAGAATGCCAGAAATTATTCATTCCAATGGTACGAACGAGTCTAACAAATATTCCGTCTCCAAAACGGGTGATTGGAGACCGATATGATTTCACTTTATTCATGGATTCCAATTAATCAAATAACAGCCAATTTAAAAGCGGATCTTCGACGCGAGTTCATTTCGTCTGGATTTTTTTTTTAGGTTTCTTATATGTCATTGGCGCGTAATCGATACTCTTGAGGATTCACGAGCCGCGGACTGTTTGCTCACGTCTACAGACGGAGCTTTGTCGCTTCCTAATCTAAAATTCTGCGTGACGGCTGCACGTGTCTCTGTGATAACAGGCATACGTACAACCATATACCGACAGCGACGCAAGGTTTTATCCCCTCGTGCCTACATATGCCTGTAACCTTCTGCGGAAATCGGATTTCTCTCGCAAGCAGTTAGTGTTTGGCAATTGAAGGCAATCTACGCCAGCCATAGCGCGCCGTTGCCGCCCCTCAATGCCGACGGATATAATTGAGTAGCGTGGTGCTTATTGTTTCGCGATGCTATATCTCCTTGCCAAACCAGTGTCTCGAAATCGATTAATTTCATGCTGATATTACACCAGCACCCAGTTTCAATTTTAATCCGACACTGTACGCCAAGAGCGTGTTCGCTTGTATTCAACGAGTAAGAATAAGCCGGCATGTATTTCTTACAAGCGTAAGCTTCGTGACAGGTTCCGCACAATTAAAAACGGTAGATAATGGATAAGTGGTTTGGAACTCTGTCTACCTTATTTGGTCATCGTTTTGTAGCGACTATTTTGACTGGAAATCGAGCCTCGCAACAATTACAAACTAGAATTTCAGGCCATCGTTCTAAAATCAAAAACCATGAATCTGACAGTTGCGCTCTTGCATCCCACGTTTTGAATATATGGGACATACCTTCGATTTCGAATATTCATCTGTATTAACCACAGAACCAATGGCTTGGACGAAACATTAAAGAAATGATTCACATTATTAGAAACGTATAGATAAAAGGTCAGATACTCAAAATCTAAGTCATCTTTATAACGAGATTATTCGTAATTCACAATTCTCGTGCTCTTTCTCGTGTAAACCATTTTAGCTTTAGGTTTTCAAAGTTGCAATATTAACACCTTGATGTACCGATTACCAATACGAATTTAAAATCCTCATTTCCTCCTGAAATGGCGAATAAATAACACCACGCTCGTAGGATAGTCAACAATTTGTAAGTAATCGCATCCTAGTGTTTAAATACCTGATCAAGTTGTCTTTTAATTTTCCGTAAACTCGCCTTTTCTCTACATATTTAAGCTTGTATTTCAACAATTTATACGCAACATAACCTCAAGCTATGTATATGCACATGTCGACTAACATGGTTTATTGCACAGAATATACAATTAATAATTAATCAGTAAGCCTGAAGATGATCGGCTGGGTCCAGTGGAAACGTTGCAGATGTTTTTTTTTTTACTAATTAACAAAAAACGTCTACGTTGGCAAATCTCAACGAATTCTTCCTTCGTACATCCTCTATGGTCGCTAACTTCAGATTTGTTTTATTTTGTCTATAAACATCAACTCATCCATCTATGTTTTGTCATTGAACATTGCTTTTTCCAGCTAACGTCTAACTAGCTGAAGGTTTCCTGAAATCAGTGCAGTCTTGATATTCTTGGTGTAATTTATTTGCAACGTAAAGGAAATGTTCCTTCTTAAAGTGCCGAAAAAAGATCGGACAAGGTTCAGCTCTCCCGTCTTGTTCTCTTAGTGAGTTCTTAACTTCTCTTTTCCAGTTACGACCTAGAAAACTTTTCTCAGCAATTTTCGACCTACAAATTCACCATTTCTTGCAACGCAATCCTAAGCTTTTCTTTGCTTTCCAACCAGCGGGAAAGGTTCGTTTAAATATTAAAAGAAGTAATGATTTCTGGGTCATTCGTACCGTAGACGTAGATATATTTCATGCAGGTTTTTCCATTCTATTCGTTCGGGTTTGTCTTCAAGACGTGAGGCCAAAAGTTCAAAGTATCAACTGACTTTATATCTGCCATTGCATACGGCATGAATTTTTTTTTCCGAAAAAGAGCAACGATCAAATGGTATTAGCGTAAGATGTTAGGATGCTGAGTTACGAAGCTTAATGTCGTTTCAATGTCTCCCCAATCACCGTCAATCTGAACTGAAATCTTAAATTCATGGTACGAGTGAAACATTTCTCACTATCCGATGCGCCTTAATATCTTCCCCAACGATGTCAACGTCAATCCTACAAAACAATGCTAAATAAAAATCTCTATCTCACATTCTCGGATCGTATTAGGTTCACGCTACGCTCAGATCTACCCAATGTCACGTATTTAGTTTTGTATTTCAAACACGCGTTTCACCCCAGACAATAATATTTCAACAAACTTTAATATGAGATAATCAAACTGGACTTTTTTCGATATTTATTGACAGAAGAAGCCAGAGCAGAGTGAATTTTGTGAATAGTTTAGAAATGCTATTACAGTCGACGCTCTCAATAGGACCGCTTCTTCTCAAGATACCTCAGCAGCTTTCCCCACTACTACAGTTGAACAAAGCGTAGCCAAAATTTTGCCCGATACTCTCGCAACAGGGCCGGTTACCAAATTTTTCGCACAAGATACCTATTTTTTTATTATTTTTTTTTTTATGCCGATAACGATGCGAAAACAATCAGCTTTAAACCTCAATTAGGTCGAAATGATAAAATTCGATGTGGCATTTCCCGCGAATGGTAGGTCCGAGAAGGTTCAAACTTGGAGAACTCTTCAATTTTAGTACACACTACAAGAGGTAAAAATTTCAGACAAATCGATTCTTTGACGTCCCGTTCAATTCTCGACAATCGGTGGACTATACAGGTACAAACACTTCAACGGTGATTCCTGAATTCTTATTTGTCCTATATCTTTTCACACACCAGAGATATATAATCTGACAAAGTATGAAAAAGTACGGGATGTCTGTCCACAAAGTCTCAAGGCAAACAAAAACACTGAGCTTTAATCCACGTAGACGGAATATTTCACGTTCTTTTTCACGAAATGATTTTCAACCGATGCTCTCATTTCAGTTGATGAGCCAACCTTAAAGCAGAAATTGATTGCATTGGTATGAAATTGACCACTCCTCGCATGCCAACTTTGCTCCGAGCTCTCTTGTATATTTGTACTTGGACTCCCCTCGATTCGAGAAAAACATTTTCATTCAATTTGAATATCATTTTAACAAACATGCGAATGAGTCGCCAGCGATATTACGTCTCAACGTCGTTCCGCTCGTTAGGAAAATGTCGAGGTACTCATGCACATGTACAGAGCTGTATAATTGGTGCTACACCCGGTCCCAGCGCATGCTATGGCATTCAATGGAATACGTATACTGTAATTACTAAACATTGTTATCTTCACATGCAGCTCTAAAGTCTCGATGGAATGCGTGCAGCGTAACGAGTCAAATGTGACCATAAGATTCGTGTAATTGAGCGGAATGAAATAAGTTTCAAATGCTTATCGTTACGCAAGCACAACTGCAACGGTGAGCTATTTCCTCGTTGAAAAGGTTCCAAAGGACCGTGTTTCCGGCGTAGACCTACGAGCGTTCGGAAGCATACCTACTCTTTAAGGATCCTTGGCCCGAGATTGTTTTTGAAAAATTTCCATCAAGGACCTGGAGGGCCTCGATAATAAATCTTTGGATAAGCGGTACTTTTTGCTACCAACCACCACCATATGCCCACTTTTCAACCGAGACTGAAGATAAAACAAAAACTAGGGTATAATTATGTCTTTGTTCGTACAAAACCTTTCGTGCGTTCCCCGCGGCATTTACCTACAGAATCACAGATCCCGCAAATATATATATATATATATATATATATATATATATCTGTGATGAATGCCCGCACGTGGTCTTGTTCAAGGTAAAGATTACAACGTCACCTCGTGGACTTTTTGTTCGAAACTAAATATATCTCTTCACTTTTGCGTTAGGATACCTTTGTGCCGCAGTGCAAACATCAGGGGATTGTCTCCTGAAAAAAGTACTATCTTAAACGAGCCCTTTTAGTTTTTTGCATACCAAAATATTTAGCTAACCGTGGAATATATTCGTCCTATTTGCACAAAAGTCTGTAGAAAATGACGCAGCTGGATCAGAAGAAAGAGACACGTATAGGTTCTGGATCTAGATTCTGAAAACGGCTGGAAATGCGCGGTGAATCAATTCGTTGCAGTTTTATTATGTGCACATCAATTCTGCATCTTTATTAGACTTTCAATCACCGTAATTCCAAAGAAATGTCCCGATGCAATGATATTCTAAATGTTGGTGAAATTGTTGTTAAGAATTGATTGATTTGATTGATTGATTGAAAGATTTGGCGCATGCGCACTTCCGAATACCTCAATGTTACGCACTGTTCCATTGCGTACAAGCTAGTTGAGCACAACCCCTGATCTAACCTGATTTCAGTGATACCTTCGTTGCTTCTCAAATCAAACTTTCCTTCACAGGTTTTGGAGAAAATAGCGTGTTTCATGGTGGGGATCAAAATCCCGAAAGACAAAAAGTCGATTGGTCGAAAATCTGAAATTTTAGAGGCGCGAATTTTATAATAACGAATGATCAGTTCACAGAAAGTGAGATTTTCGATAAATCACCTAGCATAATAACTATTTTCCTGAAAGTTGATTTAACCGAACGCTCTTTTATCTGAAAGAGTATTTCCAGAACAGTCTGCATTCCGAATGGAACAAAGCACAGAATGTGAAGGTATAGAAAAATGAAAGTGACGAAATGAGAAATTGAGAGCGGCTAATTCTCCTAACAGCTAAAAGGCAGAAAAATTATTAGACAAAAATCAAAGTTTAGAAGGAATAAAATTTCGATCCGCAAAATGCAGAAGGACCAGAATTCCGAAATGAGAAGATACGGAAAGGCCGAAGTAGCGAATTTCTTGAAAATTTGGAATTTGTGATTATCTCATTGTATTAGACAGTCGTTTGTGTCGTCAAAGAAAAAAAGAACGCAAAGGAATAGGCAACATATTTTTAATAACATTCAAACTGTAAATCTTTCTTCGCGTGCGTTGGATTTATTCGTAAAAATCAAATGAGCGCGATCTTCCACATAACATATAACGCTCATGTTTTTACAGAATCTCTCTTTTCATGTGAAAAAATTTTTAGGGCGTGCCACGGTGGAAAATCGCAAATTATTTTTTTCTAAAACACCCTAACATACATATAGCTGGTCACGCGTTCCTCTCTCTTTCTCGTCAACACCTGTACATAATCAGCTGTAAGAAGATCAAGATGATAAGACCAGTGAACTAGATCATTCGTATATCCGCGGCTGATCGTGTAATTTACTCTTATAACGTTCACGCGTCCCACTCATTATTATTGGCACTATTTAACTTACCGAGCCCGAATGGGGTAAGTTGTTTGACAAAATACCGCATTTTACCGTTTTCTTGACAGTCGTTATACCTTCTTTTCGTCATCATTAACTGGCGCTCCGTTCCGCGCAGTTTCGCACCATTCCGTCACATCGAATTGTCTGAAATTATCCGATTGCATCGAATCTCATCTGTGCTACAATCATCCGATTCAACGGTGATCTTTTCTCAACCACGAAAGCTTCCGCACCTCGTTATCTATTTTCCATTTTCCGCATCTTAGTCTTCGAAAACTGTACGAAGCTATTCATTAAATTGTAAGTTACCTTGATCGTCTTATGTTTTACTGTATTTCTGTTATTGTTCGTCGAAAATCAGCTCCGAATCTAATTAATCTCGACACTGGAGGCTGTAAGCCACATTATTCATATTTCTCAAAGCAGCCTGTTTAAAATATCGACATAATAGCCTATTTTGTTTATTGCCAGATTCGTCTGTTTAATTTTTGTTATACATTGCTTGTGCTTGTTTCCTGTCTATACAGTTTTAACTGTGTCAGAATAGCAACCTCAATTTGTATTTCGATATTTTAGTTCGAGACATCTAATTTATATAAAATATTCTCTCGATTATAATGATTTCGTCACAAACATCAGACACCTTATTCATTTGCTGCTTTTCTTTAGTGATCCACGTACCGAGAAATCTCTTCCTATATTGAAATAAATCAATTGTATTATATTTCATGATCTTTATTTCTGATAACTGCTGCACGACCAATAAATAAACTTTACAGCATGTTTCACAACGTTCGAAAGTCAAACTTTCCAAACGATTGTTGAAAAAAGAAAAATTTACCCGGACACTAATTTCCGTGCTCCTAAGAAAACGCCGCAAAATTATTCAACTCCAAGTTCAATCTCCACGTGGGCTAGTTTTCAAAACACTGAGCTGCTGTAATTCCTTGGCAAAGTAGGACAAATTTTTCACGGGAAAATGCAGCGATGAGTTATGTCTCTCTGACAACTCGGGGTTACACGAATGGTGCATTTAAGCCGGGTGAATTACGTGCCCAGTGTTGCTGACCGAAGAACACGTGATGTTCTGAACCGTAACTAATGCCAGGCATTAAACGAGGAATAACGGGTCACTTGGAGCCAAGAAACGTGGAAATCGCTCCGTCGGATTAATTTTAATTAAAGAAAAGGAATCGATATCAGTTTTCTCGTTCTTTAAATGTTCACTCCTCGTCGATGTCTGGTCATTTTTTTATTCCAATTATTCTGTATCCCGCGATTCACGATCGCGAGAATTTTTTCTTCTCTTCTTGATCGCGTTACATTCTCCTGGGATTTCGATCGTCTATAACAAAAGTGAGAACCGTAGATTATACATTACAGACTCCCTCGTTTACTTCAGGAAATGAGATTCGTAAAGCTGCAGAGACAACGTGACTTAAAAATTTCTTCCTGGCTCCTCGTTACTTCATATAATGGGCAGGTATAGGAACTGAGGTGAAAATCGCTTTCCAGAGTCTAGAACTCAGCTGCTGTATAACGCTTGTCGTGAATTCGACTACTCAAAATTTTGCATAACGTTTCTACCGACAATAATATACCGAGTAAACGTAATTAATATTTCGCACCTGCTTTCTCGTATAGCCGCACATTTATAATCATCACAAGACATGTAAAATCTTTGCTACACGGAGGGAAAGGATTAATCGAGTCAAGTGATGTTTGTTCGATTCAATCGAATGCTCCAAAAAGTCAAACGCGGCGCACGCAATACTCACTTAATTCAACAAAATACTTCAGTCGGACGAAATACTTGTGACAACTTAATTTCAATGAATTTTGTACCAAGAAAATGTATGAACGTTTTTTATATTGGAAATCTGAAATAGTTGTATCAAAACAAATTTAGCTTGCTTTAATTCATGTTTTGTTGAATCGAGAGTTTAATGGTTGAAATAGGCAATGAAATTTGTTGTTGAATCATTTTTTTTTTTGCATTGACTAAAGATTGAAGTTATTCGAGCGCGCCAAATGCTTTCCTAGAGTGATATCATTTATAAAATTCTAGTGACTCAAAATGTTGAAGGATTTACTCGATATTTAATGGATAAATCCCAAAAACTAGTTGTATATGTGTAACTATAAATTGAACATGTGCTAATACTTTTTATTTATTGATATCTGTATTGATTACGATAACTCGATTCCGGAAACACAACAAAAACTTCACTCGACTCAATAATTTACTCGATCACGACAAGAAAGCTTTTGTTGAATCAAAGAATTCGCTTGACTAATTCATTTTGACAAACTTACTTAATCGAACAACTAAGGAATACTAGACTGAAGTGAATGGGCAAAATCTATAATTAAGAATTCGTTTCCCTCCGTGTATGGTTACGAGAAAGGAAGTATAGGTAAAGTATTCTTAGCTTGCATAATACATCAATTTCTGCAGAGATCGAAGTGTTTTTTGTGTCCAAGGGTTTGAAAAAACCAAAAGCAAACCAAAACGAGGCAGAAAAATTATGAGAAAAAAAAATGTATAAAAGGGGTATTCGGGATCTAAATCAGATCTTACAGTTTGTGGAAACAACTGCGATTAGAATGAATTCATGAATAATGGATGAGTGGTTTATCGAAGCATCATCGTGGCTTGAGATATAAATTTTGGCTTCCAGTCTCTTTCCCTCTTTCTTGATCGCGGGATCTCTCTAGGCGACGTTTTGCTTAATTAGCTCAATTCCAGTTGACGTTACACGTGCTCGACGCTTGCGGTTGACAAACGGCCGCCGTGCGGACGCTCCTATTTGCTCAACGCTGTTTGCAATTTAAACTAAGCCTCTCTGTAAACACCGTAGCGACTCTCTACTAGTTAATAAAAGTAGCCTGTGATCTGCAAACGAAAACTTGCGATCAATATATCGGTGGAACATGCTTTTACCTCCGAACGATTTTCTGGAACCCTCGTATCTACTAAGAAAACGATGACATAATTCCTAAACACATGTTCCGATAGTAGAAAGTCATGTTCGTTTTCTTTTTTTTTTAACCATCTCGAAAAATATTGAGGCTAGACGTTGACCGTTTCAAGACAAAAAGTGAGGATGGTTTGTAAAACTTATTGCCTATCGGAACATCGTCTCGATAAGAATAGTATAATTACAGCCTGGAAAGCACTTGATCGGTTCGTCTGGAATCCCGCCAGTCGAGTAAAATAAAGTCGCACACCGGAAATGGAAATGGACACCGGCCGTTGTGATTGTAAATTATGTAAAAAATTCTTATAAACGTCTTTCAAGGGCAGAAGGTCGTATTTTTCAGAGCTCATTAAATTATCTTGTGAAATTTTTCCAATTTTCGACAAGTTTGATCTTTTTTTATTTCAAAACAAGTCGTAGGGGAAAGATATGACAGAGTTACGGAAACGTCACCTAAATGTGGAAAAAAATGTATTTTTCCTGGTTGTGAGATTCCATTTATTTATTTATTTATTTATTTTCTCTTCCGATTTAAGGTCCTCCGGTTCTAAGCTGCACCATTTATCGTGTCGTAAATATGAATTTCATTCATACGAATCAAATCGAGATTTCTTGCAATGTCTGCACGATATTTTGCCACACCTTGCACACTACAGTTACATTTGTCCAACTATTCCGCAAAGTTACACCCTATTTCTTGGGTGAAACGGCTCATTGACCCGTGCAGATTACGCTCTTGTTGAGAATGGCTGTAGAGAGACGTACTGTTTTTTTTTTTTTTTTTTTTCCGTTCGCGGATTCAACAGTTATATAGCGTCCTTTAAGAACAATCTGTTATATGCAAATTGCAGGAACACCTTTATTTTCATCTACCATTTCCACTCCGTCATTCCCAGTCTCCAAGATTTCGTTTCATAAATTTCTTGATACCGTCCTTATGTTAATTTCGATTTAAATTAACCGAAGTTAGTCTTTTAATCGAAATTGCCGCACTCGACTTCGTCCGCATGATTTCCATAATTTTTACATTAGATTTGAACCACCCGAGAACGATCTACTGATTTTTACATAGATATAATTGATTTCGAAATCTGCATATGCAGATTGGACTGCATATCTTAGCCTTCTTCACTGTACGCTGTACATGAATTTTCGAAAAAAGAAAATTTATGGAAAATATGTATACCGGGAATTCTTAGTAAATGGGTTGTAAAATGAGTGAACAGGTATTTCCACACATATTCCTTAAATTCCTCTAAAAGTAAATAAAAACATTCTTAACAGATATTATGTATCTTTTTTCGTGCAGTGAATGTAGAAGAGGTATTCGAAAATTGGGAAGACTGTTCTACCGAATGCTCAAATGCAACCCTCCAAGATCAAGTCATAATTTTTCATAAACTGATAAGGCTTGATAAATGTACTGGAAAAAAGAAAATCTGAAGTCTTTCGAATTGATGCGGATGTTTCAAAGCACTTTAATCATTCTTTAATCAATCACCAGTAAAAGCTATTTTACGCCTGCTATTTGTTTTCCTCTTCTTTTTTTTTCTTTTTGTGAAAAGTACTCATAAAAGGTCTTTCTTTATGTAATCGCACCGGGAAGTCAAGCCTCTACATTTTCTCCGCTGACATTTGAGCGCCTTCAGTACTGAGTAAATAAATAAAAAACTCCGCATTTTCTCGCATTCTTTGCGGATGCCGTTCAGACTCGGAAGTTCAACATAAGTTTCTCTATAGAAGTGTTGAAATATATGTCTGTGTTCCATTAAATAATGGAATTCCTTTCGCTCTGCGGAAAAAGGAAAACGGATTCGAAAATAATAACAGTATAAAAGACAAAATTGTGTCGACAACAAATACAGTAGAAATCCGATTGCAATACCGTAGAACTTCGATTATCCGAACTAATTGGGACCGAGTCTAGTTCGGCTAATCAAAAGTTCGGATAACCGAAATGCAATTTTTATCTTCAGATGTAATAATATATGTACAGCACAAATTCAAATCGAAAAAGTTCGCATTAAACATCCAAATACATATTGATGAACCTCTTTCGAACGCCGAACGATTATTTTATTTTCATTTCACTTTCAATTGACGAACGGCTGCTCCACGTTTCTTAGCGAGCAACGATGTATATTTCGCACGAAAAATGTATTTTTTGAGCCGGCGTTCGGATAAACTAAGTCATGGTTCGAATAATTGCGGATTCGGACAATCGAGGTTCTACTGTAGTTATGGATCCTAAAAAAATGCGTAAGGTGAGGCTGCGTTATTTCGTTGACGACTTTGTAGCCTTCGAACAGAATTCATTGGTAAACCTGATGGATTGATGCCAGTCTGGAAATTTTTCTTCCTTCAAGTTTTCTTATTTGACAATTCAAAAAAATTCCAAACACGTTTGTCAGAATCTCCATCTTGTCGGAGAGGAGCTTTGTACGAAGAGGGTAAACGAAATGCAAACAAAATTCCCTTACGTATGTAGGTACATAGATATAGCTGTATTCGGTTTTCACGCTTTGCATGCATCCGCAGTTCTTTCTGTCCTGCGCAAAACGCCGTCTATATATACATATATACATTATACATATATGAGGAATTCCATGCGAAACGAACCGACGTTTGACCCTGACCATTTTCGATTTTGTTAAAAATTGTTTCTGGAATCGTCCCAACTCTGAAATTGTACCTTGAATTTTATCAGATTTTTTATCCAACTCGTTAATTGTTTACAAATATTGAGAGTAATTTTGAAATGGAGCTTTTTTAAAATTCTTAAAAACTTCTCAAAAATAATTTTATCTTTTCCAAACATTTCAAGACCCGGCCCATAACGGGCTGATTTTATTCTTTTCTTTCCTTTTTTTTTTTACCACTTTCAACTTGAAAATTCCTAAATTTTCTCAAAACTTCTATTTCTTACTTACAACATTTCTAGACCGGTTTCATTACGAGTTGATAAAAAAAAAGATGAATGTGCCAAAAAAATTGACAAAAATCGCTCCACAATGGAAACGGTCCTGAAATGTTCTGAGTAAAAAATAAAAGTTCGAGCATTTTTCGAGAATTTTCAGACCGCTCAAACAATATTTTAGTTGACCAAAAAAATGAAAAGTGCTGAAAATATATCGAAAAAAAATCTGCTCATCATGGTCCCGGTTTTAAAATTATTGGAATGGAAAATACAGTTTCTGTGAATTTTTTGAAGGCTTCAAAAATGATATTTTGCAAAATTACTTCGATTATTAATAAATAACTGAGCAATTGATAAAAAATCTGAAAAATGCAGAGAACTCTTTCAGAGTGGGAACAATTGAAGAAAATTTTTTTATACCATATCGGAATGGTGAAGGCCAGACGTTGATGGGTTTCGCATGGAATTCCCCGTATCCATATAGGAGCAATTTTGAAATTTGTATGTCTATCTAGTGCAGGTCCTCTTCTATTCGATCCTGTAGTGTGGGTATCGGTACTTGCCTCCAAACACCCACAAATACTGAATGGAAAATTGTTCCTGAGGGAACAAGTTCCGAAAAGTGTTATTTTATAGTTTTCGTGGCTGTTTTATCAATAGTCGGTAATTTTTACCGTCATTGCAAACCTGTACCTGTGTGTATACTTAAATAAACGCTACAAATAATTGACAATTTTAAGCTACATTTAAATACAGCAAGGGTTTCGAATTATATGATAGACGAATTATAATGTACAGATTATTTTATACGTGGGTTTTTCAAGAAAAAATGGGATATGTAAGGAGAATTTTTATCCGAAAATTGAATTCTTTGGCTCAAGTTCGAGCAACAATTGAAGCAGCTTCTGCCCATTGTTACTTTACCGATTGTATTTACCTTTGACTATTTCGCTGGGATTGATCTAAATAAGGACACAGTGTCACCATCTCTGTAGCCTCAACTTCAGACGTCTCGAGTAAGATCAGCGACGAGTTTGTCCTTCTTGATCCTTTGTATTTGGAAAAAGGAGAATGAAAAGAAAAAGAAGAGGGAAAATAAGAAGCGAAACAGTCCCGCCGAAAAAGCAAAAAGTGTCGATGCAACGTGACTGGAAAGCGATTTCATTCAAGCGTGTAATGAATGCTCTCCTTTTACCCTAAAACACGTTTTGTAACAACTTTTAAGATTTCCATTTCGCAATATGTCCCCGTCGCGAAGGTCGCGGGGAGAGACGTGTATTCAAAGAAGATTTCCTTTTCATACTCGTATCAAACAGAAACGGAGATTTCATTTGCTTCAAAAAGTATTTTCAACTCGCTTCTGACTCCCTTTTCTCGAACGAATATAGTCCAACTTGTACAAGTGTGGTAGGTACCTAAGTATGCATACCTAGTTCAACAATGTTCAGGTGCACACTTGATAGGATCAAATGTTAGTGCTTTCCCAGTATTTTATCAACATCTGTTTCTTCCAGCAACTTCAAGCACTGTTATTATTAAATAAAATAAATTACGTTCTAATATTTTGTCAAGACGATTGAATTATCTTCGAAAATGATGCTTAAAAAATTAGAAATTAATACAATCAACAACTGCAACGACAACAACAGCAACATTCGCAATAATAATCCGTGCCCTACCAAAGCGTGAAACGTTTGTTTACGATATGAGTATTTGGGGTGATTCAAACTGTCTGTTTGTTCGAGCCTTAGCAATTAAGAAAGCCTACCAAGTATTGACGCAGGTAAACACAACAAGTGGTTTGGCCATTAACGCAGGCAGTCAACATCACAGGCAAGTAAAACTTATCCACGAAAATCAAATATTACAAGAATTATACTATTTTTTAATATTAAAAGGAGAATCAGCGATAATATCATTATAGCTGCTCCACAGACTTTTAGATAAGGGATCGGCTTACACTTCTATAAATCCATCGAAGGGGTAAAAAAAAAAAAAAAAAGAAACCGTAACAATGAAAAAAAAAAGTTTCACCGGGAGAAATTCTTGAACTGCAATTTCATCTAAATATTCCTGCTTTCGATTCTCATTCCGATTGCGATTTCGAATCACCTGAAGTACACGTAATCCATTCCCCTCTTCTTCGCACTTCTCCTAAATAAACTTTTTATCTCTCTCTCTCTTTCAAGTGCAGACTTTAAACTCATTACGCAAACCTCGAGCAGTTGATTTTATTATTTTATTTTATTTTATTCTATATTATTCTATTTTCGTGATTTTATTTTTTAAATTTTATCTCAGTAATATGCCCTTACTTCACTAAATTAGTCCTCTCTTTACTATTGCACGAGATAAAATATTCGCCCTGGCCAGTTTATTTATGTATTTTCTTATTTATTTATTTATTTTTTATTCTATTTTTTTGTCACTCATGTATCTATTGACTCGTCTATATTTGTTTTTGTTTTTTTTTTTTTTTTTAAATGTTTTCCAAGTGTGATTCTCAAATACTTGCGGTATATCCCGGTTTTATATTATTTACTCCGTTCTGCCTTTCGCGAATGTCGTTCTTATATTTTTATTTTTACACCTTACTAATTGTTTTTTCAATTTTCCTGTCCTGACAATCGTTATGTTACTTTTATCTATACTCTCATATTCTTGCTCATATTTTAACCTCTTTACTTATTTATTTATTTATTCATTCATTTTTCAACTAATTATTTCTTTATTTTATTTGTTATTCTACCTTTATTTTGTACTCACTTTCGGTCTATTTACGGTTATTTATTTTTATCTCCATCTCTAGTCATTCTTTTTCAATCTTAATTTTAATGTATGTCGATTTGTTGTAGTTTTTATTTGTATTTTATGCCTATAAACGTGATTAAATTGTATTTACTTTTTGTATGCTACCCGAGGCGACTTGTCCCAGGGCGAATAAACGCATCTATCTATCTATCAATCCATCTCTCTGTCTGTCTGTCTACCTCGATTAATTCTTACGTTTCATTCTTGTTTTTATCACTACTTCGTAGTATGTATTTTCAAATATCGGCAAATGTGATACTCTCGCATGTCAATGCGGAATGTAACGCACTGGTTTAGCGCTTGAGGGAATAAGTCCCGGAGCGTGAAATAAATATTGCTTTCTCTTTCTCTCTCCGCCTTTCCCCGCCTCTGTTTTTATCTTGGCAGGTCACGTGTCAGGTAACCCATCTTGAATTTAAAACGTATCTTAGGTTTCTGTAAAGCTGAGAGTAAGCGCGGTGAGTTCTTTCGTCTTTTTTTTTTTCCTGGCCGCATCGACAGCAACTACGAATTTTGTGTCTATATTAAACAAGACAGTTGATGAATTCGGATGAGTGGATTCGACCGGGAATTGATGGTTTGAACGGAATCTTAAAGTTTCGAACCTCCGACCGTAGTACAACCGACAGCCGAACAAACTCCTCAGAGTTCGTGATTTTTCTCACGTTGCCTTTTCAATTTTCCGCAAAACCCTTGTGCGTTTCACGAATCAACAATGATTACCTACCCCTTATAGTTTGATCAAGCAGCTCACGCAATTCACTTATCGTTAGATTCCGTTTTGTATTCCATTCGAAAAAACGGAAGATTGGATCTACAGCAACTATTATTTTTTGCATGAGTAAGTAGGCAGGCTGACGTAATACCGATTTTCAAATTGAAAACCATATCCCAAAGTGACTGTGGCAAAGATCTCTTTTGTCAGGTTATGAAATGGGAATAAATTCACAATGTTCGGCCGCAGCCACTGATAAATACAAAATGTTGATCATGTCTGATTATCGTCGTAAGTAATCAGAATCACGCATCACTCTAATCAGATTTTAATTATTGACGTACGAATTAACATATCATTTTCATTTACTTACAAATTAATTCCATCATACCCGGCTCCGATCCCAATGTGATCTATTCCAGCCACTTTTCGTATATGGTTGATATGCGCTGAAATAAACAAGGTTCATTATCATTAATTGTTTGCAGAGATGAGAACGACGGGTATATACGTTAACATTGGGATGATACGGTGAAACGATGGTTTCGATATTTGACGTGTGTAAACGCAGGCCGGAATTTCTCGGATTTACGATAAACGCATTCATATTATAGCTTTGAATACGAACCGACGCATCGTTAAATGGAACGAGAGTAATTAAATTATATTTTGAAGGCAACGGTGTTTGCAGTCAAGCCAATTGCGGGAATAATACGCTGATTGACGAGCCGTATGACATCAGAATCAGTATAATTTGACAAATTCACCGATCAAACCTGCGCATAGTTCGTTTATGTAACGAAGATCAGGACACCATAAACGTGAAGACATTTCCCCTGATATTGCGAGGTCTGAAACCTCAGTCCGACGTTTCTTGATCACGTCAGAATCCAATTGGTGGTAATTTCTATGTTACGCCCACGCCACGTTACGCTACGTATAAGAAATCGTAGTACAGACACCCAAGAAGCCACATTGGTTGCCTATCTGCGGATCGGAATGCATGCGGTATGTACAGGATACTGTTTTATCTCTTTTTGCACAAGTAGGTGTGTAAGCAAGTTAACTCGAGTTAGGCTGTTGTTGCACCCAAGGGTTCAATTATTCTGTACAGTGTACAGAAACTATTTGGTAAAGCGAGCCAGTCACAAGCAAATGTATAGGTATGTTGGTAGCCATGTAACAGTGTTCGGTGCGATACGCGGAGTTACCTCGAATAACTCAAGTGTTCCACTGATTACGTGAAAAAAGTTGTGTTGGCTTTTCAGTGAGGTAATTCGGAACCGAAATTATGGAAAGAGAGCGAGGGAGAGAGAGGGTGAGAAAAAAAAAAAAAAAATTTATCCAGGAGTTGACTGTCGGAATATTGTTGAAAACTGTATCTACCGGCGAATTCAAATTTCCCATCGACAGAATCGTGATGCTTTTTACGCTGTCAGTGATATTCAGACGGAACGAAGTTTTCCGCATGAAGAATTCTGGCAAATAGATTTGACCAACAAAAGACACGGTACCAGTTGGATCAGTTTCACGAACCGCTAAAATCCGACTACGTGCAAATCTCTCAGTGTTGTTATAAATGTATACGGAGAAAAAAACTTGGCGAAAATTTGGCTGACATGAGCAAACTCACCGGCAACGTCTTGGAGCGTCGATTTTTCTCCGCAACTGATGAAATGGGGATAAAATGAGACCATCACTATTCCTCCATTTCGAGCCTGTAAACAAATTCGCAGATGATGTGCCGAATCGGATTCGTCGAATGTTGCGCTACGCAGTGATTTTTTGATTAAACTATTCATGATTTTATAATTGCTCGATTCCTTTCTTTTTTTTTTTCTAAGACAAAGTTGTACTCGTTACGATTTTGCAAGTGAAACAAGAATATAAAATAGGTTAAAATAAGGAATGCCAGAATACCGCAACATTATTCACGAAAGATTAGTTTTTTATAAGTTTTTTCACATTGCACGGACAGTGAAGATTTTTTGCACTAATGTACCATCAACCATTTTTGTCTAGTCATGTCTGTGACAATTGAGTCTTGTTTTAGAATGTTTTTTATGAGTCTACGACGATTTTTCAGAAATCCTCCAATAAAATCAAATCAATATGGAGACTGCCGATGAAGTTGTTTCCTTATAAATATTATAGGATAGATTTGAATGACAAGTCACAGTGCTATGACGTCTACTTACGAGGAAACGTAGTGCATGATCAGGCACATTTCGCGAAGAATTACATAGGGCGTGAGCACTGCTGTGACTGAATATGACCGGGGCTCTCGAAGCATGCATCGCATCCAGCATAGTTGGTACCGATACGTGAGAGAGATCTACCATCATTCCCAGCCTGTTCATCTCCAATACGACGCTCTGTAATTTTTAATAATACATTAAATTCTTTTAAGAAATACATTTTGAGCCGACATGTACGTAGATATATGTTTATTATTAAAACTTGTGAGAATTTATCACGAGATCAAATATGAAAGACGAAGTTGGCAATTCCTTGGCGACTTTTTATACAACATAACAGCGCATTCTTGATATTTTCGTATCATTAACGAACTGCAATGAAATTTTTAATACCGTGTCAAGTATAAGGCGACTTTACGGTAAGCCTGTCAGTGTGATTTCAATGAAACGTTGAAAAATGTAAAAGAGCGAATCCTCGGTATGTAAATGAGGGATAAAATTTTGCGTCGGTGCCTGAATATTTGAATTCCTCTAGCTGAATTTTTCAGGGATGTTTATGAAACGCTGATGATACGTCAGCGAAGTCGTGTTTACTCGTAACGCAACTTATACGTACTAATTAATCATAGGAGGGAGAACCGCATGTTGGATATCCTGCAAGCGACGTTAACATCACGATTTCGCTTACAAACTTGATCTTAATAGTCATGTTAATTTGATACAAAAGTTATTTAACGAAGCAATTTGTGTCGGAAGAAGATATACCTGCTAATCTTCTGAAGAACCGGTGCAATTGATATGTGAATATAAATTTCTTGAAAAAGAGTATCAGAGAAGCGTGAAAAAGTAAGAAATCCAACTACATTGCGAAATGTTCAATCGCAACCGTGAAATATTCGATTAGCTGTTTTTCGCATACGTCTAATTCCAACGAATGCATTGTTTTTGCAACCCTTTCGATCGAAACAATAATTTCTTTAAGCAACGGAATGAACATTTGCTGCATAAAATATAAAGAATTTCATGATCTAATTCTAATGATCACCAGCTCGTATTCAACTCTGCCGTTGTTGAAACTTTGAGTATTTTCATACGTATAAGTCTAACTTGAACTTTTAGCAATTTTCTCGCTTGAACTTTTTACTACATTTCATTTACGGGGACAATAAATATCCGAATTATTAAGCTTT
Source organism: Neodiprion lecontei (assembly GCF_021901455.1). Lineage (NCBI taxonomy): Eukaryota > Metazoa > Arthropoda > Insecta > Hymenoptera > Diprionidae > Neodiprion > Neodiprion lecontei. The sequence continues at coordinate 12,469,599 of NC_060260.1, forward strand.
CTAAAGAGTCTGGTCTATTCTTAACGGTAATTTCGGGGCAAGTTACAGTGACGAACCGGGGCCGTTAATTTCCGAAGAATCGTTTCGTTACCTACCAGCGTACAGTCCATGCTGAAATTATCACGGTGCCTAACGCCACTCATTCCTGCTGCCTACAAGATTTAGTGCGTATAACTCGCAGGCAGACCCATGTTACTTGACTGACGCTTATTGCCGGTGCTGTCAGCGCTGCTTTGTTATATTCGAAACTATATTTTGCGAGTATTGCAGGCAACGCTGATCTCCAGGGTCAGAAGCTAGATTTTAGGGAATTTGGAACTTCGGTCCAACACCCTTCGGGGGTTAACTAAATCGTGGATTTTGATACCTTGGTGCTACTAATAGATTAACCGTGTCGCTCTTGGACGGAAACACTCCCAAGTTCGAATCACGGGAATATCGCATGTTTGAATGTTCCTAGAAGTGAAACTATGATCAAAGATGGCGATTCAACATCCCTTAACTCAGTTTTTGGTTCTGATCGTAATTGGGTGTGAAGCAAACTTCACAGCGCAGGGAGTAGATGAGGTCCCCAAGGAGAGGGAACTTTTGGGTCGGAAGGGGTATGAATTTTCTTCCTTTTGTGGAAGGATTTCGGTCAGGAGAGAGTAATGGAATGGTCTCCGTCCGCAAGGTACTTTGTTAACTCATGATACCTTGCCCATTATTGCCGTTAAATATTGCACACGTTTCTCTGGATTGCAACAGTTTCTTATAAAATATTTCTGCAAGTGCAGTTGATAAGCTTTGGATACCCAATAGAATGTTAGTCTCTTATTAAAGCGTATCATCACCTGGTCACCCTTATATCTCACAAGGAAAACTTTCAAAGATGCGAGTTAAAGATACCCAGATAAACAAAAAGAATGAGCCATTTTTGTACACCTCGATACCGATAGGAGATAACCCAGAAAAACACCTCGTATATTACACGGCTTATAACCAAGTTTCCAATCAGAAGTTAAGCTGGTTGTCCGGCATTGCCACCTGCGCCAAGCATCATCTGCCCGGATCTCGTATAAGCGAGAACTTCGCGATAAGGGTCCCTCGAATACCGAAACAAAGCGAAAACAGAGAAATTTCGGCCAGGACGGTGACAAAACAGTACCCTCTATATTAACGTGCGCCCTTTTCTCTATTCTGATTGTCTCAAGGTTCACCCTTTTTCCGACAAGACTGAAGAATTTTATGGCGCGCTGATACGGCCCCCGCATATAGTCATCAGTTAAGATAAATTTTCGACATTTGTCTTTCATAGAATAATGTAGACAATGTTGAAAGTCGATATTAGTCACTCGTAAAGGTCACTCATAGTTAGTTTGCAATCCTTCTGATTCGATTCAAGACAGTAATTTTTTACACTTCATTGCCTAGATTATAGTTACTCTTTGTTTATAAATTTCGATTTAATTATCGAAATTCCAAAGATCGTGTACAATAATCGCTGTAACATAGCTGTCTACAATTATGGTTTGGGACAATGAAAAAGCTTCGTCCTCAGTTAATCTCAACCCAATCAGAAATAGCATGTACCAGGATAAAATTCATAGCAAACTTGAGTTCCGAGAGCCGAGATCTCCGTGATAATCGTTGAATTGTCTTTTTAAACAATGGGAAAGAAAATGGAAAGGCAGGATCTATTCAATCAGTTGGACTATTGACATAAATATCCTATGCTATAAAGCTATTGGCGAGTTTATTTTCAAATTAAAATGAATATTTTAACAGGCTGTTTGGCAGACGATTAGTGATGTGGTGAAAACGCAAGAACTACGATATATTTTTAAATCAATTCTTCAAAGTCTCCTCATACTCTAATCGGTGATGATTTTGTAATCAGATCAAGCCGATGGTCAGATCGACTTCCGAAGGAATTGCCAACTGATGACACTGTAAATAGACGAAAAAAATCACGTGGAAGCTACATATTGATCGCAGTTATTGGTTTCAATTGTACTTTGATTAGATGATCAGAAATCGTGAAATGTATTGTGCACGTGTACATTTTGTGTCCTTCGTCGTTTTATTGGTCACAATGAGAATCAGTGCATTCGTTGCACGTCGAGGTGACAGATTGCAGTATACCTAACCTCAACTGTGCTGGTGATGCAGTGCTTCTCATTAATGCTGCAAAATCGTGTCGTAGGACAATTTACGGTAAAGATCTGCACATGCGCAATACATGCATCGGCTAAAAAGGAATAAACAGAAGTCGACGATACGTCATGATACTGCACGAGATCATCACATCAAAGCATTTGAAGATTCGCTAATGGCTGTTTATACTTTCATCTACGAAGAAACTTCAACTTCTGCAACCAATATGGCGTCCATAAGCTAAAAAAGTGATATTCTGCTTTAACAATGATTTATAAAAATGTAAGAAAAAAGATCTAGGCATTGCTTCAGGATCGCAGAAAAAGCTGTTTCAGTTTTCCTGACCAAAATTGATTGTTTATTATGTTATTTATGATATTCACTCCGAGTGACCAATTAGGATTAAACAGGGTTGTAGAAGCATCCAGGGTTGCCAACGTGCAGTGCGCGTTATGCGTGTCAATAATCCTGTTGTCGATTTCATATCGGAAACACAAGTTACGTCAATTAGTTCAAACAGGATACCCGGTGAGATAGTGAGGTTATATTTTGATGCTGTTTGTTTGAACCGCAACCTAGCTAACTTAACAGGCTTTAAACGTCAGCACGTCGGCATCGATTTACTGAACGATAGAACTTCGTCGAAAGGGAGAAATATTTGTTTTATCTGGTTTTTAACAGGGGGCAGGACTATTTAACGAAATAGAAAATTCAATTCGAAGAATCTCTGGAAAATAAGCTCTTATAAAATATTCATGAACCGTTTTACTGATGCCTGTTTTGTTTCCGAAAGAAAAAAAATCATCGGCGATAAGTGTTACAACGTAGTAGAATGATCCTCTGTTTTTGTGTTTCAACAAACTTCACTCTGTGATTATAGATTGTTTTGATGTATAAGGTTCTGGATTTTCGTAAATAAAGACAGAAATCTGATACATATTTACATTTTTACCATTTCGTGGCAAAAATTATTAGATTCTAGATTCGGAGAATGGGCTTGTGCTAATTGTAAATTCAAAGTTCAATCAGCGCGGAGTGCCCATTCTACTGTAGAATGTCCTTCCAACCCTCGTAATGCTATTAGTTGGGTGAGGTTCCTCAGGACAAGCGTTCGTCCTAAGCCCAGTCAGGATTTATGCTCGGAAGGCTGGTCTCGCACTACTCATGTATTCAGCACTGCATACTCACGCCATTCGCGTAGATTTCGCGCTGTGCGTGGCAGATGCATTCGCACGTAAAAGGAATAGCGAACTGCACGTACGTCACAAACAAGCTGCGTGTCTCTTGTCTACGATTAAAGCTCCAACTTAGAGCCGACGTGGCTTCACTTTGGTTGTGACGTACATTTTTGTTTATAACTTTCGGACGGAACTGAATCCGAATATACGTTTTGATACTTCTTCGCACAAACACCGTATAATATGTCAATAATTTATTCCACCATGAAACGTTTCTTCTTTCATCCCTTGATTATTACATGGGTTCACGTTTTACATCACTGGATCATTTTTCATTTCTATCGTGACATGTCGAGTTTTTTTCTTCCTCTATACTGCACCATGATCTTGTCTTGAGTACCCGAAGCTTACTGTTTTTATATCGTATATCGTGATGCCTGTGACTTTCTTTTTCAACATTTCTTCCCATATTAGCTGTGTGGGTAATTCGTTGTGATAAATAACCATTGAAACGGTAATCCAGCGCTGTAGTACAGAATTTCATTCGGATTTCATGAAAGCTGGCCTAGCAATACAGCAACGGAGTGTAGGGTACGTTCTGTATTTCTTCAATAGCACTCCCAGCAACCTACTTTGTGCCGTTTGTAGTTTGCGCATAACGTTTTTACAAGCTTCACCTCACTCGACAAGTTCTCATAGACAAGCACAGATTCGACCTTCGCATGGCATATTGTTCTTTTATTCATTGTAGTTTCTTTGCAATTTTGTCAGCTGTTGGAGTTGCTTTCAAAGGTAAAAATTTTGGTCCCTCCGTATAGTGGATTCATTTGGTATGATTATTTTCAAGTCTTAATACCCCAGCCCTTCCAAATGTACGGCTGTATCATCGATCTAGCTAATTGTGCGACCGCTTACCGTAACATTGCAGACGTCATTCATATATAGTACTAGTTTCCACTGGTTTTGGAGTTTTGAGAACAATTTTGTCGACTTAAAATGCTATGCAATTCAATACTTCGGCACAGTTTACCACATTTAGAGATATTGTACCAAAATGACAGTGGTTATAAAATAAAAATTTAAAAACGCATGTTAGTGATGACGAAAAATTTTTGAACTTCCCATACGACAACTGCATGTAACCCCTTAACACCAAGATTTAGGGTAACAATAAAGATGCAAGTGACATGCTTAGAAAAAATACAGAAGCTGCAAAGTAAGGGCAGGTCAACACAAAATGTACAAGAGAAAAATGTAAGCTAGGAGAGCAGGTTACAAAAGTGCTGTAAAGACTGGTTGAAATTAAGCGGAAAAAGTGGAGACTCGCCCCTGAGTCGAGGCTGAGGGTCGTTCGTGCCATAAATGCCAGATGTGTAGAAATTCCAGGCGCGGTCAAACCCTTGGCCGTCGGCTAGTAGGGCGAGGCCTGAACGCTTCGGAAAAAAGAAAACTTACGTTGAAAGCTGAAAGAAATTGCGGACACAGGGAAACGAATGGAAATAATTATGTCTTTATCAGGTTTATGGTGTTGAATGGCCGTCACACTACGCTGTTTGTTACGCCCTGCCACAAGTGTTGAACAATTTAGATCCACTATAAAGATTTGTATTTTCAATTACAATTTAGTACCGCATTTCCATATGCTTCGTGATTTTCTTAGAGGCATGGAATAGCGCTTTTTTATCAAAAAATTGTGCAGGTGATCTTACAATTAGGTATAAATGCATCGGATTAAATCTGTAGTTACAACCCTGGGTTTTAGGCACGATGGTTAGTAAACGGAGTACTTTATACATTCGACATCAAAAACGTTGGATCGGGAAAATCTCAAACCATAGAAGAAGCACGTTTCGGTACCTGAGAAGTCGCTTTCGAGCATTTTGAAGGGTGGATTATGTGACCTTGGATTTCTTCTAAACAAGATTATAGTGAAATCGCCCAACCAATTATCATGAAATTTGCTCAGAATACTTTTCAAACTTCAAAGATGTGCAAGTAAGCTTTTCGACCAGATTCCACCTCCGGTTTAGAAGCTTCGATCGCAAACTCCATCAATTTTGAAGATACAGCAGTGGGCTTTGAAATACACTAAAACAGGCTGTTTCAATTTCTCAACGTACTGAGAAATTGGTTGTAAACAGCAATATCCTGCATTTTTCATCTACAGCTATTTCACTTTCCATCTTTCATGTGATGTACTTGCAAGAAAATTGAAAAGTGATCCGTGACATTTGCTTAGAGTACTCCAGCCATGATCTCTTTAGGATTTTTACGAGTTTTTATGTATATATGCATAATTTATGCATGCCACTTGTGCCCTTGTATTCAGGTTTACAAGTTCATTAATGACATGAGTCTCAGTGTGTGTAGAATTTTTGTTTATTTTTCAGTATCAACCTCATACATCTGCGATATGTTGACACTTAGATCCCCAATAGTAAGCAGCTCATCGGACTTTCTTTTTCTGATTTCGACCCCTGCCCTTTTCGTTGACGATCTGGCAACGCTTATGCTACCTTTGAACATGCTCTATGCTCTGCGCACACACGCTGTTCACAAATTAACAGATTTTGTGATATTCTTCTAACAATGGTCAAGTTGAACCGGCAAGACTGTTCACAAATTACTTGTATGAAAAAGTTCCTTAGAAAACCAAGATTGCAAGATTTTATTGAAATATTAATCTCATTGAAAACCGTAAGCGATCTCATGTTACGTAATTGATTTAATACAAAATCTATTAAGATGATAGAGAAAGCTTCGCGAAATTTACGAGACAAATGACTCGGGTCTCTCAAAGCGATTAACTGCAAGAAAGCCGTGCTTTGAAGGCCGTCCGTGGCCTGCAGGAGAATTTCAAGCTTTCGAGACGCTCTTACAGGTCGTTGGAGATATTTAACTCGATCCTCGTTTTATCTACATCCTGCAATATCCGAGTATACGAAGGCGACGCGACGTTGTCAAGAGCCATGACGTTCTCCCAGAGGATGGGGTCGTTCTCTGTACCTGACAACAATGGCTTACAACTACATAGTTCTCAGCCCCATCGCGCAAACTGACAAAGTAGAAATATCCCGTCCTCGGCGAGATGCGGGATGCATTAACTGTCGGGGCGTCAAGAAGTCGTTTAAGATTTGCCTGTAGAGAAGTCTACGTCATTTTGACCAAGTTTTTTTTTTTTTTTATCGTTCCAGTACCTGTAACCCAGTTATTTTTTTTCGCAGACTAATAAGTGCATAAACACATCATTGTATTTCGATCGGTTTTATTAATACTTTGTGGGGGGCAACTTGAACGGTCATGTGTACATACTTTTAGGGAGTTTTTGATTAAAAAAAAAAAATGAAATCTCTTAGAGCAATTCGATTGATTGCACATTGATTGCTCTTCATTCATCACTTCCAACTTCTGTCTGTTATTTTCGATACTTGACATTTATCAGAGGTGACAGTGTGTATTACCAGAGCGTTCCTCACATTGCGATGAGATGAAATGTCAAATTTAACGACATGCTGCTACCTATGAGTCTTTAATGATTCGGCAGCCCGTTACGCTAGAATATTTATAATCAATTGCACGGCTGTCTGATCCGAACTTTTGTTCGTAGTCTATCTCTCGTGAAATAGGACTGAGCTAGAAAATATCACCAGGTAACAAAATTTCTCCTACAGCTTCTGACCGATTCACCTGAAATTTGTATAAGTTGTTTTTTTCATGTATTCACACATTGTCATACAATTTTTCCCAAATTCTCACCTGGGAGATAGATACCCTAAATTTTATGTTAAAAAAGAGCTAATTTTTTTCATAATTCTTAAAAATGACGTAGTTTCTTTGGAAATGAAGCAATTGAAAAAATTCTTTCAGGGTTTTTCAAGTTATTAATACATGTTTTTTTCTTCCGGTATGTAAGCTTCTTATAACTGCTATTCATTGTCTTGTATTCCATTCCGATTAATTTCAGTGAGTCCACGCCATTTACTCCTGCTTCAAGTCGGCTTTACATTTCTTTGGTATATTCTACATTCTGCATAAAACCATGATTGGTAAACATCAGGATGAACCGCGATGCCTAAGCCGCGACTTGCTCGTCCCTTAGATTTCTCCTTATAAGATGGTGATTGTGTTACGTCACACCCAGTGAGACCAGATAGAAATTCCATTATTGATGTATTCCATATTTCCGTGATACACGTTATGTCCAATGCAATAATTTCTTCTTTCATATCCGAGATATTGCTCCTATCGTACACGTTGCAGAATAAAATGCGAAGTTTTTACGCGTCTTTTCCTTCAAGTTCCAGTTTGTCTTGTAATCTTACGAGCTTTCTCATCCGCTATCTTTATATTTTAGATAGTTGATCGAAGACGGACTTCTTTCCTCAAGGTGCCAATAATTTTACGACACTTGGTCTTTGGCCTGTGGCTTTTCCCACACTGAACACTGACAATGAGATTATACATGCATCAGGAATTGACAGTTTCGCTTTACTAATAACGTTGAACACGCACTTTTACGGATCATTAGTCTCTTTCTTTTTATTGTACATTGAATAATACAATATTTCATGCCATTTGTATTTTGTCAGTTAGCACTATGTTGGTTTTGATTTCAATTATTGTTGTCTCAAGTTTTTGATAATGTTTTCCTGCTTCATCTGTCATTATTTTCCCCCTTGCATATCATAAACAATTTTATTATTTGTCACCTTCATAATTTATCAATGCAGCACGAAGTGATGTATTCAATGAAAGAGAAATCACAGTAGCTCAGAAAATTGCAGATATTTGCACGAAGAACTTTGGTAATAAGTACTTCATTTCAGGTGGAACACATGAAAAAACTAAAATCAAGTAATGACCAAGCGTCTTGTGCTGATAAAAAATTAGGGTAATGAAAAGATTATACCATAAACACCCTAAAAACCTGATATCGAAATTTCTTCTCGTCACAATACGAAAAAGCCTTCAGACATTCTTTTCTGCCAGCCATAATGACCAACCCTAATCCCCAGACGACAAATCCACGATTCATGCGTGAAAACATTCATTTGGCAATTTATAGTTTCGCATTCTCTGCAAACCCAATGGGACTACAGATTTCCTGCAACGTATTTGGATGGGTATGTTCGCCTTAGATGGAGGTGACTTTATACGGCCACCGAAATATCACCATGGGACACTCGGTTAGTGATAGCAGAACCAGGCAAACTTACTTCCAGAGTCTCGCTATACGTTCGCGTCTCTTGAAGCCATCCACCGGACAGTTTACTTTGATTGATACAAGTAGAACGCTTGGCTGCTGCCACTGGCTTCAGTTGTAGCTCCGAGAACGGATGACTTTACTTCGAAACTAACCCCCGCCTCTAAGCCTAATACCTAGAGGATCCACCACCTAATTAGCCGGAAAGTTTGGAGCCAAGAGGTCCACAGGCCAATAACACCCGATCCCGGCGGGCATCAGTGGCGTACGTTTGAGCTTACGGCTTTCATGTTCACATGTTATGACATATTCACTTAAAGAATTACGGCAGTGCAAGCAGCGTGTTCTTGAGATAATTCGGCAATAATGTTATATCGAGTAAATTCTACGACTGCACGATGATCATCGTTAGTTCAGAAGGGTACTTTTCATGTACACTTGGTCTTAAACTATTCGGAATACCTGATTCGATCATTCGAATAGACAAATGTTTTATACATTTTATTACTTTCGAGAAATCGTCAAAAATAATGTACAAATAATTATTCGGAACAGTCTGGAAGCAAAAACATCATAATCCATGAAGCGGTTAAACGCATTCGGTCATGCGCTATATCTAATTCACCTGCAAGTGGAAGTGAATCCATTTCGTGTGATATATTTTGTAAAGGTCAGATGCCAGTCAGCTTAGGCGAAATTTTCAGGTTAACATAATTTTTCTGCGTCTCTGGAATGGTTGAAAAATTATTTATTTTCATGGAATTTCGATCAATGTCAATTGATAGATGTAAATTTACTCCGTTATTCAATGATTTGACGTGCACTGAAACACTTTTTTGAATCCCACGCAATTTTAAATTTCAAACCGTTGTTATATGCATGAAAAATATGGTACACCCTCTCGATAGTCGAAGAGGGGAGTAACTTTAAGAGAAGGAAAGGATAGCTTGGCCCTACGTCGTTCGAACACTGGCAACGAAGAGCCTGGAATATGGGCTTGGTTATCCTGAAAACGGGCGTCAATTCACGTGAAGAGTGTAGGATTTTGTGGAGGTACTAAAGGAGGAAAGGTAGTGAAAATGAGGCGAATGATCCGGGCGAAACGGTTCATTTGACTTGTTTGCTGCCACTGCTGTTACTGCGTCATGTCAAGCGAGGAATGACCACGGACCACCTAGTCTCCTTGGTTTTATGTTGGTTGGACGCACAGCGGCTGACGGTAGTTGACGTTTGGAGCAGTCAGTTGTGCTCTCAGACCAACTGCTGGGTCCTTGGGTAATGGTCTGCTGTGATTCGATCGCCGGTGGTAGCGAGACCTGCGAGTCACATGTGAAGCGTTTTCTATAAAAACAACCGTTTTTTTTTTTTTTCATTTTGTTGTTGCTCTACGAGACTCTACTTGACGTGAAATATTTCAGGGCATCAAGTCCAACTATTCCAAGGATTCTGTATTTTCGTACTAATGTTGGAGTCCGCGTAATGATCTTTGTGAAATGGTACCGTCCATGTGAGTTCACTGCTTGCAGTTGCACTTTGACAATTATTATCGACCTAAAGTTTAATGTTCGACATAAATGGATCGAGGAAGAACTGACGCAGTAGCAGATATTTGCTATCTGGACATCGGTTATGTTGAGATATACGTATAATAAACGCAGCCGGGATTGGATTTGCGGAAATGGTCGTGTACAATTCCAAAAGGGTTTAGAATTTAACGCGGTGCTAAGTTGTGCAGACTGCTTGACGCAATTAACATTGAATTGAAGTTGAATAGAATTTCGAGGGGAGTAATCGTCGAAAGGACTAATCAAAGCCAAAATGTGTCAAGTGAGAAGTTACGCAGGCAGCGGGCTACCTATTGTTTCTTCATTCGAAGCTGTGGAAATCAATGTCCCTACAATTTCATTTGAGCTCTCGTATGCTTGAATGGCGGCGAGAGAACAAGAGTCAGAGGGGTGAGGAGGAAGAGCGAGGAAGCGTACGTATGCTACTAGTTGATGGAAAATTTCTGCAGGGAAGCTTAATTCGCGGTAACGGATTGCTTCGCAGCGACATGGTTTGTGGTGAATGGGTTCACTGATGTTTTAGATTCAAGTCTTTACTCCCAGGTTAGAAGTTTAACCACGCGTTCAAATTCACGTCTGAACACACACGGCCAAAAGTTTCACCCGGATCTGCACTCGGTCTGATGATTCGTTATAGGAAAAGTTTTGCCGAAGGGAGACCAGCAGAGGAAATAAACGTTTCGCTAGTCTCGAAAAGGATTCTATTACTTGGACGATTTCGACGTACTTAAGCTATGTATCACCGGTTCCATCAACAGTTTGATTTACAATTTAGCTTATACTCGAAGTCACGATATGATTTCATGAAAGATTTGATCTCAAACAGCACTGGCATATGAAACTGTCTGCAAATAGCTGTGACGATGCCTATTTTAATGATTGAATTACTCCATTTTTTAGGTTATAAAGTTTCGACCACTCCTTGGGAACGAGTGTAATTTCTACTTTTGAGTATTCATCGTCGTTTTATTGAGGTTGATCAGTCGAAAACATCTTTCTTGCAAATTGAAAAAAATACCGGCGGTGAAGCCAGTCAATGGTTGCTATGATCCCTTCACGTGTACATCACTTCCGATGAACAGTTTATCTCCATTAATGGAATATTTTGGTCTACAATTTTGCGTCTTATTATAGCTACATCTTTTAAAAATATTTTGGCCAAAAGCCGATGACGAAATTCCAAAAATCGAAAAAGTTATGAGCACTTGAGTGAAACCATTTACGGCCACTCGGTTTGCGACTCAACAGATTTATTGGCTTCAAGGCTAGAAAGATCGGCCTGTAAGGAAGCTGCGAATGCGGCAGAAGGCCTCCTATATGCCAAGAAATCAACGGTAAGAAAAAATTCCTGTCTCAGCTGACACAGAAATAAGCGTCAAAACTTTGAACGCATTAACTTCAAATGTGTTTATCTCAATACTACATTTTTCAACCTGATTGACGTAAAATCTCGAGTTCTATCCAACAGATTGATTTAAAATTTTGTGTAAATTTTCGTTTATTTTACGTTTTTGTTTAGCATAATTGCAATTATACCGCACTCTAAGCCTACAAAAAATTCGGATTACCGAGTATCTTTCATTTCTTCAGCCTATTCCATCACGGAAAGCGTCCAATTGTTCTCGAAAAATTCAGTATTTACGGCAATGTTAATAATTATTGAACAACCGGAGGTTCACTTTAACTGTTGGATGACCCGTTTTGAAAGCAGGATGAGTGAGGTACAGATGTTATTGCAGAAACGGATGCTGGAAGAAAATTTATTCGAACTCCTTGTACCACTACTTGAAACTTACAGGGGGAGTGTTCCTGATTTTTATTGGAGTGTCAAAGTATGTCTTCGTTTTTCAGAGAGGCCAGTCATCCAAAGCTAAGTGCACTGCTTCCGGCCTAGAGTTCGCTGCCCCGGTTGCCTGAGCTTTATAAAGTATGAAACTAACGTTCAAGGACACCACTTGATACACTCTTACTTCATACGTGAGTAACTATTTTTTCAGATCAACCAATGAACCATCTTCGAACGAAAGTGTGAAAGATATCGTTGCGAGATACAAAACCAATGCTTCGTAACACTTTGTTTTCTAAACAATAATTTTCATACTGAAAAAGATTTTTATCGAATGTATGAATAAGCTGTGAAAATAAGCTGATTAATAATCTGGATTATAATTTTCTTATTCAGGCACGTTACGATCATGTGCAAAAGGAAGAAAGATATAAAATTACAATATAACGTACGAGCCTAAAATTGTTCTCGGAGGTCTTGAACCGGAAATGATTATAGGTACGCGTTTTTCTTGTATTTTTCAAGTATCGCTGTGATTTACGCCGTTATCTTGGCGCTCGGCATCTTTGCTTTAAACACGCTGACTGGAAGAAAATATCGCGTTTCGCGAAGTCGTAACAAATTCTGCTCTGAGAGGTGAAGATTTATCTAGCTATGTGCGGCCCTATGTATGTGTTTGTATATGTATATATACATATATATATGTATGAGCGAATGGAATATGTATGTACGTAGGTGGCAAAGGAGTTGAAAATTAATTTGGTCAATGTCTGTAACGAATTGTGATTCCATTCGTGAAATGAGACGCTGCACCCTCGTGGGGGGTGATAATTTATTTAATTCACGCGATGCTCGTGTATACTGGTATATTATTCAATTTATATTTTTTATGAGATAAGCCTTCCATTTTTTATTAAGTTTTGACGTGGAATAATCCGATGGCTTACTAGGTGACTCAATTTCATTGGCTCGAGCGCCTCGCCTGCGGTGAAAATTATGATAAACCAAATTAAGGAGCGTACATCCTGATTGGATCTAGTGTGACTGTATACGTATGCGAATACTCCTCGCGTTAAGACTGTTAATCGTAATTTGCCAAGAGCTGTATTACTTAGGAGATCCAGGATTTTTTATATTCATCGAGCAGCTGGGCATTTTTTTTTCTAAATTTAACACACCGTGGAAACTGTAATTGTACTCAGAAACTTTCGAGTGCAAGTAAGGGTGATACGTTTTGGTGTACTTTTCAACTCGACCGTACAAAAATGAATTCGCTTGTACGAACAACTTTATTTGAATCCAATCAACTAAAAACAGATTATTGAATTACCAAAATGGTGATAATAGATTTTATATAATTTCGCTATAAATACACATTATTGTTACAGTGAACTTCAGGCGTTGTGACAAATAAGAATTAACATCCAGTCCATTGCCAGCATTGAATATATAATGACCCAAGTCAGACCAGAATATTGTGCAAACCTGAAGCTACGTTAAATGAAAAAAGTACAAATGAAGAAACTAATAGGAATAGAATATATATTCGGGTGAGACGAAAGGGGCTGCGGGTAGAAACTACGCGGGCGTGAAATGCGGATTGATTTCCTCTCACTTCCAGGATTATTTTCAGCCTCCAAAGTCGGTTAGTCCACCGCAGTGGCATCGAATTTTGATTCCGTCTGGCAATCTTTATTTCAGGTACAACCGCGTGGATTGTCAATTCTCTGGCTAAAAACGCGTGCAACGAATTACCGTGTTTGTGGGGGCGTATTACAACCATCCGAGATATCAGCAAAAAAGTTATATTCGAACGGTGACATCCGAACCAATCTTCTTATGTGTCAATACATATACCTGTACGTATTAAGACGTATTCACTTACACGTCATTGAATGATCGCCTTTTGTTGCACAGAGTATGTTTATCGAAGATCATCGATGACCCGCGTTACTTTTGATCAAAGAGCTTACTTTTCTTACGTACGTAACACGAAAAATGTAGACACTTTACTTGTTGATTGTTAGAGAAGGAAGAGAAAAAAAAACCTCGTGCGAAATTCACGTTCTAAAAGAAACGGCGCTTTTTCCGCAAATCCGACCAGCGAGCTGCCACAATTTTTTATCGTCAAATCGTGGAACATCGCGCTTTAACGTCTACAACAAACTCGCAGAGCAGCGACCAATTTAAACACCCTGCCAGGTTCACGTTCGAGTGCGCTAGTGCTAACACTTCAAAGTGCAATATCTTGCTACGGGAAAAGCAGAAACCGATCTATGAAGACTCGTTAAATCGGTTTCAACTCGGGATAAAATTGCACCCTGTACATGTCGTGTATTACCGATCGCGTGTAAATTTGGCTCGATGTATTTAATTGTAGATATAAAACGCAAATTGAACGAGTAATCATTTTAATATTTTATTAAAAACAAATAAATAATAGTTTGCGGTTTATATTAATGCGATATGTATTAAATACGTACAGTGGCTGCTAGTTGATGAGATACCGGGAACCTCCTTAAAATCTGGGTAAACATTAGGGTGTTTAAAAAAAAATAAATAAAAACTTTGTTTAGGTTAAAAGAAAGTTCCTGTAAAAAGATAAGTTGGTTTTTCACTTTTATACATTTTCTTTAATTTATGAAGTATCGTGAATACAATTTTTTTTCTTACAGCTTATATCAATAATGATATCAATTTACATCACAAAGAAGACCCATAGTTGTAATATCGAGTCTCCAGTTGATGTTTAAGAAGTGTACCTGACAGCTTTTCCATTATTAATTCAATCTTATGAAGTAGTTATAATTTAATATGAACTCTTTATTTAGGAAAATAGGATTAACGGTTGATGTATTTTTGCGTAATGGATCGTGATCTTTGGGTTGAATATAAATGTGAGTACAAAGAAAGTAAAAAAATTAGTGCTACAACCTATTTTTTGATGAGTTAAAAAAAAAAAACGTGAAAAAAGTAATAAATCCAATGAGCCTGATCTGCAAAATAACGTTAAACGCAGAATCTTTCTTTTAATCGGAACAAACTTTTTGAAGGATGCTACAGTGGAAAATCTTAAATTATTTTTTTCTGCAACACCCTAGTATACGTGTATCAGAAAATTCCGAAAGTTACTGGAATCGCATTGATATTTTGAAATATCAGACCATAATGAATAACTTTGGGTGTAACTACTAGAACTGAAGATCAGAAGATTTGAGCATAAAAATATTTTCACTCCGTTTCAATTTTCGTTGCGAACAGTCATGGACCCTGATAATTGAAATCGTATATCAAAGATCGACAAGCTGAAGTGAGCTGATTCTCTCAATTTTCGTAAAATCGTCCGAACTATATTCAAATCTAATTAGAGGATACAACAACCGATCGTTAATATGGTTAAATATAATATTCGTTGATATCGTGAGATGAACAATCGATTACAAGATATCTGTTTTTAGGTACCCGAAAATTGAACGGACCCATTTTGCGGGTTGCCTAATAGATATTATTTATTTGCACTCAGCAGGCTATTTTTTTTTTTGTCAAATTTTGACCCGCTTAATCGAATTAAGGACGAGTAAACTCAGGAAAAATTCGTTTGAGATAAAGTTGTTTCTGGGCATCTGCGGATCGAACGGATGCAATCAATTCGTGCATTTCATTAAAACGAACCTCTGAGAGGCTTGCAATTAAGAAATTGATCGAAATCCGAGATACTTATTCACTTACCAAGGCACAAACAAATCCCCCCTCATTTCCTTTCTTTATCCGAAGCTCAATTTCGTAGTTGCCATAAGTTGTTTCAAACAACATTCTTTCTTTAGAATTATAAGTTATTTCGACGTATTCTTCTCGCACTCTCTTCATATCACTCCCCCTATTCGCTCGGGTCTCGACGATATCATCGTGATAAATACCTCGATTACGTGGCACGCATCATCATCCTTTGAATCTAAGCAAGCATACAGAAAGATGAAGGAACTCAGCCAAAGAATATCGAAAGGAATCCTACACCCAGGCTTTTTCCGAAGCTAGAGGCTTTTAGCAATCAGCGGTAATTTTCTTCTTGTTTTTTTTCCACCCCCTCTATCAGAAGAATACGGAGTTTTTCTTACAGACTCGAATGTTTCGCTTCTCCAACTTGAATTATCTGCTCTTCAACTTGGGAACGACAGATGTAATTCGGTCAGGACAAGAACTGGATGATGTTGAATTTCAAACTTGCGTATGGAAATGTTGTTCTCAAAGACAAGATGAAATTCATTTATCCGTGAACTGGAAATCGCGATGAAAATCACTGCGACATAAATATATGACGGTACGATTTGCGGATAAAAGATGGCAGACTCCAAAGAAGAGAATAAACAATGGCCAGCAGGATAAGTGAATCTTCCGTGAATGAGAACGTATTTTCACAGTATAATCGTAAGCTGGTGTCGTTATTAACGTCGCACAATTCCGAGAAAGCTTCGGATGGTCGGATGTGAACAAAAAGTTCCTGCAACGATCAGTTTGTAAAGCGTAAAACATTTCGCTTTTTTCCATAAGAGAAAACTCAGGTTTCCGCCTTTATCTTTCTCTTTTCCTGCGTTCCTGTTTTATTTTTCTCTCCTCACTTCTTGCTTCTCCCTCACGTTTTATGGTGTCGGTGGTCATGTTTTATTTCCCGGCTGGAAGACATTTGCGCAACCGCTACCGCCGTTCTTTTCTCGCTGTAAAAATTTTGACTGCCCCCATATTATTCTTTAAGATCCATTTAATTGCCAACAGAAAAAATATACGCGCAATATCAGGACTCCAAGCCCGTGTAACAAGGGGTTTCACTTACCGAATCCATCATCATGAAATTTTTCCTTGCCGTCTTGATTTTTTTTTTTTTTTTCTTCTCTTTCACTACAATGATGCCTCATTTCCTTAAAACTATATTCACGCTGACAGAACTTTGCTTTCATTAACCGAATGACAAAATTTCATTCACCAGCATAATCATAGTTCGAAGTACGTTCTGTTAAAAATTATCTGACAACAACGGACTTACAGTTTTTGGCAAGCATTAAAAAATTGCGGGTAATGGCTGGCGTTACGATACTCTGAAAATGGCTGACCGATCAAAATTCTAATTATGCTCTGATGCCCTTTCAGAAGTCGATTATAATTAATAATTTCACAGGTTTCAGCATTTTTTATGTAGCGAACAACGTAGCTCCGAAGATATTGGCATCGGATAAAAAGTTTCAGGGTTTTTTTAGCATCGAACATTCCAAATATACAATCTTAGTGTTATTCGAATTTGTTCAAAATCATTTTCAGGTGAGTTTTTTCATTCGTGATCACCGTCATTGGCTCAAGGAAGATTGATGGAGATTTTTCAAAACGGTTTTTTCCATTCCAAAACTTTTGGTTCGAATTGTAAGACCAATAGACCCTTACGGAGTAAAATAATAGAACTGTCTTTTAAAGTTGATTATATCTAGCTTTCAAGATTCTACGCGTGTTACATGAACAGATTTCAGGCTGCAGCACACGCAAGTCGTGAGTCAAAAAGTAAAGGAAATTGAAAAAAAAGAAAAAACACTGCCACACCGTCGTTTGTCTAAAAATTTCCTGAAAGGACGACAAAAAAAAAAAAAAAAATGTATATTCCTGGTTTCTGAAAATAAGCCGTGAAGATTTTGAGACAGGTGTGAAAACTCGTGCACTGAAAATGGGTGATTGAAGAAGATTGGAATTTATTTTTAAAGCTTTTCATCGGTCAGATTTTTGCGAAAAGTAAAGATAAAAAATGTCACGGACAGTCGTTCCCTCGTTTAGCAAGGAACATGCAATACGTACAATAATGGAGTTGAAGATTAATTTTTAAGAAGGAATATTCATTGATCACAAATCGATCTCGTTCACTAACTTTTCCTCTGAGATCCACGTGGATTGATACAGGATTCCGAGGAATTTTCATCTCGTTACTCAGGATACCGTTGTTGTATTAAATGTATCGCGATCAAAGAGTACACTACGGCATGGAATCACTTTGATTGAATTACCCCTGATTGAAATGGGAAAGTTGAAATACTTTTCGAAACAATGCCACAGAGTTTATTTCTGTAAACATCGGCCTGTCCCTGATAAATGTGAACAACGTTATAGTCCGTGGGTTCAAACCACAATACAGCGATTTACAATACGAGGATCAGCTATATGGTCCGTGGCTGATTGTAGCAACCTGTTACGGTATGTTGTTTTAAAAAAAAAGTTATATTCAATTCAACATACGTCCGTTGCGCCACATAAATATCCCCTCGGTATCGAATTTTCCCACCAATTTTTATCGGATCTTGAACGATATGATTTTAAACATTGGTCGATTGAACTCATTATTTACTGTCAGAGAATATTTTAGATTGAATATCATTTGTCCAAGTCGTCTGTGACGTGACGAGAATTTTTATTAATCGCTCCTTCTGATTACTGCAGTTATTTCAAACCTGATATAATAATTACGTTCCGTAAGGCCATCAATTCTGTTTAATCGATTTCAAATTTCTCAACTTGATTAATATTGCTCATTCGGTGTATCGGTATTTCAATAATGGTGCTTATAGGCCTTAAAAAGAGTTATGGATTTTACGAACTCCGGTAGCGCAATGGAATTTTCTCATAACGTTGGTACTGGTACCTTTATCACAACCAGCGGTTCATCAGAGCCCTGTAATTTCAACGAATGCGCAACCATAATAATCTGAGAGACGTTGCCTTTCGTAATTTGAAACTATCGCGATCGAGACACGTTGCAATTCTTTTATAGTCGTAATTTTCCGCATGTTTGATTCGTTTTATATGCGATTGCTTCGGTATGCGTTCATCCCACTGTTTATCCTTGAGTAGTTAAATCTAAATATTGTAAAAACCGACAATTTTGATTGTCGTACAACCGAATCTACTGTCATTGTGTTGTTTATTTATGGTTGACCATTGGTTTAGTAAACTTTACCAAACTAAACCATAACCCAATTTTCGTAATCATTGTAGGACTTAATTTATTCCAACTTTTAACACGCAACAAATCAATTGTATTAATGCAAATTCCGGATGAATAATTCCGAACTTGTTTAAATGATTCTTCTGTAGAAACTCACGGTGCAGGAACGATTCCTGTAGCAATGGTTCTCTTCCTTTTTGATATTGGGAAAACACCGTAACAAATTATCGTAAAAACGACTTGGAGATAACGACGCGAAGCTTTTGATAAATGCCCACGTCTGTTAGACCGGCGACGGACCTTTTCCTATACTTATGACCACTCTCGTTAGCGATAGAGGTTTTTCGATGCGAAGAATAGTTGTATCAAAAGCTGTCTAATCGTTATTTTCGATCACTGATCGCAATATCTGCGTAGCTTACGAAGCAATCATTTTTATGCATTTCTTTCGGTGGGAAATCCCGTGACTAAATGAATCACATCCGGCAATAAAGCTCCGAAGCTTTTCGAGTTCTTTACGTGCGTTACAGGAACCCTAGTTGATATGTATTGTAAACCCTTAATTTGAAGAACCAAAGTGTTTTTTTTTTTTTTTTTTTTTTAATGACCTTATTTTTACTGCCGGATTATTTGATAGCTATACTTTCACAAGTTACGCCTTTCTAAAATTAACTTGTTAGAAAAAATCATGCGGACTAATGCCAGCCGGGTGTATCCGATAAAAATATTAAAATATTTAATATTGTTCAAGAATTAAATGTTTTTCATAGCGTAACCCTTTTCGCATCAATTTATCCATTTTTTTTTTAATAGCCAAAGGCATATCTTCGATTCTTTTGCCTTACCGGACCTTTTGCTCTGATTATTTTTCATTTTTTCTTGTAGACGTTTTCTTCGTTCGTTTCAAAGGCTTCTTCGTCGAGTGACAAAAAAAAAAAAAAAAAAATATACGCTCTTGTACCTTCATGGTCAAGTTCTACAAGTGGTCAGATTTGGGTGGCATGATCAAATTTATTATTTTTTTTTTTCTTCTATTTTTTGTAATCGTGAAGACTGATGCAGCTATTTATTAGATAATAACCAACCTTTGTTGCGAATCTATGTATAATATCGAGTATGAAAAAATCTGCAACAGGACACAGGCAATCATTTGCTGTTCAGGTACCTGCGTGCAGATCCGTTCTAGATTTCTAAGGTTATAGATTTTTTATTCAGTCTCACTAATTCTCCTGCCCTCCGGCATATCCATTCACGGCAGCCAAATTGAAGGGATTTACGCAATTCGACGCAGACTTTCTCATACCTCATATATCCTCCCACGTTTTTCCTAAGAAAATCCTTTTCATCCGTTACTTCCGTCCGCTAATTAGCATCGAAATTTTTCAGCTGTACCTCCTACGCGTTCTTCTTTCAAAATTACGCAATCTTCCACATCTCGCAGCCACTTACGACGTATTTAAGTGCTATCGTTACCAAAGCTTGATTTTCATTTACATTTCGATATTCAATCTTCGTAATTTTAACTCAGTTTCCACCCACGTTAACGCAAAAGCTTTCCTTTCATCTTAACCCTTTGATTCATAGAAGTAATTATTCTTACCACTTATTTTATATCTATTTTTTTTTTTTTTTGTGAATTTAGAAAGTTTATATATATTTCTTTGCGGTTTTTTGCTATTTCTGACAGTATACCAATAGGTTGTCAATACTCGAGATCAAGTATTGCGATATAATATTAATTGTTACTGATAGAAACAAATTGATTGAAAAAAAATCGTAAAAATTGAAGGAACAAATCATTTTGTAGAAAGATACCCGTTTGCACATATACATGCTTTAAATAAAGTACAAATTTCTGGAGTAGCCAATTACGAATCATTAATTGGATTTAAAAAATTCAAAGTGGTGCATCCAATATGGCAGACGAAAATTTCAATTCCGATCGAATCCGGAGAAAAACCTCTATTCAGAGTTTTCTGGGTTCGCTGATTATGAATCTGAGAGTAGATTGTGAAAATTCAGTAGGGCGAATCCAATCAGCGACCCCGAAAATCCCTTTACTGATTTTTTTTTTACGATATCCGATGAAATTTGAAACTCTTGTCCGTCGTATTGAGTCCGCGATTTTGAATTTTTGTAATCCAATTTCAGATTCGTAATTAACGACTCGAAAAACCACAGGATACTACGGATCTTGTTATAAGAGTCGACTCAGCACAATAATGCGTGACTCGAAGGGCTAATGATTAGTTTAGCGAAAAAGTTTAAAATCGAAGGCGCAAAACATTCGAAATCACGATTGAAGTTTCTCTGCTCCGCAAATCGCCATCAATAAAGTAAAAACGGTTTAGCGGAGTAAAAAAGGTTCCACCCGCATATATCGATTATCGCACAAATGAGAATCAGATCGGTTAGTCGTTCCTGGGTGATGCTGCAGAATCTAGTGGATGCCGGATAAAATTCCCTCGAAAATCACGAAACTCTACGCGGTGGAACAGCTCGGGATGGATTCGAGGTACCGAGGGTGGTAGGGTGGGAGGTTGGGCGATGCCGTTTTTGCAACCTCTTGCGTGACAGAATCGGGAAAAAAGGGGACCTGTGAATCATTTGCAGAGAGTCGAGAATTGTGCGGGTCTTGCAGGCGGAAGAGTGAACAGCGCGCTTGTATTTGCACAAGATTTTTCGTCCTGTTTCTCCCTTTTTCTTCACTTTCTATATTTTGCGGCATACGGGTTTCGGTGTCACTCTACGGGAGATGAATATCGATTCAGTCAGCCATTCTGCGAACTGCTCCTTTTCTTTTTTTTTGTTTTTTCCCTCCCCGTTTGTATTTTATGTTGTCCCGTCGTTTTATCGTCGCTATGCACTTGTGTAGACATAAAAGCGTAGGTAAACACGAAGACGGAGATATTGAAAAAAATTCAAGCATATAATATATTTCTTTTTCTTTTGTAAAACATTTGAATCCTAGATAAAAAATATCCTTCTATTACGAGTGTTTTTTTTTTCTTTTTTTTTCAACTTTATATTAAGTAACTATCATCAGCCGACGATTCCTCATATTTTAATCACTTATTTATTTATTATTTCGGTCGAATGGCATGCTGATAGAAAATTTACGATGCGTTGCAACGAAAAACTTTAAACAACAAGTGAAATGTGAGAGCAGGATGGCTCTAGAAAGACTCCAGACAAACATTTCTTTCATCTGTGTGGGGTGAATGATGAAGAAATCTTATTGAATTCTGTAAGAACAATAAACGTAACTTTTAATATCTTGAACCAGTCTATTCATTACTATACTTTGACTCTGAACAAGTTTCCCACGATACTGGATAATCTGTGTTTCTGAAATTTTGACGTTTACGTAGATCAAAAGGACCTTTCACCTTCGTACTAATGGTGGCCATAACTTTCGATGTCACGTAATAGATATCGCCAAAAGTGGATCGAAATAATACTATAAACTAACTTTGAACCTAAAATAAAAATTTTTAATCCTGCACGACGAATGGATATATTCAAAACGGGCTATAATTGTATCGTAAATAATAATTTCTTGTTATTGATCGGCATCGCTTCGGCTGCATTCTTAATCACCGGTACAAACACAATGAGAAGGGATATTCGTGTGAAAATTTATACTCTGCGATACCCTTGTTCTAATACTACCTCAATTATCTCCAATAAAGGAATTTTTACCTTTTCAGATTATAAATAACTTTTGACCCTAAAACAGCCCTCTGTATTTCCGTTGATTTAAAAAAAATATCGCACCGAAATATTGTACGCGGTAGCTACTCGGCGATAGAATATTAATTTCTGCCGCTTTAGTCGATACGCGAAGCAACTTTAAGCTTGTGTAATCACACGATACTTGAGCGAAAACATATCAGGCTCATTAGCAGGTTTTTGTAAAAGAAGATCAGGGGGATTCGCATCGATCGATAAGCGCGCCATCAAACGGTAAAAAAGGATAGGATGAAGAGAAGGAAAGAAATGACAGAAAAATATTTTTTAATAATGGGTAAAAAGTAACATGCCGAAGCGGATGGGCGAATCACGATTTATTCAGGATCTGAATTTTGTAATTGAGTTTTCATGATTCCACACACGTGTTACCGTCGAGAAATCCTTACGGAATACACGGCTTTGGGAATTTTCAACGAAATTGCCAACTCTACTTGTCAAGTTTGTTCACGATAACACCGAAGTAATTTCAAAGTGAGAAATAAACATTCACGCATCTTTTATACCGATGTAATACAATTCTGGGGATATTTTGGTACTTACCTTTCCAAAATTGGAGAGACCGCCGATGTGAGGTACTTGACCGGGTTCATCCACCGTACTGCAGTCTGCCCTACCGAACCAACATGTCAATAACTTTATAGTGTCAATATTATGTTACATAATATCATTATTATTTCATCATCATTGCACATTTCGCAGTATCTCATGGAGGGTATGATAAAAATGATCATACAACTGTAGCCACGGATAAGTTCTTCGAAATTTGAAAATATTTGGGTCGAAATTGTACTGGTGAAATATGCTCGAAAAGCATTTTGACTGACATCATCGGTGATTGAAATGAAATGATGGTTTCAATCAATATTTTGATTTTTTACTTAATAACCGTGGGGGAAAAAACTCTCAGAACCCTCAACAAGGGGGCGGATTCGTAGTCTGAATTTTTTTCTGATGAGAATTTAGCATTATCAATGAGTTGGGGATACGAATTCATCCCCAAGTTGAGGTGTTTTTCCGTAACGGGAATCTTGGGACTTATTTTTGTTCTCAATTTGTCGTATAATATGTATACCTGACAATAAGTTGCGTTTGTACGATGGGGAAAAAATTTTGTTATTACAGAAGCCGTTGCCAATTCACACGTTCAGATATGTTTTATCAATTCGAATTTTATAGAGACAAAAGAAAGATTTTTTGGCTTCGCCAAATATGGTAATTAAAGATGGCGGAGGGAGTTTTTTTTTCATTTCGAATAACAGTCATCGGATTGAACAAAAAGTTGGTTAGAAGAAATCGATTAAAAACATATTTATTTAAATCAACAGGACATTTTTTTGGACAGATTTGGTTCAATGAATATTAATAACAATTGTTTTGATAACTCTCTTTCTTTTTCCCAAATATTCAATTCTTTTCATAACATGAATTATAATACTAGCGAGGAAAATTGGACGTGAATTTTCTCAGATTTTTCTAACGAGCCGTTAATTTAAGGAATTATCTTATAATTTTGTAAATTTTTGAGGAGGTCACAGCTATTTTTTGATCAAGAACTTTGATTGATTTGTTTACTCTCGAATCGTTGTAGCTATTGATCGAAACAAAAATCTTACCACAAGTTCTGCATAGCTCAAGAAAAAGGTAAGAGTTTAAAGAAAAACGAACGTGAGTTTTTTTTATGGAACAGAGATTTTCTTTTATTTCTTTGGCTCAAAAGCGACTTAAACAATATCGTAAGTGCAATCAATACTGCCTTTTCAGATAGTCAAAACGAAAATCAGTCTTGTAGCTGTTACCAGAAAGTCTAGTATCTGTTACTGTTCTCTATCATTATGATCATCGTTACTATATTTTCTTCTAAATGTTGCGAAAATTTAATGCTCGTGCAACAATAAATTGATGTTAAAGCCTTATTTAACTAAAAAAGTAGAGTGAACCGAACAAACTGATTATGCGTTGCAATTACCGAAAAAAGATCGACAATAGCGCAAAATGGTTACGTGTACCTCGTTTTTCGTAACTCCAACAATATTTAAACAGTTTTTATAATGATGCCTATTTTACTGAATTTTTCTAGCTACTATAACGAATGAAATTTTTCTCAGTGTATTTCCCTTATCCGATATCTACTACGTGATTGGGCTAAACTGAAATTCTAACTATTCAAAAAGTAGAGATTCATATTCTGACGTAATGTATAAAATGAATGTTTCTCACAGAACCGTCCGCTTTGTACTAATACATGCAAAAGTTCTCCGTGTGAATATATATATACATATATGTATACATATGTATAGTACCTATGAACATTTTTTTGCAGCAGGATCACTGAGTAACGTTTGGATTCGAAGAATGTTTCCTTCGGGGCTAGAAACAATATTGGGACGCGACAGAGCTTGAAGAAACTGAATTCCGTATGAATATTTCGCTTTCAGAAACTAGTTTTATCACTTCTTACATCCCTACAGACTCTCCATAAACCATCATCTCACATCTTCCAACGTTTATATTGCTGAATTATTCAATTGGAACTCGAATCGAACTTTTCCTCGACACCATTGATTTCTTTTAACTCCCAAGGGTAAAATATTTTTTCCAAAGGATTTACAAATTTTCAAACATACATATGCGTATTTTTTCGTTGAATTATCCGTGAAGAATTTCATTATTTAGCGATAATTCAAAACGAAAAAGAAAAACGAGGCGGAGTTGAAGTTCCGAAACCACCTAATTCCGAATTTAGTCGCGATACTTGATGTAAAGAAATCAAAGTTTGACGAAACAACAAAGTTTCGAGTGGTCGGCAACCCGACGGCTCAAAGTTCCGAAAATTCAAGTTACGATAGAGCAAAGTTCCAAAAAGTAAAGTTTCGCGAGAGTAAAATTCCAAAAAGTAAAATCCACTCGCACAGTGAAGTTTGCTCAACGAGTGGGTGTGAAAAATTAGGGATTCCGAAGGTAAAAATATCGAAAATCCAACACAAAGAAAGATAAAAATGGTAAAGTTTCACGAAGCCGGAAATTTACAGAACTGAAAATCTTCCATCATTCGAAACTTTGATCTTGCATCAAAGTTTGATTTCTTTCTTTTGAGTTTTGCCACAAAAAAAATCGGAGTTTGGCGGTCTCGGATCTTTTCAAATTCGGAATTTTAACCCCGCCCCGAAATCATACATTCACGTACAAGTATGTTCAGACATCACTTTATTCTTTCTTCGCCCATACATTGTACGTATAGTCCAAATTCCCACAAAAAGTCGTATCCGCGCCTTTAGTACTGGTGATCCTCAAATTTGTTCTCGAGTAATCTCAAGCTAGCTTATATTTCTTATTTTCTCACGCCTCTCGGAGATCCGAATGAATATGTGCTCGTATACTCGTATATTTCACATCGGTGCAGTTTTTGAGTTACTTCGAGTTCAACGGGATGCGGCGAGCGAAGCTAAAAAAGCTATCAAAAGTTTTATTATCCGTAAAAGTATATGCATATATCTTTGGTACACGTACGTATATCGTATACCTTAGAGATTCGCGTCTACGTACAATCCACAACACACCGGCTGGTTAATTCTGCATGTACAGATACACAATCATCCAAATTGTATCCGAGATACACGTGAATCAGACACACTTTCACAATAATGCAAACCACAAGGGATCATCTTACAGAAACTAACAATAAATTACTGAACTGGGCTGCTACTTTTTAATTGATAATATTTCAGCGCTTTACTCTGTACTAGTTTTTAGCCATCTAATTTCCGATTGAAATTTAGACGGTACTGTTAAATTTGATCGTTTTTTGTCCCATATTTAGTCCACAATCGTACTTTTCATGTACGGAGGAAAAATCTGAAGGAAAGTAACATTTGTTTAATGTCATGTCGCTGTTTGAATTTTAAGTGTTGGGTAGCCGGGTGTACTGAAAGAAAAAGTGAATATGCAAAACAATTTTTGGATTCCCCCGTCGAACTTGCGTGCTATATAATTCCCACGCCAAAAAAATGAATCAAAATGAATAACAAAACTTGTTATTTCATTTCATTTATTCACACAAAAATCACACGTTTCATACCCGGAAGTCTTTTGTGAAAAAAATATTATCATTCAAAGCAAAATGGCGTTGCAGTTATGAAAACGATCTCTAGACTTTTACTTCAACTCAACTTTGAAAGCCTCTTGTAAAGTACAAGTATGTTCAGGAATTGGCGAAATGAACAATTCATACTGTAAATGTTCGAAATTGAAAATCTAAGTTTCAGACTTTCCACCTCACGAATTGTGAATATCACATCTATGCGTGCATTCGCTAATCCTCAGTCACGTGGATCTGGTTTGGAATTGTGTTTTTCTTTGAGCAATCCATTTTCGGCGCCTCCCCGGCACCACTGAAGATGTTCTTTCTCGTGCGCCTTCGTGCGCTGATACCGGGGCTCAACCTCCGATCTCGCATCTTAAAGAACAATTCTTCGCTCTTGTAAACGTGGAATCCCCAGCCTTAGCTCGGCAGCCACGCCTCGCCTCAAGAATGATCCGGTACAACGGCTTACCACAGATCGATGAAAATGGCTGCACGAACATACCAGCCCAAAATCCGGAATTCGATCCGAAAGGGTTTCACCTTTTTTCAGACTTCACCGTTTTATTATTTATGTGAAATTCCCGACGGTTCACGCAGGAGTTATTTTGATACGATTGGAGAAAACTTATGACTAGTTTAACTGCGAATTATTTGTGAAATTTGAATTTCGGAAATCGCAATGGTATTTTACACACAGAAAAATTTCATTTGTTATAGTAGCTAGAAAAATTCAGTGAAACAGGTATCGTTGAAAAAAAATTGTTTCAATATTGTTGGAATTACGAAAAACGAGATACACGTAACTATTTTACGCTATTGTCGATCCTTTTTTGGCAATTGCCACGCGAAATCAGTTGTTCGATTTACTGTACTTTTTTAGTTAAATAAGGCTTCAACGTCAATTTATTGTGGCATAAGCATTAAATTTTCGCAAAAGTTACAAGACAATATAGTAACATTGATCGTGATGAGAAAGAATAGTAAGAGATACTAGACTTTCTGGCATCAGCTACAAAACTAATTTTCATTTTGCACCTAGAACTATATTTTTCGATTGTGGTAAAAAATGAAAATAGCTGAGGACTGAGCGGTAACCGGAACTAAAAATTTCTCCCAGTGTATGCATACAATCATGGGTACAGGACCTGGAATATATTTTCTTTCAACTTCGCTATTTACTCGTGTATCAAAACAAATCATTGTTGTAACAAAATCGTATTCAAAACTGATCGAAAGGTTCCGAAGTCATCAAGCACTCTGATCACGTGGGACAGATAAGCAGAAAATTTCAGACTTTATTTTCCACTGACTCAAAAAAAGTTAGACCATGTAGCTGGTGTAAAAATTATAAAATTGTTACGAATAATCTGATGACATTTCTTTTGAATTACAGACAGTAATCGATGCCGTAATGTTTTTTTTTTTTTTTTTTTAACATTTACGACACTTTTATTGGATACGCCTAGTTGCAAAGTTCTGATAAATTCGGAAACATCTAAAAATAATCATCAACAAACATAAATCATTGCGTTGATTATATTTAGCAATATTCTTTACCTCGACATTCCGACATACACAGCGGATATTCGAAATAGAATGTTCCGAGTGTTGCGTTTTCTTAAACCGCAATTTATAAAATGAATCCTGCAGAGTGATAAACATTTCCAAAAGTTCAACGGAAAACGTTAAGAACCCGAGGAAAAAGTTCGTTATATTTTACGGATTATTGCACGCCCATAGTCGTGGAAATGAAAATTAAATATGAATTAAGTAAAATTGAGTTGAGAGAACTTTTATGAGTTAAGGTGAATTCTTGCAGGTTTTTGCTTTATTCTTGTGAAATTTGCATGACTGGCATAGATTTCTAGCTACACGAGAATTTCAACAGCGTTATATTAATCACTCTTTCGCTTTTCGTTTCTCATTTTACCGCACTCGGTGAGATTCTCCTCTTTCTTCTCCTCCTCCTCCCCCTCCTTCTCTTTCTCTTGAATTTCTAACGCCAAAGTATATAACAATTTTATTATTAATTGAATTCAGGTTTAATTTCTCACCCCTCACCGTTTGGTATTTTATCAAAGGTGCCTGTAGAATTCTAACGAGCGTCAAGTATACCTGCGAAAATTTTCCCCGGCGATTTTACGCATCATAAAAAATGTAATGAGAAATTGCTAATAACAGAACGGACTTCAGCCGAGAATATTGAAATGATCACCGTTTATCGATCGATTGCAATTATAAATTACGGCCCGCCTTATTTTATGTTCTTTGTGTTTGCAGAGACAAAAGTATTCGGAAAATTTTCTCCCATAGAAACGTTCTTTGATCTCGTAACAATTAAGGGTGGCCGATTTCATGCACCAGCATCTTCGGTAAAAAAAAAAAAAATGAGATTACAAATTTTAACAAGACATTTTTTTTCTTCACCGACGCGACGCGACGTCCGATCTCTTAATGAATGTGAATAACCATCCTGACTTCTGATAATTGGATTAATACTTTCCACTGTGAAAGATTCTGTGATGAAATTACGACTGTCTGAAGGGATTGATGAATGACTTTCTTTCATCCATCAAACGTTTCGAATAAATTAAATTTTTTTATAATGTAATATTTGTTTTCAAGTATTTTTTTTTTTTTTCAACTATTCTAGTTTTTAAAAATGCTTCATGTGAATTTCTGGAATATTATCTGGATGAAATGTACATTAGTAACTATTTAATATATCAGGCGACAGCTTCTGCAATAAACTCTCCTAATTTTACCTGACTAAAATGCACATGTTGAGATAAAATAAAAATTTCAAAACGTGTTTCAATATTCAAGTGAACCATGCGATGAAAAATTGTGGCTCGTCGACCAAGGCAGCATTAACTGAAATGTATGTAACTTTAATGAACTCAGAAGAATTTTCCAGGTTGTACTTGGTTTTATTTTTTCCCCCCATGGGAAAAGTTTCTCGAAAGTACAGAAAATTTCACCTCAGTTATATCACGTTACATATTAATCGATATAAACAAAGTATACGGCCTCTCGTTTTTAGTTTTATTACTTTTAATATAATTTGATCTCTATTTAGAAGATCGCCGTAACAATCTTCACCAAGTTATTAAATTTCTTTCACGATCATTCAATTTCTTGAATGGTTTTAGAGAAGCTAATTCTAATATATACATCTTCACAATGTTAGGCTGCAGAAGCAGAAAAAAATGTTTAGAAAAAAATATTTGGCCTGATAAAATAATACGCAACAATTCATCATTATCGCCTTATATAATGTTCTCACAATATCATGTGTTTGATATTTTTTCGGTGCCTCCCGAATATTGGAATATTATTCAAATCAACCATTTATTACAAAATCATGAGAAATGGTACTATTAAAAGAAGGAAATTGATAATGGCCTGCGGACAATTTCGGATCTACAAGCAAAAAACGAAATGTTACGTTCTTCTGCACACTCCACCCCCTGCTTCATGGTAACGTCACGTTGTCCCCATCCCTCTCCTGACGTAAGATCGAAGGTATTCGTCGAATGGCTTTATTGATCAATCGGTTTTCGCGATTTGGCAATTGAATTACACCCTTGCACTCCACGGAATCATTGCGACCCTGTCTAGAAAAATAGATATGAACGAGGCACGGCTTACGATTAATGCAAGACGTTGACGTCTGGTTTCCAACGACATGCAAGCAGCTTCAGACACCTCGAGATTTATCGCAGTGATCGGTGGTATGTCCTCCCATTACGAGAACTTAATTAGTATAA
This sequence comes from Neodiprion lecontei, assembly GCF_021901455.1. Taxonomy (NCBI): domain Eukaryota; kingdom Metazoa; phylum Arthropoda; class Insecta; order Hymenoptera; family Diprionidae; genus Neodiprion; species Neodiprion lecontei. The sequence goes on from NC_060260.1 coordinate 12,500,044, forward strand.
TCAACTGCTAAGTGAAAAGGGGCCATTCAAATATTACGTCACGTTGTTTCCGGCCATTTGCACCCCCTACCCTCATCGCAAATCGCTGCGCAGTTTTTCACCCCCCTCTCGACGTGATGTGATCTACTTTGTTATCGCACCTCTCCCTTCTTTGGTACAATTCAAAAATTGTTAATAATATGGCAGATGATGTCAAATGGTTTATCGTAAAACAAACAAATACGCACAGAAAGAGCCACCTTGTCACAGGTCGCCATAGAGAAACTAACCCCTTCCATCCCTGAGAGGGTGACGTAATATTTGAATGACCCTTAAAATGACTTTCCAGTTGTCCAATTTTTACGTATTCCTGAGCGTTGTGTATTTTGAAAATAAAATCAGCTGACTTGTGAAAGTCGGAAAGATTTTCAACATTCGTGAAATTTTTAATTGTTCTTTCGTGCAAAAAATTTTACGTCAAAAAGTGAACTGCGGTTCTCCCCGAAGCTTATCGTAGCTTTAATTTGAGTAATAATCAGAAGTAAAACGTTTTTGAAAAGAAAACGACTAATGTCGTATCTTGTATAAAGTGCTTGCATAAGAAAGTCATAACGGAGGAGAAGTTTTGCATGTTTTGATGCTTTTCGTTGATTTGCTGTCTAAAATCTAGTATAGCGGCTGAATTTCGCTGTAACTGCTCACTGGCGTACCTTCACGAGTGATAAATTGACAATTTAAGTTAGTGAAATAATCAGGATTGTGCCGTGGCTATAAGGTCACGCTTGTCATGAAAGATAAACTATGAGGTTGGCATATCGATACCAGGGAGCCCTCCTGATTCAATCGATATCAATTTAACCCCAGGCGAACCGTATATAAATGAACGGACGTAGTTTCTATAGGTGGTCCGTGGTTTTAATTATCTTGCCTGAATGGCGGGATTAGGCACTCACCAAGGCGTATTGCAGGTGTGTGTAAGGGTGAGATATCGCGCGCCCAACTCGTATAGCATCCTAAGAACGGCCAGGCTGTTTCCCACGGCGTGACCACCTTCGACCCCGATCAAACTAGCCAGTCGACCTTCCTTGTGTGCGATTTCTATACCTGAAAAACATTAACGAATCCATGATATACCATGATTTCAGTTCAAGGATTCTTACATCTACTTCGTGCATGAATTTGTGTTAAATATACTGACATAAATGCGAACAGCCTGAGTACAGTTTTGAACTACGCGGGTCAAAACTCTCAGGGTCGATAGATGGCGCGTCGACCGCATATCGATCCATCGATGTGCAACTCTCTCAACGCAAACTTCATACCGGACCGTCTTATCCAATATGGCTGAGAGATATCTTTTTCCGCATCGATCACAACTTACAATTGTTATTGACACCTTTTTCCGAATCAATTACAGATTAGAAAAGTAATTGACACTTTTTCGAATCTGTTACAAATTAAAAAGCAATCGACATTTGTAATTTGTAATTTAAATGTTATTCATTACAAAAAGTAATTATGTGCTGGAATGTACCAATTGGTACGAATTTCATTCTATTTCGATTTCGTTATTATATTTCACTGATGAAAAACCGCAGGCTTGATGTTTTTCATCCCCGATAAAAACGAGGGTTTTATGATAAGCAATCTGCTTCACGAATTTAACAAATGCGTTACATATAACCCATGCTTCGTAACAAACTACTGTTTTTTCTCATTGAAAATTTGGACTAATAAAAGAGGAAGCAAGTTCATTCCTACGTTCATTTCATTTTCATTTTATACAGAGTGAATTGCTAACGCCAGAATGATCTGTTGTCTGCTATGGTTTAATGCGCATGCGCTGCAATTCAATAACAGTTATTCGCCAGGGTTACCAACCGTCATGAACGTAACCTAACAAATTTTGACAGTTGTCACTGACAGGTGTGTTCAACACCGACGGATGTCAAAATCTTTGAGTTAACATGCATCACAAGGAACTGTAGTCTGAATTCATGACGGTTGGTCGCCCTGGCGAATAACTGTTATTGAATTGTAGCGCATGCGCATTAAACTATGGCAGACGACGGAACATTCTGTCGTTAGCAATATACTCTGTATATTGTTATGCACAGGAGATTATTTTCCTCTTTTAGTAGTCCGCAGACGGTGGGCCGATTAAAACGTCACGGATAAAATAATGTTTCACCATTCGCCAACGCATTAATTCATTAATAATTTCGCTGTCAGGAATCTAACACATTCATCTGTTCAGTTAAGTATTGTAGTTATTTGGTAAATATAACATACTGCTGTAGAGGAATTTTTCCGTATGGTTATTCTCTGGGACATTTTATAGGAATTCGATCTCATCCTGAACCTTGGATGTATGTCTTGTATCGAGATAGTAATTTCATATGATTTTTCCGACTCTCTAAAACACTCGAATTTTTACTCATTTTTTTTAAACCGTTTTTAATTATCGACATTTCTTCAAACATACGTATTCGTCTATACAATTTAAAAATCTGAAACAATTTCGAAAAATCCGGCGTCAAGTACACAGGTCTGCAACAAAATCCTCCTTCAAATGAAATATTACAGATATAAAAGTTTTAATTTGCCGAATCTATATTTGTTTTCCATTTTTTGCTGTGACGTATAAATTACGTTATATGATTTTTTTTATTGTACGAAATGCAGAAATCGTTGTGTTTTGTTTTTGCATTTACACTGCTTTCACCTATTTGAATAGTGTCTGTATGTAAGTGCATACAAGAGCATCAAATTTATTGTAATTATTATACAATAATAATAAAGAGAATCAAAAGTTTTTTTTTTTTTGCAGACCAGTGATATCAAATTTTTTAGACCTAGAGGTAGAGTTGGTTTTAGACTTGGTTTAAAAAAAAAAAAAAACTATCCAAAGTTGATTATGATTTTGTCATTATTTTGAACAAGGATTATGTTTTTAATAGAAATATTCATTTTCACTATTGTGATTCTCTTTTGTTTCATTTACGAAATCATGATTTTCAGCCCGTTCGATGGTGAAGTAAAATCAATAACTCTCTGAAAATCAGCCACCAAGACATGTTTCGGTCGCTCATATTGAGATTTTCGCAGGGGTATAAATAATGAACAATATTCATCGTGTTTGTGATAAAAATTATAGCACGGTGCGTGTGAATGAATTCTCTAAATCTTTGACTGCTAAGGATTGAATGAAGTTCTCGTTTCATGTCAAAATTCAATTGGATTGTCGTCTTCCAATGTATAATATAATTCTGGAACATATTTGCCTACTTTCTGTCAATAATGTATAATCTAACGAGAAGAATAGTATCTTCACACAGTTTTCAGAACGCCAAATTGAATCGTGTTGAACATTTTAGAGGTTAGGTTAGGTTAGGTTGAGTTAGAGGTTACATCGAGTTAACATAATTGTATTTAAGTCTTCTTTCTCTGGCATCTATCCCCACTTTCCACTGCGTGATATGGTGCCACAACTTTAAAGCTAAAACTTTTCCATCTCCGTCTGCTGTACATGCTCTCTGAAATGGTGTAGGAACTTAATTTTTCTACTTCGTGCCAATAGAATCAGCTGCTTTAGAAATGGAGAGAAAACGAAGCTAATTCATTCACACAGGTTAAACGTTCAGAAAAGAAATTCTAAAACGAGAAAAATGGAGGTTGGAAAAAGACATGGCCTCGTATTATAGATATTATTAACACGCGAACGAGACGAACGTGAAACTAGCCCTCAAGCAAGAAACGCGATTACTAATGACCCAATAGATGCAGGTATCAAAAAAGATTATTAAACTGCTTGATGTATCTAAGGCTCAGAAGACTTTGTCAAATCTGAAATTCCTTTTGTAATTTTAATACCTGAGTAAGACGAATAGTACCGGACTTGTCGAAACCTAAGCCTCGTGTGTCCAAAGTTTAGACGAGCTACACTGATTGAGACCGAAATCATTGAATGTATCATTCAGATCTCAATTTGCTTATTTTGTTTTCTGAATATTAATTAGCTGATTAAGACCAACATTATGAATAAACATACACACACCTTGAACTTCTGAAATTCTTAAATTTTCGAAATTACTCTCTAAAAACTTTGTTTTCGATCCATTCAAGGTCGATCTCATATCTAATTGAGTAAATTCGTTTTATTTCTCATCACCTACGGAGATACAAGAAAAGTATCAGTTTCACTTGCAAACGACTGCTTCTGATTACAACGAATTTTTACGTTATTGATCCTCTGTAGTATCCGAAGAACAGGTCTTTAGATATGTCGGTTCGTTTGTCAGGCTGTCAGTTTGTCACCTATCCCGGCAAACTCTAACGATGAACTTAGGGATTATAACTATAAAAACTGTACCTTGATCAGTCAAAATGGGTCCTGCTGTGACGAAAAGTACCGTGAGCAATACTGTTCTGTCGAATTGTTTTTCTTGTTTGTTGACGTACTTCGAAATTTTCAAAACGCTTTAGATTCCGGAAGTGCTCCAAATAACAAATGAAAATAAATCGGCAACAGGACCAATCTTGGAATGATAAAAACCACAGGTCCAAGAATTTTTTCTCAAAATTTACATTCTGAAGAATTTCAAATTGATGAGTCTGATTTTGCAGAGAATTTTAGGGATTACCGTGCTTGATTAAATAGGGGTGAACAAAGATGAACTGTAAAGAGTTTTGAATGTTCGTGACTCGCTGCATTTACATAATAGAAAAACAAGCGAATGAATGATTGAATAAATAATCACGAAAATAAAAATAAAATAATAATAATAATAATAATAACGGGAACCTTTTGAAAGTGCTAACATAAACCAGAAAAAAATTCAACTAAAGTAGAAGTGACGAGATTCAAAGTCGCACGTTCTGAAAAAAAATATAAGCTATCCAGTAGCAATACAACGAAATATCGAAATACAGACGCAGATATATCAGAAAGTGGAAAAATATGTAAACGACAAAACGTCTCTGCATTGTTCAATGCATGAATTGTCTGTTTCGCGTACGGAGGTGAAGTCGTTTCTTTCGTATTGACGGAAGAGCTTGAGAACATGGAAACGAATTTTAAGTGAAAAATTGATGTTAGAATGACTTGTAGATAATCAAATATAGCTAATAAAAATGAAAATTGTCTTACAGAACACGTTAAAAAATTCACATCCAAGCACCAAGTCAGCGATCAGTGAAGACGCAGAGGCGCGTTGATCACAAAAGAAAAAAAACATGTAGCTGCTAATCTCCGGACTATTGGCAAACGATCAGTTACCAAAAATTTTGGGTTAGCTTCAATTGCAGTATTTCGTCATGCGTATTAACGGTGAAACATTTTGATTCATGGGCAATATCTGGCTCGTGCGATTACAACTCTCGCCTTTGCGAATCACGCTGCAAACGTATCACTCATCGGAAATCACCCACTTTCCGCACTTGTTACACAATTTGCGAAGCCTATGGACCGTGCGCAAAGTGCTTTATCTCCAAAAAGTGCGGCGGAATGACGTTGATGTATGCGTGCGACAGAAAGGCTCGATTCTACTTTCGATCGGTTCAATTTTTCAAAAAAACGCGAGTTTTCCAACTCATGTAGCGAGTTAACGGGGTTAGGGTCAATTAGCAACTTTGAAATATCGATATTTTTTTTTTCCTCTTAAATTTCGAAAATACAATGTCCTGAAAGTATTTGCTGTAAATTTCATAAAGATTCGAGGGCAACGTACAGAGATGTTCGATTTCAAATAAGGTGGTCTCGAGTAGGTATATAAATAAGAGAATGTGAAGCTGGGTAGGTTAAAACGTGTAGTACAGAACTAGAAACATCCGAGTGAAGTCTCATCGTCTATTCATATCCACCAAAATACGTCTACCGTATCTGAAATCGGACGTCACTTTAAAAATTTTGAAAATACCAAATTCTAAAAGTCGACCCATATCAGTATCATTCTTGCCCGTTGGAGCCCTACAAGTTTTGTACAAAAACTGTTCTTTTAATTTCTGAAATATTCACTTGGGACGATTGAAACAGAGCACCCCGTATATACATTATACATCTATGTTTAAAGTCGGCACTTATAAATGTGACATGCTTCGAAGTCCACAACACTGTCAAACGGTAATCGAAGGACTGTGGAAATCGTTCGTCATTTTTTAGAAACCGTGGTTCAGGTACGGTTTTGTCCTGGTGCTTGTTCCGATATTGACATAAATTAATACGTCACGCAATATTCTTGAGTTCTGCTCAGCACCATCTTGAAAATGAAGAATAGAGATACCGAGGTCACACTCGGACAATAAAAGGAGATGATGTTCGGTAACTGTGCCAGAAAGTCAACGACTCGAAGTCAGCTATACGCTATGCTAATACGGAACGACGATATTCGGGAGGGAAATGCTTTTATCACTAATGAAATAACATCTTGGCAGTTTGTCTGCTTAACGTTTGTTTTGGATTTCCGCTAGGATATTCGATGCTATTTCGAGATTGGTTACATTTTTCCGATGCTCTCTCGTCAACCGTCAATTTCGTGGATGACATTGTAGCTGCCCCTCTAGATCTGCTCCTGAATCTAATTAGACTGTGTTACAAAATGCTAAAATATCCTCACGTAGCTACTCGAGGTTTGTAAGCTGTGCGTGTAAACAGAATTTTATCAGAACTGCGTCTTTGAGTATGGATATTCAATAAGACAAGAAACGATAAAAGGCTTTGGAAGGTAGAATAAAACGAAATAAAATCAACCACCGCGTTCTCCTTCCTAGTAGTTAATCATCACCCTACTTTGTTCCGTAATCTTGTTCAATGAATTGCAATGGGCAAAAGAAAAAAGTTTGTCAAGATGGGGGTGACTTTAATAGCTACGTAAACGCCACCTCTGAATCGGTGACAGACGGTAGGAACTTTTAATTTCTTTGGTTGAACGAGCAGTCCCTCAATTAGGTACAGCCAGAAAATTCTTTCCACATACATTATATATTATAGATATCGTTTTCTTCCGCATTACCGATTATAAACGACTAACGAATGAGAGGAAATAAAATTGGCCCAGGAATAAGAGACACGTGCTGTACCCAACAAAGGTGAAGAAAGCCATGGATTCGATTTCCGTTCACTCGACAAATGAGTACTCCTATCCCCTCGTCCAATCCACGCGGATTTTGTCTCCACCTCAGTTTCACCCACTCCATCTTCTTTTCTTCTTTCCTCCTTAGGTTCCCTTCGCACTTCTTCTTTTCGTCTCTTTTCTAGGGGTGGATTTCTCAGCCACTTCCAAGCTCGGCGAAACTTTCGGCTTCTGTATTAGCAACCTATTACGCTTCGACATTTCTTCGCCACCTTCCTTATTGATCGAGTCCTTTTGTTCTACTTGAAAAGTATCAGGACGCTTGTTAACTAAGATCTCGATAAAGCACGAAGAACATACGACAGAGATGATGAATTATTCAAGTGGTTTTTATACCGTTCCATTTTACATTCACTGCACCGCACTGAAGTATTTTTGAGTTGCGTTTTATACTTACCTGCTACCCGCTCACTATGTATGGGAACCGTATATTGCTTCATCGGAATTCGTTTTCTTGAGGAATATTTGTTCTATTCACTCGATGAATCTAGATTCTATCCATTTTCTTGGCAGTCTACCAGCTCAACCCCGACAAACTCTGTCCCGTCCTAAAGACTTCTTCAGAGAGCCGTTCGACTTGATATCTCTTTTAAAATTCAAAGCTTACATCACTTTCGCAGAGTGCAGCAGCGATCGCTTTACAGTACCGTATATGAAACTAGGAGGTTGGAGAAAGGAAGAAGAAAACCTCAAAACAAATTTCACCAGTTGAGAATGCTGTTACTGATATCTCAGATCGTCGGAATAGCTTTTCCTCAAAAATATTCCACACGATCTGACTATGAAATTGAGAATCAAAAGCACACCGGAGCTTTTAAGACTTCGTATAAAAGGTCGATAAAATTTCCATCGCTAGAAACTGCACTTTACTCCCAAAGGATTTTTCACCCTTGATATATGGAATAGAAAATTGCATTCACACTTCTATCAACGAGCCGAAGACGTTTGGGGATTTGCCGTGAACAAAACTATACATCAAGGGTAGCCCAAAAACGTGGTACAGTATACTCGACGAGTAAACTCGATTCATGTTTGAATTTCTTTTTCAGAAAGCCAACGTCGGTTGTTCTTGATGGTGATTCCAGTTTCCTATACAAACAGTGATTTTTTCTGACCTTCCAAAAGGATGACCCGACCTTATAATCTGGGATTCATATTTGACTTCAAGAGAAGTCGGCCGAAGAAAAATACAGAAATCTACAGGCTCGCAATCAGTGGAACAATGTGTGACATTCAAACATCGCCAAGAGAGCAATTGATCTCTTCGAGTCACCTCAAAGAGCAGGTATAATTAAAGTTTACGGATCAAAGTAAAGTCCTTGTTTCTGCCATACATTATTTGTGCCATGTAATTAGTTATTTAGTTTGGTATGAGTGCAAAATACATTTGGAATTGTAAGAGTGCACGTACAATCACACCAGGGCCAATTTATCTATCTGAACTAACCAAGGGTATTTCAGAAAGCGTTGGGGTGAAAAAAAGGGTCCAAGGATGAGAAGCGCTGAATCATTCGTTTCTCAACTAATTTATCAGTGATTTTGTACGGCTTTAGAAACAAAGGATTTCATGGAATTCCGATAAGCCATTATTGCGATCTACAATATATTGGAAACGCTACAGCAGGCAAAGTTTCAATTGTCTCAGCCTTCAGGGAAATGGTACAATATTCAATTCGGATTGGCTGTGTGAATTAAAGACACTCGGTAGCGGTATAAAAGAAAAAAAAAAAAAAAAAACAACGAATATACCAACTTTTGGAAAACGGTAACGGTGTGAATTTCATATTGACGATCTACATCATCACTAATAGATTGAAGCACCGTCAGGGAGTTCAGTAATCCTTGAGTTGCCAATTACTGAGAGTCAAAGATAAATAATTCGCGGCTAGAAATTGTCTCTATTAAAATCCATCTGAAATTCAGCCTAAATTGAATGGTATCCGAACAACTCACTCTGCAAAATTGAATTCAAGATCGCCAATTGGCTGTGTTTCCAAGTTATTAATCCGCAGCCAGCGATTGGCCACTTCCAAGAACCGTTTGCAGTCCACCGTGAAAGCTGCCTTAGCCTTCAGCGACAGTGGAAGAGCCAATAATTATTAATTACCAGGAATTATATCGATCTACGGTTGAATAGCCACCTAGTAGGGCGGTGGTTGCTGGTATTCGCGTAATTACTCACAGCCACGACCGAGATGCGGCGTTTGTTTTTGTCCGTTCCATGGATGTTGTCGTAACTTTAACCGCACATTTCGTTCGAGTTGAAAATCCCACAATCCTTATTGGTACCTACACACCGTGCATGTACATATATTCCATATTCTACACAAGGCACATCCAGGTATAATTTTAACCGCCAATTTACATGTTTTACGGTGCACGTTACACATAATACATATGTCTCTAATTGGCTTTGCTTTCAGGCTTCCCCTACAGCATCGCAATTTTTAACTTTCATTGGATTTCCATGATAACTTTTATTAAAACGATAGGGAGAGTCAGACAAGCTGCAGTTAAACTGTATAATTAAAAAACGGCGATCGAATGTAATTTGTCGTTTACGTCATCGATGAAAATGTGTTGGAATACTTAACGACTTGTTTCATTCGCATACGGAACGAGTTCAGGGATTTTTCTTTTTTCGTACATAGACGTGTAATCGACGTGTAGAAACTTGAAACAGGAGCCATAACTAGCTTTATTACGACACGTGCTGATCGTCAAACGCCTTTTTTGCCTTAACTTGGAAACTTTGGTAATTTGAATGATTTAATGTTTCGAAACGGATTCACTGTCAAGCAGCATTAACTACAAATTGCAATGTTAAATTCACGAAATCGTAATAGTGAATACCGCCCTTGTTCACAGTTATGCTCGTACCTACCGTAAACACCTATAACAACGAGATAAATTCCGCAAGCAGGTGAATTTTATAACTAATGTACCTTCAGAGAACCGGATTGAACCTACGGCCATTGATTAAAAAATGATCACACAAGTTTCACCCTAAAGCTGTAAAAGCGGTATATGTTACTACTCGTTAGGCGAAGCGATGAAACTTTGTCGAATAGGGGAAAAGTTGGATAACTGTAAAAAAAACTCCATAATTTCAGGTGACATGTTGAAAGTTTCCCTTTTCAACATTCCATACTCAAATTATGTCAATCATTTCTACGAAAATTTGTCGATGAGTACCAAATCATTTCGCTGTAATCATTTTCTACTAGATCACGTCCCCTCAAAATAGTAATTCCATTTCTAGCATATAGGATTGCAGGTGTACATAATTATTTCAATAATTCTCGGTCAACTCCACATCGCACCGGCCTATCAATTAAGCAGTAATTATGACAAGATACTTGATGCTGTGAAGGTGCGTTAATTCAGAGGTTGTAATGTCCACAGAAATGGTTCATAATTCTGACTTCAAGGGCTATTTTCCACAATTCCATTCCTCAGCTTCGATAATTAGGTAAGTGTGCGCGTAAAACAGTCGTTATTGCGTTCGGTGCAATAGCACGATAAACTCGGCCCATGGAAACGACGGCTTACGGTTTATTATTAGTAATTTAAAAGTTAGTAGCTCGTTAAATCGTAACGCTTTGTGGTTTTAATTGCTCAATTTGTAGAATTGTGTAACTGAGATACTGCAGAGGGCCTGTTCTTTACCACGCGTTCTGAAAATTCTAGTATTTTAAAAAGACAGAACAATACCTTCGATCATTACGTTTCATTGCTCAGAACTTTGCCGTTACTTTCGCAGAATCAAGATTTAATTTAAAGAAAGTGACTGAAAATTAACCAGTCGAGGACCCAAATGATCCGTCTATACTCTCATTGATCAGGCTAAAAAGGTGATTCGAAGTTTCATATTTTGAATTGTGATTGGAGGTTCTGTTCGATCAAATCTTTGATGCGAGTTTGAAATTCTAAAAAAAAGAGTCTAATAATCTTTCTTTGGCAGACACTTTTTATCTCAGTTCCGAAAGTAAAATAACCGATCAATACCTCACGATATACTTCTACGATCCTCGTAGTGAACGTACTTTTTATAAAGTCAATGTATAAAAAGAAACAAAAATACGACGAACACGACGACTAGATGCTTTGGCTTCCACGATTGTCAAAATAAGTGACGTTTTACGCGGTCGGTAAAGAATAACCATAGTATTCTACTTAGCCAGCCAATAAATATTCATAGTAAATGTGCCAGCAACTGAAGAATACATCTTTCGAAATTAAACATTGCTGATAGGAATATTACAGTGTTTTTTTTTTTTTTTTTCTGTCATCAATTAGCTTCTTGTCAGGATATACCCGTATTTTTACTAGAGATTTTTGTCAGTGTAATGTATTTAATTATACCGAGATGAAAAGGAGGCGACTTTTCAGAAGAAAGTGTATCCACTGAGAAATTTATCAAAGTTGTTAATTTTTCTACGGTAGACGAAGTGGCCGCAACTTACAATCGGAAATGAAGATAACGTTTCGAAAGTTTTTAACCACTTAAAATTTATCCGATGTACGATTTTTCATCCCGAAGTTCAGTCGTTTCAGACTTTGAAAATCATGTAAACATTGATACGGATCAATGGATTGACATCAAGACTCCACGCATCAAAATTTTATAAACTTTTTCATAATTTCATGTCTAGGTACATAGCGTTTTCGGAAACACTTAGAAGCTCAAGCTCTCGCCATTTTAAATCTATAAGTATTAAAGTTTCGAAAAGATCCACGATTCATCTTCACCGAATGCTTTAAATATGCACATTGTACGTGAAAAGATTGAAAAGCTTGCAAATTTACGATCCGTTATTCAAAACACGAAATTGAAACAAGTAACCAAACGCTCAAACATTCATACTTGATTTTTATCCGTACGCTTATAATTTCTCTAAGCTATTGAACACATTTTTCTCACGCGTGATGTACGTGTTCACTGATTTAACCAATACCTACACCGAAGAGTTACTGCCGCGTTCCGTAACTTTTTTATTCTTTCTCTCCCTACCATTAAAATGAAAGTTCTCGCTATATATAGATATATATAGATAGATAGATATATATATATATATATATATATATATATATATATATATATCGACGCAATAAGAACAGCGGAGTAAAGTTTGTACGTTGTCATAGAACTGAAAACTTGAGCGGGGGTGCTTATGTATATACATCTATACTTATATCTACCCGAAGAACTTAACGAGATCATGCCTTAAGTTTTATGTCTCATTGTTGTTTCGTTAGACGTGAAAGTTCACGTTCTCATTAAAGATAGTACGGGAATCGTGCCTTTTCTTCAACGTTCCGTGAATACCCCGAGGCCAGGTCAAGCGTGTGCATTACGTATGTGTATATATATGTGTATGTACGTGTATATCATGTACGTGTATCGGCGAAAGCTCTGATCGAGTTCCTCGGTAAATTAGTATTCATCGAAAGCTCGACTGTTTTGATGGTCAGAAAGGGCGAAGGGTATGGCGAGAAGTTAGGGCACATAAGTATCGAGATATATATATATACATATATATGTACAATACACATAAAGCGTGAATAAAAGAAGAGAGGAGGAAAGAAAGAGGAAAAAATTTGAATCCCACAAAACTCAATTTGCGTAAATTATACCAATTGCAGAGTCGCAAATAAGCTCGTCAGCAGGCGTGAAAGTTTCATTTCTCCTTCTTACGTTATTATTACTGCAACTGATTATTAAAACGACAAGAAGAAACTGAAAAAAAAATTAAGGACGAATAGAGAGCATCCGACGTTTCGTGAGAATTTCACCAATTATAATTATAACTATATTTTATATACCGATTATATATATAATTATATAGAATAGATTGGCAAAATATGTTTATCTTCTAAGAGTAACGCGGTCACCAGCTGACTGCTGCAGAGGTCTAAAAGCAACCGATAAATAAGACCGTGGTGACTAACCCCTGGTACCTAGATGCTTATACACCTGGTGCACGAAAGCCAGGAAGGTGGTGAATTATGGTCTGGCTCTTGGTCCACGCAAGAAATCCTTGGAACGATGCCGCGAGCTAGGCTGTTGTAGCTAATCTGCGGTATAATTGTATCCTGATACTAATTAGCAGCATCATATTTACTTCCAAGATTGTTGTCTTCGTAGGTCTTGAAATTAACAACGGTGGCGTAGATTAGGTATAGCTTTCTCAAAGGCGAGTCTTTCGACTCAGAATCTTAAGCCACATAATCGGATAAATAATTGATTTTTGAAAGATATCGTAACGCTTTTTGGTGTTACGGAAATACATCGGGTTCGGTGAGCAACAAAGAAGTGACCGACAGGCAAAATCAAAAGGTGGGAAAAGAGGTTTAATAGCGATAAATGTTTTCAGTTTAGAGTTTGAAACAGGACTGGTCTTAGAATAATATTGATTGACGAAGCAACCTCATTCATTTCATAACATATGAGAACTCTTATGTATTTTTTATCTGTGGTGGCCACTGGATCATTAGCAAGGAGGGCAAAGCGGATGATTTTACCCTGTGTAACAATATTAAGTGAACTGTGATAAGATGGGGATGAGAAATTGCAGGTAAAAGCGAAAAGATGAGTTTGGTGAATTTAGATTGGCCGAATGAAATATTATTTAAGGAGATGCTACAGTTAGTCTTTACCGACAGAGTAAAATATCATGCATTTCGACTATTTTTAAAGCTTCCGTGGTACTGGCACAAAATTATCGCTCTGATCAAATTTCGTCCTAGCTCGTAGCTTCAGTCAATAAGCGTGAAGGTATCATCAGTTGGCGGAGAAGGGCATTCGAGTTTTCAACGAGTTAATAATCGAGACCTTGCGCCGTACAAAAATAAATGCAAAATACATTACCAAAGCCCCTTTTTTGAACCGAAAAGAGAAGGGTCGAAAAAGGCTGACAAGGGTCACCGGATTAGGTAAGACCTCGTTACGTGTAATGTCAACACCAAGTTCATCGGATTTCATTTACATGCCGTCTCCGAGGGGCTTGCGAAGATGATGCCGCGGGCTCTGGAAGCCGTAGGCGTTTCAACAATGATTAAATGTGCTCCGTGGACTGTGTGAAACCACGGAAGGTATTAAGATTCATGCCGCATTCCACTAGCTCCGAATTCTGAAGCCTTTCAGGTTGAATATCAGCTATAAATCAAGTTACGATTGTTTGCTAGATCGTTGGTGTTATACATCAATCGAAATTTGCGCCTGACAGAAGTTACGAGCCAATTGCATTGAAGGATGAATTGCATCATGCTTTTTCAATACAAGAATAAACAGTTTTTCCAAAAAACGTTTCGATGATACGTTTTCTTTCATGTGGACAAGAACATGACAATTCCTCAAATTCTATGAATAACTCATGATATCATAATAAAAGTGAGACTATAGTGCATGAAAACTGTACTTCCATAGAGAGAATTTTGTTTTATGAAAAAACTAGCGAAGTCTTATTTTTAACTTGCCTTTACTTGAAGATCGTTTATCGTTTTTGAATTCATTCAGTGATTGTATATGATTCTTGTCTAGTGAAGCAGTGTGAAAAATAAAAATTCCGCCCGATGCGTGTTCAAAAACTTGATGTACCATTCGTTATTTTCTACTGAAACTTAAGTCTACTTAAGTTGTTATCCGGGAGAACGGGCTAATTGCAAAATCCTGTTGGACCAACGAACTAAATTCTTCCGTACGACGTCCCTAAAAAGTATATTCCGTTCTTTATTTTTTGTGAATAAAATCGAGAGGCAAAAGATTAAGAACTTTTAGTATTTTGTTTCGGACTGCAAGGTGGGAACGAAATTCAATACACAACACGTAACTTCGGTCGAATCTTATTTCCAAAAATCTACAAACGACGCTCCTAGTCCAGCCCTCGTGATTAATGAAATAGTCGCATGTTTCGTACGCTGAATCAATTGTGAATCTGAAAAACGTAACGTACCTGCAGCTGTCGTAACCAGCACCATGTTCTGAGGATGCTTGTTCACAAGCCGCCGTATCAAGTCGATTTGTTCTAGCGCCAGCTGTACAGAATCCAAGTACTGGGAGGAACAGGGAACGTAGGCAGACCAGAACTGTAATGCATAAAAACAGACAATATTGATTCTGAGAAAACGACGCACAGGTGCGAATTATGGAAAATTGCATGAATGTGCCCGTGCGATGCGGGATAGTGAACTTTCACGTGAAATCACTGATTTAGTCCACATCTTAGACGTAATTAGAAAGCAAGATATCGTTAAAGCACATCGATAGATTTTGACGGCATTGCTACAAAATATAATCAGTATCTTTCTTTCAATGAATACTTTTCGATACAGAATTTTGGATTGTTTTTCATCGATTTTTGGTAAATACCAGTATAGACGAGTAACTTTTGCATGTTGAAAATTTTCGTAAAATTATTGAGAATGTTAATTCTTAGACTTTATGAAGTACTTTCGAGATTTAAACTGCATTCAAAAGAGTTCGATAAGCGTATATCCAATTCTGATAATATTTTCGGACATGATAAGAAAGAAATGTAATTTCGAAAAACAATATCTCTCGCACCCCAAAACACACATTGTGCCGAAGTTTTGGAGCCGATCACTTGTTTTTTCAGATTTAGACTTTTTCATTTTGATTTCAGAAAAAGAAATACGAGGAAAGTTACATCTATAATGTGTTTCAGGAATGCACGAACTCTCTGACGTGTTCCTGAAATTTCTCTGTATGCTCCACAGCGTGTAATTTCACTTTTTACAAACAGCCAATGCCGTAAACTTTTTACAAAATAAACATCAAACAGAAGGCTTGGTTGGTGAAAAAATTCTATTGAAAACTGAAAGTATCGATCTGATTTCTAAGTATCTTTCCCGAAATTAAAAGGGTTCTAAGTATCCGTTGAGTATTTCTCTCATTCTTATCTGCGTCCAAGGAAAATAAATTATTGAACGCAACGAGTCTGTTTTACTTTCTAAAAATTAACGTCGTCTTTACTTTTTTCTACGTTTCAATCGCCGGACGAACTTCAATTATAGAATGAAAATAAGAAAGAAAGACCAAACAAGTATTGATGTAATTTTTAATTAGGCAGAAAAAAAAACTTAATAATCAGTTCAAACGGTCAACTTGTTATAATTTTTGAACCAAACACAATTCTTATTTTGATTTTTGAACTCCACCACAGTTTTACCCGCCATTGCCCTGGTATTTACAAACAGTGTCTGCATATAAACAAGCATGTTGAGACGACGAACAAGAATCTTCGACTTCTGAAATATTGGGCATCGGTCTACTTCGATAGGTTTGATTAATATCTCTACTTAGGGCTCGAGATATTTATGAACATCACAGAAGTGCTTTCCAGCTCTGTAGATATTTTTGACGTGAATTGGCTAATTACAATTTCCAACGTCTTCACAAAGCGAAATTCAGTTGAAACTGTACGCTGAACTTCGGCCCTGCAGACCCTTTGATAAATTCCGTTTGGTCAAATAGTCGTAAATTCGTGAATCCCCTGGGCTATATAAAGGATGACCCGAGATCAATGGACTCCCAGCAGCGGTAGGTACTCGGTAGATCCTTCGCTGGGTCTAAATTAGTTAAGACAGTGATGAATTGCATCGAGGGTTGAAACCATATAAAGAGTTCTGCATTATACGGTTGGTACTACACTGTAGACAACTGAGCGTAACTAAAGTATACCTATGTTCATGAGTATATTCTCTCACATAATCGGATTATACAACGTGTATGGGCAGGCAAATGTGGAACCGGGCGAGCTTTTGGAGTCTTTTGACCTCGTATTTTTCAAATCTCTCGAAACCTTTTTTTCATGCAAAGTACGCGTGAAAAGAAAACTCGTGTACTATTTTCTTTATCGGAGTTGTCATAGCATAATATTCAATACTATTGAAAGGTTAGCGTTTTGTCAACTTTAAAAGTGTCAAGTCAATTCTTGTCCGATTCGACGTGGATTTGCCCATACATTCATTACGTGTTTACACGTTTGTACCGTTCTTTACCATACATCACGTTTCATCAAGGAACGAAGACAATGACGTATACGAATTATGTTCACGTGATCTGGCTCTACCTTCTTTCTTGTAACATTTTTCCTTACCCACACGGAGCATTCCATCTCTAACGGAGGTGCCATGGATATGCATAATGGATATTCAATATTTCTGTGTCTACACCATTTCGACTGAAATTATGTTCAAACTACATTCATAAGAGATTCAAACGTTCGGTTGTTGTTCATCGCATAAAGCTCTGCTATGTATCCTAAA
This sequence comes from Neodiprion lecontei, assembly GCF_021901455.1. Classification (NCBI taxonomy): domain Eukaryota; kingdom Metazoa; phylum Arthropoda; class Insecta; order Hymenoptera; family Diprionidae; genus Neodiprion; species Neodiprion lecontei. The sequence goes on from NC_060260.1 coordinate 12,517,443, forward strand.
AAATCTCATGAAATATTTGGAGAAGAGATTTACATCTCCAACTAGCATTATTTCACTTGACTCTCTTGTACTTGTGTATAGGGGCCGTAAAGAATTCAGAAATCACCATGTGCACAGTTTGTTATCGATATACACAAAATGGTAGGCCAAGGTTGGCCAAATCCCAAATCACCTGACGACATTCAGAGTCAATTTAAAGGTCAAGTTGCGCAGAGCTTAATTTCACTCGGCGCTCTTCTCAGTAGGGATAGGAGCGAGCTGGCATGAACCCTCTGACGGCTGTCTGCTGAACTTTCAATTATATGCCATGGATATTTGCGGATGTCCAATAAATTACACCCATTACTGACTTTGATCAAACGGCGAAAAGTGTGGATACCATGTTCATATCTTTTAGAGGCTACAGACATAGGAGCATCTTTCTTAGAGTTGTGGATCTTGTATAAGCCTCTGATAGACGCAATTTTTTACAATGTAATCAATCGTTGACGTTAAGAAAAGCCTGTATTGTAATTTCATAGAAGTCATTTGCCAGCAGAGTGATTGCTGAATAAGAATACTTGTTTCAAGTCACATATTTAAAGTCATCTTTTTCTCAGTGCGTGAAAATGCAATAATATTACTGAGAATTTCAGACAATGAATGTTTTATCAGTAGGTAGATTTTTTTTGTGGTTCATCAAATAAAAAATTAAAGATCTGAAAAACTATATCCCGTGAGTTGAAAACCATGCAATAAACGATATTGCAACTTAAAAAAATTACAGATCCTGCACCAATGAAACTATCACTATAGAAAAGTTTTGCTATCCATCGAAGAAAAATTTATTTTCATGTTTGAAATGAATTTTTAAAAAACTAACATATTTTGCAAAATTACAAGATAATATTTTCACGAAGTTGGATTCAAGATGAATCCAATAACCATGTCATTGTGTTGAAAATCCTTCGATTTTATCGACCACCCACGGAGATTGTCATGTTAGGTTAGGTCGACTTTAGCCCATCAGGTATGTAACCTCAATCGAACTCTAATGTATATCGATAAGCTTATCTACTATATAAAAATGACATTCATATTAACCCAATCACAAACATTTTCAAAATCAGCCTAGCAAATAGTCCGTGATTCACAGAGATACGTTCTTGAATGATGCAATTATTTCTGTCGTTACTTAACTCAGCATCTGCTGCTAGACAAATAGTTGTAAGTACAGTTGATTAGGTATGGTTACTCTACAAGTTTCCGTATGAATTAGATGGAAATAGATTCCAGGAACACTTCAGTGAACGCAAAAATCTTGATAATTGCCAATAAAACGATTTGCTACATAATTTGAATCTCCAAGCCTACCATCTTTCTTTATACCTCTATCTTTATCAGAAAATATTTTTATATGTTTAAATATTTTATTTGTAATATATGAATGTTTCTTATACGCATTATAGAAAAAATAATAATATCATCCATTCCTACTTCCAGTTACAATTTAAAGTACATAAGATTATATAAATGAAATGATATCAGAGATAATCTGGTTTCTCATACCGTTACCAATTATAACTTATATGCTTATCGTATTTGCATTATTGTTCCAATTCTTAAAGAAATTTGTGAAACAACCACAGCTAATTGTACTTGAAGATCTCAAGTAAGGCTTGAAGAGAAATTTTGTATCATTTGAGAAAGCATCTGATTGCGGGTGAGTTACACTTTAACTACTATGTATAAACCAGACTAGCTTCAAAAATATTTCCACGTGAATCTGGTGACATAAATATCGAATACTATTTTCATATATAATAGTGGATAACCTATTCCACGAAACACAGAACTGTCGGTCTTCTAATGGGCCAAAATCGGCGACTCTGGCAAAGCGCTGGCATTCACATACCTTTTCTCTACCAGTTCATACACCCGTGACTGATATTGACCAGCAACAAGCCGTCAGTTTGCCGGTATTGGAATTCCAGTATTACCACTCTGCTCGATGAACTGTATGCGATAGCGTGGTCCTTGTTCAGAGTGTTGGCGAATTTTTTTCAGGCCGCTCCTCACATCGGCTCCGAATTATTCAAAAACAATTCCTTAATTTCTTCATATTTTTATCTCAACTATTTCTGCTGTTCTACAAGGCTTTCGTTTCATTATAAGAATTACATCGGATTTCATGATCATTTTATACTTTATTTTTTTTTTTCTGTCAATTTTCATGGGAAAAATCTAAATCAAACGAGAATTTACCGAGTATAATTATCTCTTCAAGGATGTATTTTTTTTCTCATAGATTCATTTTCCAATTATTTCCAGTAGATTTTAGCTCGGAAATTTTTAAAATCGCGTATTGGGTATGGTATGTATATCCGTCACCTGCTGTCATTACTCTTTCTAGCGTTAGAGAAATTTTCATTCTGAAGTGTTTTAGAAACGAATATATTCTGGAAAAATTTCAAACCCTCACTTGAAAGTGTTTAAACTTTGTTTTTCTAAAAACGTTCAAATTCAACTTGATCTCAATCCATTTCAATGTTTGTCCTGAATAACTGCAAAACTTCGAACATGCAAAATTTCTGATTTCACAGTCACCTTGTACAGAATTGATACCGACCAAGACTTGTAGTTCATCACTCGTCTGTTGTAGTATTCAGGCCCAATTCTCTTTTAAGTGACACCAGAATGATTTTGAAAAATATTTGCACAAAATTCTCCTGTAATGATATAAAGTCGGTTCAACGTATAGATCCCGATACCGACATTTTACCGACATTTTTGGCCACTTCACAGCTCGGACACAAACCCATTTTGTCGGGAGTGGGGCTTATCCCCACTCTGGTCAACACCACTTCTTTCGGAATGGGGGTTATCCCCACCCAAAGAGGGGTTTGGGTCCGAGCTGTGAAGCGGCTGAAAATGTCGGTAAGATGTTGGTATCGGGATCTGTAGGTACGCAGAACCGACTCTTTATCATTACTTTCTCCATTAAAGAACTAGCATATCATGTTTTCAATCTAAAAATTCTGTAGATAGAGCAGGGCTTCCCATAAATAGGTATCAAAAAATCAACACTGTACACAGACAGATTTTTTGACAAACTGATACTGCGTTTTTACGGATATTCAGTCTACCTTATTGCATCATATCCCGTATGTATTCAACCAAATTCTAAGTGCATCGGCAACTGCCACTGCACTAAATCAGCTGCCCGTGAACCCTTATTTGAAATTCACGCACCCACCCTGTTCTCACAGATGCCATTTGTAAATTACTTTTATTCTATTCTTCATGGTTGTTACTGTAAGTTAGTATTTAAAATGATCCTTAAATGTGGAAAGGTTAGACTTCCTCTTCATTTAAAAAATGTTCGAGTAACTTTTTCGCTGTTCATGTTTGAACTAAATTTTGTGAGTCATAAATGAATGACGGTAAAAAACACATTCGAGTTTTCAATTCTGACTACAATTGCGGGTGTTCGAACTCTGAAAATACCTGTCTTTGTTATTGTTCTGGTGTTTTCCGGCTACTTGGTTTCAGATAACTGACAATATTATAACGACGTGCAAAATTCAAGTTGGTTGAGAATTCTGTTATCCGCTTATTACAATTTGCCTATGTGAAAAGTCGTAATCCGTTTTCCTAGTTTCAAAACTTAATAACCAGGGCAAACTGATACCTTTCTCCTATTCCAAATTACCACCCCGTTGAATGAACCAGATTTTGAAGAGTCAGCTGACGAAAAAATCAGTTATAAGCACTCAACGTATTGCTCTGTAAACTTGCTTTCACGTGGAGATATTTTCCACGCTCGAAATATGGAAGAAATATCTATGATATTCTTGACACCACAATTTCTCACAATTCGTCGGGGCTTCCATTATACAGGATGACAGATGACATCTCCGAGAAGACCCTATCAGTTTCTGCCCGAGGGAGGTGTAGCTTCTATCAACCGACTGATTTGACAAATTGCTAGCAGCGCCTGTTTAATATTCTGCAAAGAAAACTGCACACACCCAATATGTGCCAGAATGAACGCTGCTTACTCGATCTGTCTCGATCTGTACGATACGGATGAAAAGGTAAGTCAAATACTCCGTAATTGTAAAATGAAATTCACAGAAATATTCACAATCAGTTAAATCTACACCCATAAATCATCTTTCCGATAAGAACCTCTGGCTAAATTAACCATTACTTCTAATCATATTTCAGACAAATACAGTACATGCCCAACTGGACAATACATCATCTCTGGCATCAAAAATAGTGATTAATACTTCTTAGGTGGATTCGTATACATTGTGGTACGAGAAATTGAAATTATCTAACCACAACCATCTTGGTCACCAAAAGCATCTGGTAGAAACATTGATTACTGCTTCATGGTCTCAAGACCTTGTAATAAAGGAAATGCAAAGGATCTTCATCATTCGGGTGATCATTATTCTGATCAATGACACTGTATTACCATGAAAAATTCTTGGCTATGACAAGGTCAATAGAAATCAATGACACTGAGTTGATTACTTATAATGGTTATTAGGTATTCAACCTTCAAGGTTAGAATGATGAAAATTCGACGATTTATTCCTGGATCGAAGATTTTTTCTCAGTGACAGTACTGAATTTTTCTGTACCATTTTATTTAAACAAAGGTACAATGTACTTACCTTCTACACTAACGGACAGTCCCACTGAAATTCAAACGGATCCAAAATTTTCCCCCTTACACATTTCTATGGCCCGGTATAGCAGACTTTCCTCACAAGGAACACCAGTTTGGTGTCCTACTTCGAACTCGCTGCAACTCATGTATGTTGTAGAACATTGAAAACTAAAATACACTTCATTCGTAATCGGCGTAAAAATGGTTCGAAGGCGTGAATATGACCCCCAAAGGTGGGCACACAACACACGCGGTGGTTTCTTGATGTGCTTGATGGATTCGAATGAAACCATCGCTGAAATGTTTCTATCGATGAATGAATCATTTCAGCGTTGATCTTATTTAAAGACGTGAAGCGCTCCTATGCGAAACTGAGAAACCACCTTATTGGGTGGCTATCCTTGGGAATCGTTTTCACCCATTTAAACTGTTTTTTTTGCCAATAGAAAAATACTTGTCTTTCAGTTTTTAATGCTCTGCAACATACATGAGCTGCAACGAAATTTAAGGTGAAGACTAAACTGATTTTCCTTGTTAGTGGGGGATAAAAATCGCCAGTTCAGTTCAAAAACTTTCGCTTCATTGACTATACCAACTCGAGGACCACTCCAATCTGGTCTGTTTACCACCCACCCAAGGTCCAACTCCTGCATTTGTCACCTTTAAAAGCTACGTCACTTCCTCTTGGCATTCCCTTCAAGGTGTTCAAATTGCATTGTGTACATACTCTTGTCAATTGGGAACTCTAGATCAGCGATTATTTGTAACATGAGTATCCAGCGCTGGAATACTCGTGCTGGATGACGTGATTGCGAATAGGTTCTTCAATCACAAAATTACAGATAAAAGGGGTTCGAAACTTCTTATTCGAATATACTCTGAGATTGCTGCAAGACTTTGGCGAGCTGTGATTCGAAGGTGTGCAGTACGTTCCTTATCGGACGAAATACTCGACGACAAAAACTATTGCGGACAAACAGTCACTAACTAACCGCTACCCGGTGAACTTTGAGAAGGGTCAGAAAATGGAGCAATCAGCGTGATAACCGGAAAACGCTTAACGAAGTGCAAATCCGAGAGATCTCCTCTTGGATAACCGCTGGTGCTCTCTGGTCATCCCTAATTACACGAAGATTTCTATAATTGAGGTCTCGGAGATTGAACTCTGGGATATATAGGTGTAGTGTCGAATACGTGGTCAGTTTGCTGTTGATGACAGAACACATTTTCTCAGGGATAATCTTTCCAACTATTAGCTGAAGTTTGACAGAGTGATGTTCTTTCCAGAGGATGAAGTATACGCGATACATTTTCATTGAAGTTAGCTCGAAACGTCGATACAGACAAGTTCAAGTCAAGATATGTGAATTTGACGGTATGTTAGATACGGATTGCGTTAACAATTCCTTTGAACTTTGTTCTGTACTATCAAGTGAACATCTACATCAATGCACATCCCACGTAAGTCAATGGTAAAGCAATTTACAACATGCTAAGGCTGAATAGTCGCTTAGTTCTAAAAGCAATTTTCACTCTCGTCAACTCGGTCGGTTTTACGAATAGAAAAAAATTCTTGGCGCAGTGGAAAATTGTCTTCTGTCCAATATAATTTGATTCTGAAATATATTTCACTCTGACATATTCGGATGACACATACGTAGTCTTTATACCGACGGAGAAGAATACGTGTCTTAAGAGTGCAATTTATTGTGTATTCTGACGTTATCACTTTACATACACGTTTGTAAATACATTTTTGAGACACATAAATGTCTCGTCGGGAAAAGCGTGTATTTTATTTACCCCGCAAAAGAAAATCGTGTTATGATTATTTTCGCCTTGCACTTTAATTTGTCGATTGCAGATGTTAGTTGTGAAAAATTATAGATTTCGGTTTCCAAAAGAACACCTTTGACTGCATCACACAAACTCGTATAATTCATAATCGTTTCATGCATACTTCGTCAATAGTTTTATAAGTCGTTGTTGTACGCATTACACGTATGGGAAATTCCATGCCAAGTCAACATGCGATTGACCTTGACCGTTATTAATTCTGTTAATTTATTTTCATCTTTCATTACCCCTTCAAACCAGCACCCATAATTTTTTTCAGTTCTTTATCTTAATCCAATTTCCAGCGTTACGTTAAAACCTTGAAATGCCAATAACTAGGCGGAAGAAAATACTGATCAAAGAAGTATACCATTTGTTGCTTTCGAATTGTACTTTCACAAAAAAAAATAAATAAAAATATGCATATATATGCCCTGAATCCCTGAATCAATAAATTTTGTTGAGAAATATATATATGAATTTTTAAAGTAAAAGGCTAATATTTGGATCTTGTGGAATAAATCAGAAATGATCTATACTTTCAAATTAGAAATTGTAGAAGAAACGTCAAGGTTCGGTAAATTAATTCGAAGGAAAACGAAGTTAGCATCGATTATTTTGAAACCGGAAATGGGGAAATCTTGTTGGAACGTTATTTTAATAAAAATACTGTATTGTGCAAATTGCAATCAAATCGGTTTGATGGTTGGTGTATAAGAATCTCATCTACTAACATACCGGCCCATGTAATTGTAAATTATAAAGAAATCCCTAAAATGCATTTCAACGGCTTAAAGTTGGATTTCAAATTTCAACAAGTTATCTTGAAGAATATAGAGGTTTCAAATTTTCCCAAAGTTCGAACTTTCGCCATTTTGAAACCAAAAGTGGGAATGGTTTGTAGAGTCTATTGAAACTTTGCGGTTGTCATGATAAGAAGAATACATTGCCCAAATTACAAAACAATTTGAAATTCAAGGCTATTGATGATCTGTAACCTGCAACTATTCAATTGACAAAACAATTCAACCTTGGAAAAGTTGGTGATGACATTTGCTCGAGAGAGTCGCGTTGGGTCGATTCGAATGTTGAAACGATTGCCAAGCGTTTGTTGTTAAATTCAATAAGCCATCGAATATGTCAAAGGCTAAAACTATATGAGACCTGTCAAGTCGACCCTCATCAAAATCTCGAATTTCCTTTTCCTTTGCCTGTATCGATCCTGACATTTGTATTTGATTGAAATCTGTGTTGCGAATTCAGCATCGAATGATAAAAATTTCAATATTATCATTAAAATGAGCATCATTTTTATTTAGGTACTAACCGTAAATGTAAACTGTGGATTTCGAAATATATGGATTTTGATCATTATTTTTCGTCCTTTTTTTTTTCATGGATTCATTTGACAATATTATGATTACGATTTGAAGGTACAAGAATTCAGCTGCCAGCAAAATATCCTCTTTGAAATCCCCGGACACATATTTTTATTCATTTATCCAAACCGATGCGATTTTTGTTAGTATCCGGCATCCTTTGTTGCTTTCAAATTTCGCTTTCTTGCCCCGTTTGAATCACTATAATCAGGTATAAGACATACGACCCAATTCTTCTTACCTTCTCTGGAAAAGCTGAGTCACTTGTGCTATTTGTTACATTGGGATACAGAATTTTTCGAGTTTTTATGAAGGATCCGCTTACAGAAGGTTTTATAGATCGGTAACGTCTGTTAGTATAAAATTTAAAAAGTATTTCTTGTGAAAACACAGCAAATTGTTTAAGAAAAGTTACATTTTATCGTTCTTTATAAAGCCAGAGCAAACTCCTCCAAAAACGAAAATCAATGAATTTATAGATAACGTACCTTTGGAGATAAAATATTTCTTATTACGAACGGTTAAATTTTCATTATAAACGAAAACCGCTAAGGAAAATGTAAACAATGAAATAATTAAAACCCGAGGCATAAGAAATAAAAAAAATTCTCACCAAATTGCGTATACATTGAGAAAAAGAATCTATTCGAATTGCGTTTATTACGAAAATTACTCGTTTGAAACAAATATTCATATGTTTGAAATAAAGTTCAATAAAAAAGAAATAAAACCTCTACTCATTCGAAATAAATAATTCAATTCTAGGTTCACATTCAAATGAAATCCATATATTTCAATTAAATTGAAACAATCCATTTTTTCTTTTTTTTTTTTCGGTGGCTGTTGAAAAACAAATGACGTATTCAAATTCATCGTTATGCAAAATAATTCTGTATTTCTTCGTTTTCTCAAAGGGATTCTACTTTCCAAGAATCTGAATAACTTTCAGCATACGAATGAGTCCCTGCGTATCTCGTGAATTTTGCAGAGTTAGGGAATGAAACAACTGACAACAGCAACTGGTAATTTGGCTTTTGGAGGTACCAGGTGGGGTCTGCCTGGTTAAGCGGTGGAAAATTATAAACGGCTGCGTACCTACGGTCAAAGCTCACAGCCTTGGGGAAAAACTGGGCTGTATATTTTGAGCCGTTACGTTACGAGGTTGAACTCGGGTCCCACCATGCAAATAATCACAAATATCACCATTGTCAACAGACGAAACGCGATATTGCTGCACAGTATGAAATTCCCTGAAGTTCAACTCTTTTTCCCATCTCGAATAAACTCATCTTGTATTTCAAGCAATTTTTATTCTTTATTTTTCACTCTACATAAGCGAAAAAAAGTTCTTTCACGGACGTACGATGCTTCATTTCGACCGATTGAATACGAATTTCACGTTACACGGCCACGAAATTATTCCCGAAACGGATATGTTTTTTTGCGAATTGATGGATTTTCCGTTAAGCGGATATTTGTTTCAATATTCTACCTGAAGGCTTTCGGTTCATGGAAATTTCATGGTTGGTAATAAAATAAATTAGGTAGACGTATCCGACACGGTTTGTCACGTAGTAACACAGATGGGACCACCTTTCGTGAAATATATTCCGTCGAACCACAACCCACGTGAACATATGTAAATGATACAGTATTATGCAGCACGTATGACAACCTTACAATTAGATAAACAATCAAGTAAACAAAGAAGACCTGGACTATTTAGAACTCGTAGGTGATGCTACATAACCCAATTCTTGCCCCCGATAGTAAATTTAGGTACGCCGGGATCCTAGACTAATTTTCATTAACGAGAAGACGAAGCAAACCGTTGAGATTTCGGAGTCTGAATTAAATCAACTAACTATAGACGACAAATAAGCCTGGCACGCGAAAAATTTCAGTCCATTCGATAGATCGACTTTTCACTTTTAACTTCGTTAACCCGACTTTCAAAGTGCGCGTTTCTCGGTGTGTTACTTTACAATTTTACTCGCCGGCTATCTCGGTGGAAACGAAAACTCACCACTGACTCCCGGAGTTTCTGTTCGCTAAAACTTTACGAAAACTATTCGACATACCTATTCCGCTTTGAATCGATTCAGGCAATCGTCTCTGTAACAATATACGAGTTTTGGTCTTGGGAGATGGGACACATCGCTAAAGTTTCCGCAAGCACAGTATTATACAGGTTTTGCAACGGTGTACACACAAGTGCAGCTTTCGATGTCTGAACATCTTATGAACGTTGTAATTATTTTCAAACCCGTCCGTATCGCACAGCATGAGAGTAAACAAAAAGTTTATTGAAGTATTTTTCTTATCGACAAATTTTTAAGAAGTGAATAAAATTAAGAGAATATCTATTCGTGACGCAAAGCGGTGGTGAATTCTTCTTTTTTTTTTTTTGCAATGCGCTGCTGAAGCAATTCCACGGTGGGGTAAAATTTAAATTCAAAAATGACACACAATGCTGCGATGTATACTTTTACTTTCGTTCCTAAGCAAATTAAACAACAATATCAAACAACTTCAATACAGAGTTGACTCGGAACACTTCGCTTAACACTCGACAATGGTTTTGAAGCAAAAATTTTAACGCGGCATAATTTTTCATTTATAAGTAATTTATGTTCCGGAGTTGACTCAGACTTGAAATTTGTTGTTGGTATTATAATCAGAATTTCGTTCGCTGAGTGGATAAAGTGGCTAAGTTGGTTTATTTATTTTTACAATCTGGTTTTTATTTGTCTTTATTTTTCCTCATGCACTGGTGAACGGCATTTTTTCAGCCGTGAATCAAGCCATTTAATAACGAATGATCAATCTTCATTACAACATGACGTATAATCAAATTCTATACAAATTATGACTACAACAATAAGTCAACGTCGGTGATACCAAAGAATGTCAACGAGTTGGTGGGTTGAAAAGTTTTCAGACTTGAACTTTCGGAAAGAGCTGAGTTTTCGAAGCATCTATCTTCATCATGCTATGTATAATATTTACGGTTGTATAACACGCTTTTATACATAGTATTCACTATACTAGATGAAATTGGCCATAAACGTTGATGATGAAGTAGGATTCAATCTCTTCGTATATATTATGGAGGATACCTAGAGTTAAGAAGGACTGTCTCCGTGTATGACAGTGTCCATGAAATCGAGTAGAATTAGGATGACGTTGCTGGAGCAAAAGTTTCACAAAGCGTCAATCTGATCGAACTCTGATTCACATTTAAAAAAAAGTGCCAATCAGATTGAAGCCTTATTGCTTATTAGCGCCATTCTGGTGACTTGACGAACCACTATTTGTCGCTTTTTGGTGGACACTCAACCCATATGAGATACTTCTGTATACATATCACGTGTCCAATAGTATGAGGACGTATCTACCAAAAAGAAGAATTTGGTAGTAAAAGGGCGTGTAATGTTTTTTTTCGTTGCATTTTCTCCAAAAACACTCAAAACGCGTATCCACACTAAAATAGACCGAAAAAACAAGTAAAGGTATAATGCCTTATGTTTGGTAGTTACGCTCTTTCAGCACGAAAAGATATTTTTACCTATCACATTCATAATAAATTATATAAGATCGATGGAGTAATTTTTCTATTTTTTTTTTTTCTACCAAAGACGCAAAAACCTTCGAAACATGAAGATTTATCGATTTCGGTAAGTATTTTAAAAATCTTATATTTTCTTAAAAAATTATATCGAACTTAGCGGTATAACAGTCGTATTCATCACCTTCTTTTTCGTAAACGTTTTAAAAACCTTTAAAACGTAAAGATTCGTCGATTTCGGTAAGAAGGTTTGAAATTTTGTGTTCCTTCAAAAAATAATTAGCGAACGTGATCATTTTTCATAAAGTTCCCGATGAAAGAGCATAACTAACAGTACTTACGACCTTTTACCGTCAATTGATCCATTGTTCAATTTCAAACTGGGGAAAAAAGCACACATGGCACTTATACTGGCCTGAAAGTATTAATTCCGCACAACTCAACCTGACCTGCGTCACAATTATGTTCAAGTCGAAGAAATTCCGCATGTATGTTTAGTTATCGTACCTGTGCAGCAACCATCCCGTCCTTAAGTCTTCGAAGATCAGTGTGGCTCCAGGCACTCCGTGCCCAGGGGTGTGCGTCTCGTAAATCTTCGAACTTGAAGTCCCTGAGTTGATTTTTCAAGAACTTTCGAATGTTCCAGGGGAGATCGTTGTGCCTGGAAAAAGAAGGACGTGACTGTTAATATACTCGTTCCTTGCCCAACCAGAGCACAGAATGTCAGAGAACCCTGAAACGCTGTTCATTTGTACTCTGACAATTGTAGCGAACTTATGGACCAGTGCAATAAGCTTCGGAGTCGCGAGTGCATAACCATTGTAATTTTCTCGGTTAGAACGGCACAAGCACTCAGGATAAAATGCAGGAAGAGCGCAGAAAAGTGTGTCTTGGATATCGTGAATGAAGTGGAAACAAAAAACGACTGATCTCTCAAGTAAGTAGCCAGAGATAAGTAGTTTTTGCCTTTTACCTTTCGTGAGAAGAGCTCGTTGCTCTCAAGGAGAGTCGAGACTTGGTAAGAGTCGCAAATGAAGTCCTATGTTCCGTATATTCATTTCAATCAATGCGAAGGGAGTTTGAAAAGTGTCAGCCAATTTTTAAATTCAAATACCTCGCTCGTTCTAACGAGCTCTAGTTTTATTTTAGGATACACAATTTTTTCGATTTCATACAATTATCATGAAAGATCGAAGACACGTTATGTGTTCGTAATGTTTCATGGGATGAATTCCCGGATTAAATCCCCATTTTTGTTTCACATCGTTAGACATGGAAATGAGTTTAATGACGATTATGCCTTAGATGCCAACGGTTCTCTGGATTCGAGGGTTCTGGAATGATAAAAATCTGAACACGACCGAAACAGAAGTATCGGCATTCAGGTTCCGAAACTCCGCATTGCTCGATAGAATCCTGAAATTCTTGGGATTAGTCAGCCATTGCAGTCGATCCGCTTCCTGTTTCCCTCGAATACTTGTAGGGTACTGCATTCAGAGTGCACGGGAAATTCATTACACTAGCTAATGCCAAGTTTTGAGGATAATCCAATTCGTGCGAACGGTTCTAGGATGTCTAATTCGGAGGTTTCTGGGCAAAACAACGTCCCGAACTCCTCGTGGCACTCCTTCATTTAATAAATCTTGACTCGAAGCTCCTTATTGGATTCCATTATCTCACATAATTCCGTCGTACCGAAGGAATTTCAGTCATCCCAACAACGTACCTATACAGCAATTATTTTCACGCCGAGGTGAGTCTGCATATTCTATTGCCGAATAAGTTACAGCCTACTATGACATTCGGGCACGTAATCAATATTCAAATATTCGCGAGTGTGACAAAAGGATAACGGTAATGATCAGAACCTAACCTCAAATACATCATTTTCGGCATAAATTCCCTCAGACCAGTCACTACGATCGTTAAAAAGTTCCTTACAACCACTCCCACAAAAGTGAGTGATGTACTAAAATAAAACTACCCTGGTTACGTTAATCATCCTTTCAGCCTAACAATCATATGGGTTTTCATAGCTACTTTCACAATGATTTACAATCTGTTCTTTATAGAAAGTTAGTAGAACTATACAGAAAATATTCTTAGTAAATAGTTAACATTCGACCCGATGATAAGCGTTATCAAAACAGTCTCTCGATACATATTCTACGTTCCGATAATTAAAAAGCTGTTAATATTCCAGCGGCGAGTGTATCGTGAAGCGGAGTGAATAGTGCCGCACCCAAAACCGAAAGGTTGAGACTTCAGAGAAAGGAAAAAATTGAATCCCGTAGCATACCGCCATTCGTGCCTAATCAGCCCACAGCGCGGCTATCTCTGTAATGGAGTAACGCTGTTCACCCTACTCTATCCCGTAACGTTTTTTGTTGTCCCATAATTTTGCAAAGTCACCAAAGCTGCCGCGTCATCTCTCGGAGCTTTAGAAGCGTCCGCAGCTTCCTACGTGTGGTAGGTATTTATGGGCTTTCAAATATGCGCGTGGTTTCCATGGTCGTCCAAACTTCTGCCTGCCAAGCTAATTTTAATGGGATGTCAAGCGTATGTAACAACCGAACAACGCGTTACGGTTTTCCCAGGAAACGGGTCAGCGATTTTCATATACCAAACAAGATTCCAGGCGTGGCCCTTGCGGGGACGTTCTAATTCTTTTGCTGAAAAAAAAAAAAAAAAAAATGATTGTCATTAACAAACTTTGTTCCGAAGAATCAGTCATAGAAATTGAAGATTATTTTTTGTATCAATGATCGGTAGGGCGAAAGGTTTAATATCTTACAAATCATCACCTGTGATTTTGTGAAATATTATATGAGAACGGTAGACTTAATTTTTTAATGTCAAATACAGCGTATGTAAATAAGATGGCTGCACTTCAAGCT